>NC_088174.1:14867500-15177500 GCF_028769735.1 Zonotrichia leucophrys gambelii | reverse complement strand
AATTTGAGAGGAAATGTGTTCCAATGCACCATTTGACTTCCATCTCTGTTGGTGTAATGTTGAGGTGCTTCATTTTGATGATGCTGTAATATTTTAGATTTTTCAGGCTTCTTGTACTATTTTGTTTGTTTGTTTGTTTATTTGCAGTGTGATTTTCCTGTTTCCCAATGCTTTGCCTTACATTTTGTTCCAATTGGGCAACTGGAACATTTTCAGCCTCCCACTGCACCTCGTTAAAATGGAACATTTCCATAAAACGCTTTCCCAAATTCAGTTTCGCCGGAATCATTTTAGGAACTTTTTCGGAGATCTTTTAAGAAACACTGAGGAAAATACTGGGATTTCTCACAGAATTCCATGTTGTGACCATTTCTCCTGCCTTTTTAGCTGGGGAGGGGCATGTTCTGGTTTGGGAAATGCCTTGGCCAATGGATCAGCGCATGGGGGTGTCCCCAAGCACGAAGCAGGGGAAGGATTTGGATGCTCTGCTGTTCCCCTGTGATATCCATGCTGCCACTGGTGAGGATCAGTGCCTGGAGCCCTTTGGGGCTGTGTCCCCTCCCCTGGCAGAGGTTCCTGCAGCCAGCAGGTCTCCCTGCTCCGGCCGTAGGAGGCCCTTTGGTGGGGAATGAGTTTCCTTTTATCCTTATTCCTGCTCGCTTTAAAAACAGAACCCAAAGCAAATAAAAAACCAGAAACTGAAATAAAGCAAACAGAAAACCTTGAAGAAGTTCCTTCCAAGGGTAATTTTAGACTAATGACCTCTGGTTGTGTATCTATTGCTCATGATTTTCCTCATTTATTATTACTCCCATTTCTAATGTGGAGAAACTCATATTTCAGTTAGATCCTTTTTGCTTTTCAAAATGATATTATTTATAATCCACTTGATGTCATACTTGCTTTTAATGTGCATTGTTATAAGCAATTTGCAATGTGGAAATAACCCACATTGTGCACATTTGGGGAAAAGCTTTTGAATATCCATATGCACACGTGATGCTGAAGTAGGATGTGCTTGGGGACAGGTTTATGAAGAGGTGCCACAGTTCATGATCCCATTTGTGTGTTTTGCTGTCCTGTGATGCCATCCTTACCTGCCCTCTCTGTACCTACAGCAGATCCATCCCTAATCTTAAAATAATGAATTTCCTCACAGGCTTCAGTCTGCAAAAGGGACATTATTAAGAATCCTGGATGAGCCCAGGGACACTGGAGGACCCCCACGCTGTGGCTGTGATTGCAGTCAGGTCACTTTGGCAGCTGCATGTGAGACATTCCCTCACTGCTTCTGCAGGGAAATAATTTGCACCCTCGGTGATGTTGTTGATCTTGAATGATCTGAGGTAAAACAACAGAAATGAGGATGGGCCTGGAGTTAATTGCTGTCATGGTCTGAGGGACTTCAAAGGGATGATTTTACCAGGAGCCTCATTAAATGGGTTGGATATTTTGCTGTGCTGAACAGGTGGCTGGAGTGCTCCAAAGGGAGTGTTTGAAGATGGGAAGCCCCTCTGGGATCCTCTGTGCCCGTGGAGCTGCCAGGGCAGGGAGCAGCTCCAGCAGAGGCTCCCAAGGTGGGCCAAGGCCTGGATGTGTGTCAGGGGAGGCTTGTTGTGACCACAGAGCCCAGGCCACACCACTGGGGTCCCAATCCTGAGCAGGAGATGTTTCTTTGGAGCCTTGGCTTGTGGGACTGGTGCTGTGGAAGCCACATGGACCTGTGTGGCCTTGGGAGGGTGGCTGTGCCCTTGGCCAGGGCTCTGGGTGCCATGGCAGCCTTCCTTCCCTGCACCCTCACCTACACCTGCCTCTACACAGCTTATACAGAGCAAAACTCACTGAGGAGCAGAGAAATCCTCCATAAACCAGGATAAAGTAACATTCTAGAGGAAAGATATACAAAACTCTGAATATATATATGTATATATGTGTGTGTGTGTGTATATATGTGCACACACTAAATATTCGTTCTGTTTTCCTTTTTATTCTCTGCAGCAGAACTGTTAAATTCACAATTATGGGTTTGGCAGTGAGCTGAGGGGATTTTCAACTGAAATTGCAGGAACTAAAATTGGAGAGATGTAACACATCTCTGTGCTTACACCTGAGTATCTAAAATGTGATTTATGCCTGATAGATAAGCAGGTATTTTGTGTATCTTCATATATATATCAATAGAACACAAGGGGATTTATTTTCTCAGTCACAGAACAATAATAGAATGGATCATCCAAGGGCAGGGACAGCTCTCACTATCCCAGGTTGCTCCAAGCCCTGTCCAGCCTGGCCTTGGGCACTTCCAGGGATCCAGGGACAGCCACAGCTGCTCTGTGCCAGGTGATCATGCCAGGGGAAATCCAGATTTTCTCTGCTTCCATAGGGATGCTTCCTAATCCCAGAGATGCAAAATTGATGAGTAAAAGGAGTTGAGCTCAACTCAGGCTGCTGAACATTCAAGATGAATGTTCCCACCACACAAATCAGTTTTTTGTCCTTGGGAATCCATTTTTCAACAGCACCCAAAAACTTCTTTTCCTTAAGTTTAAATCCCAGCAAACAAAGAGCAGAGAAACCCAAACCACACCAGGCATTTGGGATGCCCTCCTTAAGGAAGTGGCAGCCCTGGAAGAGCTGAAGTGCCTTTAAAGCACTGCTGGGTTTTCATGGAAAATGATTACAAGTTCAGAGATAATTTATAAAAGAGCGTAGGAGCTCTGTAGTTTCTGCAAACCAGTGGAAATTAATAAAACCCAAGGCTGGCTATTAGATAAAGCCGAGCAGACAAAGTGTGTGTAACTACCCGTAGAGGGGCTGACATGATGAATGATGATGGATCCAAAGCCATCTGAAGTTTTTTAGGAATAATAGCAGCATAAAGTAATTTCTATAGGGTACCTAAACGTGCCTGAAACAACATTATATTGAAGGTTGCATATTATGTTAAGAATGACAAGTATTTATGATTGGAAGATGTCTGGGCTGGGAATATCAGTTTTTGTAAACCTTTTCTCACTTCTTTAATCTTCAATTTAAAGACTCATCCAGAGATTTTGTTTTTAAAAAGGCCTGATTCATAGAATTGTCCTGCAGAAATAGTAAATACTCTCTCAGCTCAGTACCTACACAGGTGTTTTCCTTCTGGAGGAATGAATGTCTTCCTTGGGAAACAAAAGGGGAGAGTTGCAGGAAGGTGGGTGGGCAACAGTTCAGCTCATTTAAATCCAGCTCTGCTCACCTGATCTCCTTCCTAGGACTGGGAAAGAAAAATCCTCCTATCCTCCTGTGTGGTGCCAGTGGTGTTGAGTGAATTTTATATTAATGCAATTGTAAGTGTTGTTGAGTTTGCTATATGGGGAGCCTTTAAAGTGTTGTTTGTTTTTTTTTTTTTTTTTAATTTATGGTCACAGCACTTGCGGTTAAATGTGGCAGCTGTAGAAAAATAATGCAAAGTGTAGAGAATGGACAGAAATATGTGTAAGCACCAGGGGCATGCAGTGGAGTTTTAGAAGTAAAATGCTCTTTCTGCTGTCTTCCAGTTGTCTTTGTGCCTCTGAGTGTTGTCCTGTTCAGATGAGCAAGAGCTTTTGATAGCAGGTTATTCTGGGAGCACAACAAGCACAACCTGTGTTTGTCTCAGGTTTAGAAAGAGAGAAACTCTTGTGCCAGGCACAGATTGATTTCCAAAACCTGGGGGTCTCCAGCTCTCCCTAACCTTTGCTAGCACACTGCAGCAATGTGTTCTGTGACCATGTTGATTCTCTGTAAGAGCCTTTGAGACAGAGCTGATTTTTTCAGTGTTGACTGTGGGGATTTGTGACTTCAGATGTGAATGTCCCTTTCTCAACCCTGCTGCCAGTGACCCACTGCACTGCAAGTGTCTCACATCATAAAGTGCTTATTCACAGAGGGCTCTGACCAAGGCTATCTGGAGGGTGGGAGATGCTTTCCTGGCAATGGGATGTGAACATCGTGGGGCAGATCTTCAGCTGGGATAAAAATCCTGTGGCTCAAAGGACGTCTGTTAATTCATGTGGAAAATTCGTGACCCCAGAGAGATCACAAAGTTCAGTGTCCTTGAGCAAGTGCCACACTTTGCAGTCAAGATCAAAATGTCTTTCTCACTCGAATTCCCTTGAATTTTAACTTTTATAAAAGTCCTTTAAATTATTTTATACTGAAACCTACGGTATTATCCAAGGTAACTCTGAGAAATGCTGTGTGTGTTCTCCCTTTCTCTAAGTTATTGAATTTCCACACTGGTGGGAAGCCCTGAGAGCTCACCTGGCTCCTCTGCTCATGGGCAGTGCTCATCCTGTGCTGAGGCTGAGCTCTGTGTGGCCATTACCCCAAAAGAGCCATCCAGGGATTTATTTGGTTATCCTTGAAAGAGCCTCAATCTTTGATTTCCAATTTAGTTACACCAAGTATTTGAGGAAAGTCTCTCAGCTGGAGGATTTTGGGGAGCAGATCTGGAGGATTTGGGAGCTGGTTTGCCTGCCAGAGGTGTGCTCTGGGCACTTTTCTCTTGTGTTTTGGTGGTGAATTGAGAGGTGGGATTGCCTTGTGCTGGAGCAAATCCCCTGAGCAGAGGATTTTCAGGCTCCTTGGCATCAGTGCAGGGCAGCCAAGCAGCCTCCGGGCAGTGCAGCTTTCCTCCTCTCTTTTGGAGAGCAGCAAGGCACTTGGAAAAATGAATCATCTCCTGGCACAAAATCTTTCCTCCCTTGCTGCAGGAGTTTTTTGTCCTCTTGTTGGGGCACCAGACTGCTGATGTTGTGTTGCTCTCAAGGCCTTGAATTCCTTTGCCTTGAATCCAAACCAACAAACCCACGAGGGCAGCATTAACCTGGGGGCAGGAGGGACCATCAGCATCACTTCACACACTTGGTTATGTAGGATTGGGGATAACAGCTTTTACTATTGCCCCAAAATGCCTGTGTTCAACCAGGGAGTGAACCTTTTGTCCATCATTCAGATGTGTCAGAGGATCTTCATCTTCCTTTTTAATCCCTGGTCTGTGCTGGAGCTGATGGCAGGTATGGGGTGCAGTCCCATGAGGTTCCCCCTCATTAACACCTGGGTTTCCTCCCCCTCAAACCAGCCCCCAGGACAGAGTGCAGTGTTCACAGCACTGCTTCGTTTGATGGAGTTTGTTACTTCTGTGGGATTCTTTCTTCCTTTATTTCTTTAGTTTCAATCTGTTGCACAAATGCACACAAACATCTCAGAGGCTTCCCCCCCTTCCCATCAGCTCCTCACCGTGGCTTCTACTGGAAGTCAGGCAAAGTCCTCTTTACTACTGTGAATTTTATCAACTTGAAATACAAACAATTAAAAAGAAGTGGTTTCAGGCAGCAAGGTGGCCCTTGAGTGCCTCAGTCAAGTGTTGCATTTATGCACTGAACTTTTAATTATTTTTTTCACATTATTCTCTTGCACTTGTTGCTTTATGTGAGTCCATGGAGCTGATGAAATGAATAATATTGGGAGGAAATGGGCTGCTGGTGTCAAGTGGATGGAGGTTTAGTGTTTCTCTGCCCATCCCTTCCAATCTTTATGGTTAATAATGACTTGCCTTATTACATAAAGCAACTGCAGACCTAGAAAATGGCAGGAAAGCTTAAGTTTGAAAATCTGAGTACTCAGGGTGGGAGAAAACTTTGCTCTGGAGAGGGTCTGTCACCTTTCCTTTGACTTACAAAGTGTTTCTCTCCAGAGGTCAGTGTTGGGAAGGTGCTGGGAGCATGGCTCTGTCCCGAGCAGCATAAATCCATAAAATATAAACCCTGTAGTTATTTGAGAGCCATGGTGCCATTAACAGATGGGCTTGATGATTAGGCCTTTTCCAGCCTAATTGGACCTGTGATTAGCAGGACCCTAAGAGCCCACAGTTTCAGCTGTAGGAACATCAGTGCCCTGTTCCCAGGGGTGACCCCAGAGCAGTGCCCCCATGGCAATGTTCTCCAGACCTTGCTCCTTTTCCCACCAAGAGGCTTTTTCTCCAAGCTGATGCCAACCCTGCTGTCTGTGCCAGCTCACCTTGTGTGATGCATTTCCTAATTTGTGCTATTTTGGCCTTCTCCAGCAGAAGGTGTGGTAGTCCTTCAGTGCAGGGCTGTGGAGGTGCCCTCAGGTCCTCAACCAGTGAGTGCCCTGCAAAATTCTTCCTTTCCTGTTGTCTAAAAATCAGGATTGCTTTGCCCCGTGCTGCCACATCCCCTGGCCAGCCAGCAGGCTCTTCTGGAGGCTTCTTGGATTCCATTAACATTTTGTTAATGAAATAGTGCTTTGTCAAAGAGTCTTGAAAACTTAAAAGGGTATTTAAGCTTCTTCCGTGAGTCAATACCATGTAATGTCAACATTACCACGAAGGGATAATTCAGAGATGTCACACAAAGCTTGTGTTATGCCATTTGCAGTCTGGCAAAACAGCTCAGCATTTATGTTGTTTAATCCATCTTCAGAAATCTTTTGTTCTGAAAAAGTTGGAGATCAATCTTGTCAGTATTTAGTGACACAAAGCTGATGTAAGTCACTGTGCTCCTATTGACTCCATCTGAGTTGTAATGATTTACCCCAGGCTCGAATTAAGCCCAAATTAGGCACATGAAAAACCCAATACCAAACTTTTAGGGAAGATGGAGCTGAATGGCACAGATCTTGGAAATGGGAATGTGGATGGAAATAGACTGGAGGAAACAGTTTGCAATGAGCTGGGACAGTACAGACACCATCTGAAGAGACTGAAGGAAAAAGAACCTTTTCTAAGGCTTTGCATTGATGGAATAATGGACTTTCCTGGCTAGAAAGGAAGAGGAAATACAGAACTGAAGTTGGGGCCATAGGGACTGAATCCCACACTGCACGTGCTGCAGTGTCCTGGGCTTGTCACTGTCACAGCCATTCTGGTCAAGGTACATGAAACCTTTTTTCCCTTTCTCCTCCCTTTCTCTTTTTAGCAATTCTCTAATCATACCCACCACAGAAGGAAGCTGTTTCATCGTCCTGGGCACTGCAGTGATGCTGTTTGTTTTACCTTTGTACTTTTTAATCCTTTTCCATTAAAGCTCTCTGTAATTGATGTATTTGAATGTAGTGAGCAGTGGCCTCAGCTTGCTTTGAAGAAAATAGACTGCCTTACTTCATCCTTGGCTGAATCCAAAATGCTTTCCTGTGATTATTTCTTGGCTGTGTTGAATCTATTTCCCTTTCAGACTCTACAGATAGATGGGGTCAGCTCCACAATGTCTGAAGGGATGTGAAGTTTTTTAAAAATTATTCACATATTTTGGTGGCGAAGGTTTAGTGCCTCATTCACATGCAGGATTTTTGTTTCCAACCAGGCATTGTGGAAGCAGGCAGCATCCCAGATCTCTGGAGGAGCTCAGCAGGAGGAGAACAAGTGGGGGAAAATATTCCTAGTGTTGTGTTGCTGCTCAGGTATGCTGAGGTAATTTGCAGGTTCTTTGGGAGAAAGGGAGAGTTTCTGGCTCAATTGCACACAGCAGGAAGAAAAATAGTGTGAGGCTCTTCATTTGTACTTTTTTGCTGTTTTACAACCTGGGAAACATTCAGGGCACAAATCAATTGCTCTTTCAGCAAAGGGACACAGAGGTCTTGCAGCTTCCTTGCTCCAGGTGAGGTCAGTGCAAGAGCAATGGGAGTGAGGATAAAACATGGACAAAAGGGAACACAGTGCCAAAGCAGGATAGGAGACCCTCTGAGAGCAGTCTTGAGCACACAGTGTGTTCCTTACAGTGTGAAAGGGCCTCAGAATGCTCAGCTCTTCTGGAGAGTTGCTTTGTCCAAACTGGGCTGTACCTGGGTATGCACAGCACTAGGATATTTTGGCAATTAAATTAAATTTTAGCCTTATCTCACAGATCCCAGAATCAGATGCTTTAAAGGATTAATGCACTTGCTAAGTAGGAAAATGTGAAGAAACCCCACAAACGTTACATGAGAAGCAGAATCAGACATAAAGTTTATGATCCATCTTGGCCTGCTGTTATAACCCAAACGTGGAGGGAGCACAGTGAACCTGAAACACCACAGTCAGCACTGCAGCAAAATCAAGCATGGCAACGGAGGGGAGGTTTAAATTGAGGTTAAAAGAAAAAAAAAAACAACTCAGGGACTACTAATAAAAAAGAGAAACTTGGTGTGGGGAGTAATGCAAGTGTATCTGTGAAGTGCCGTTCAGGCACAGGCTGTCCCAAAGGCTTTGCAGCTTTTAATAAAAATACAGTGTGAATAGGAGGAGACTGAGAAAGCAGTGCAGGATGATGTGCATTTTAATCCAGCATTTAAAAAAAAGGGGAAAAAAGTCCTTGGAGACAACAAAAACTGAAGAACTGTTACAGGTGGGAGAAACTGTGCAGAGATGGGATTTGTGGCTGTGCTGTGGATGTTGGAAGAGGAGGGATGTGAGCACATCAGGTGTGTGATGGCAGCAGGGAACAGGGAGAGAGACCCTGCGAGCTCAGGACAGTGGTGATCAATCCCAGAGATGGCACTGCCCTCTCCCAGTGTCAATAGGAGATTCCCTTGCAAATGCAGAGCTGCTGCATCTCATGAAATCAGATGTTACAGTGATTTAATTGAAATTGTTTTTAAAAATACCAAGTGCCTGATACAAAGACTCTGCAGATAATACATAAAACCATTATGCTTCTCTTTCTCTTAATCCTTTTCTTATTTTTCTTACTTTCATCAGTGATATTAAGCATCTCTACCTGAACCTGCACATCCCCTTGTCTCAGTTTTCTGTGTATAAATTTCAGACAATACTTTCTTCTGTACTTTTCTATATTTCCTGTGCAAATGATAAATTCTGGGGCAAGTAGCTCTGAATTATTCTGTGTTCAGACAGTGCCCATCCAAGAAGAACCCTTATGTTATCCAGGGGCTTCCAGCTCTGATCATGGTAATTTCTGAACCAAGCAAAATATTCCCTTCCATTGCACTAAATGGGGCAATTGAAAGGAATCAGTGTTTTTGCTACTCCATGCTGTCCTGCACAAGTGTTTATTGTGGTTTCCTTGTTTCAGGCAGTTTGACCAGGGGCCTGTGGTGGTCCAGCTCGTTGGAAACTTTTGTGCAGAAACCAGGAGGATGCTACAGCTGGAGCTAATCCCTGAGTAAGTTTTCTGGAGGCCATTATGTCTCCCAGAGTTTGGAGGTTTTCTCTAAAGGAGACATTGCTCTGTGTGTGAGGCACACAGAGAAAGAGCATCGCCTCAAGGCTTTCAGTTATCACACTGCCTAAATAGCCCTTATTTTTAGTCAGAGTCTTCTGAATATGAGATCCCACTACAGGCAGGTGAAGTGACCTCTTTGGGTTTGAATCTGCTCCTCTGTGGCGGATGCAAAGCTGCAGCTTTGAACAGGAGCCCCCTCCTGCTCTGTGCAAAGCTCTTTGAATTGCCCCTGATAGGTTCTGAGGCTCCCCGGGTGCGTGCCAGGCTCTTTGAAGATGAATGCCCACAACGAGGGGAACATGAAACAAAACTCGACTCCCTTATGTCAGAGTGAGCAGCAGATTCCTCAAAGACCTGCAGCACAATGGTGCTCTTTGCTGGGTGAGAGGAAATGGGCTGTGGTTCACCAGCTTGTCAGAGCAGAGAATTGCAGAGCAGGGCTGTGCTTTGGGTGGTAGAGCAGCAAAAGGAAAGGTTTGGGGGCTCCACAGTATTCAAGTCTGGCAGAACTTGTTTCAAGTTGGCTTTGTTGGGTCTCTCTTCGTGAAAGGAAATTTATTCTTATTAATTTTTCTTCCTGCAGAAGTTTGCTGTGTGTTCAAGATGTGCCACATCTTCTTGAGGGGAAATATTTTCCCTTGTCTCCATGAAAATCCTCACCCCAGCTCCTTAAACTCTCTGTATCCACCATAACTTTTTGGTACATTTTGGTGGTGACCACCCACAGTCCTGGGAACTGAAGGCCCCTTGTGGAGCGGCACAGCTGTAGAAAGATTTGTTATTTGTCTTATTCTGAATATTTCTGTGACAATTGACCTAAAAATACCCATTAGTGTCTTTTTTAAAGCTGATGGATCAGTTCTTCTGGCTCTAGTGTGTGATCCAAAAATTTTCATTAGCCTCAGATAGATGAACCCATTTCTTTGAGGGGTTAATGGACTTGTAATGCAACAAAATTGAACTGATATCTCAGGAGAGACTGGGTGTGGGAACAGAAGGGAAGGGAACAGGAAAACAGATTAAAAAACACCAAGAGAGATTTGTTAATAGTGGTTGGAGAGATTCTTCTCACCTGTCCTGGGTGACTGCTCAAATGCAGATGTGTGAACTCCTGTAAAGCAAATGAGGAAAAGCAGAACCCTTTGGGCCATAATTCTTTTCCATATGTGATAGATCCCTCTTCCTTCCAATCAATTAATTGCATCCTAAAAACATCTATTTCTCACCATTGACTTTAAAGGGATTTTAGATGAGTGGCTCAGATATAGCTGTCTACACAGTAAGTGATTAAAGTTGGGTTAGATGAGCTGGCAGACTACACGGGATTTTTTTTCTTCCTTCATGCCAACCCTAAATCAAAAGGCATCTCATCAGAGTATTATAAAATACAGCCTTCAGAGGGAGAGGCTTCTACTTCCATATTCTGGCATCTGAAGGGAGGAGGGAGACTCCCATCAATTTAGAGAGAGGTAAAGATTTCATCTCCCTCTAGAAATCATGGCCATAATGGGAAATTCAGACATTTATGAGATTTGCTTAGCCAAGGCAGAGCTGAGCATGTGGATGCTTCTGTTTGTAGTGTTGCAGCAAAAGCAGAATAAGAGACTATTTTTAGGGGTTGTTTTCATTCTTTTTTGCCCCTCTTTGATTAAGTTAATAGCCCATCTTATACCTGGGGTGGGGCAGACACAGTGTGTGTCACCTCACAAAATAAAAGCATTTATGAGCCCTCTCCCTGCGACTGCAAAATGGGAGTAAACTGGGAAATAGGGCTGATTGCAGGTGTTTATTAAGGGGGAAACTCCCAAAGAAGCATTTACCAATTCACCAGAGAGGAATTCTCACCAAAATCTCTTGCAAGTTGTGCCAGGTTTATGTTTCAATTTTAAAACCAGGTAAGGTTGTAAGAGAGATGAGCAAGTTACTGGCAATTGGTGAATATTTCCCTTGGATTTCAAAAGTTGGCAAACTTTGAATATTCTATAAATACCTTTTACATACCATAAATATCTGTATATTTTAAAGCAATGTGAATTCCAAGGACAAGAGAAAGCAGAGCAAAAACTAGCTTAGTTTTAAATCAGAAAGGGACATGCATTTGTTTCCTCTAAATGATAATTCCTCAACATAATGGGTAAAGTATCGAATTATTATTTAAACCCACAAATAAAGTGCAGGTCCCTTTTCCCATCTCTAAGTGATGTTCTCCTGCCAAAGGATAGGCATGGCTGTATTTTTTCCTAATGGAATCTGCATTGCTTTGCCCTGATAGTCCACTTCTGAATATTGATGGTGCAATAATTGGCTCTTTATTGGTATATTGTGTTTTCTTGGAGATTTTTCCACTTCCTGCAGTAAATCCTTTTTGAGTTTTGCTCCTTTTATGGTTTGGTGTTTACAAAAGTTGGTAATTCTGGTGGAACAGCAGGACTGTGAATAGGACTCAGGATTTTGATTTGTTGTAGGTCATGAATTGGTAGCTGATATCTTTCCTTTTATCTTTTTTAGTAGAAATATCTCAGTTGTGGCTGTCTATATTTAGCAGGAGAGCTCAATCTCTCTCCTCTATCTGTTTTCTCCTATTTGTCCTGACTTGAAGGGTTGGTGGCACTCAGTGGTGGATAAATGCAAGGAAATCTAATAATGCCTTTCTAATATACCCATTTATCTGCTATCATATTTTATTTTAACTCTTCATGCAACTGTGCAATCATTGCTCCATTGCTATAATTGGATTTCAAAGTATATTTGTGCTATTTAATTATATCTATAGCTTCTCTATAAGTGCATTCAGAGTAATTAGTAATCTTCTACTTTTTAGTGGAATTATATTTTATATCAACTGTGCTCATTTTTCTCTTCAGATTCTTCAACACATTTGCACCAGTTTTGCTTTTTACACTGGAATTTCTGGCATAAATAATCATTAAGGGTTTTTTTTCCTCCCCACTGTGAATGTGAACAGAGTCTAATCCAGCTTTCACTGGAGTCAATGGTAATCTTTTCATTTCCTTCAGTGAAAACTGGATCAAGTTAATAGATTGCAAATTGCATTCAAGGCAAAGTCACATCTTATCATAGAAATAGTTGTGTAGCAACTCCTGGGGTATTGATGAAAGGTGCAAAATTGATTGTTTCCATTTTTTCTTACGGGGTTTTTTATAGATTCTCTTATCCAACTTTATTAATTTTTTAGCCCATAAGTTACAGCATTGCAATAACATTTAAAAGATTCACTTTAACTTGATTTTCATGACAAAATACAAACCTTTTCATTTGAAGATTTTTGTGAGTAGCTCTAGAACTTTGCTTTCCAGACCCCAAGTTTATATCTTCATCTCCATTAGGATGTTTGACAATGGACATTTTTAAGTTTTAAAAATATTTTATCTTAATTTTTGATTGCAAGCCAAATATTTGACAATTTTTTTTGCCATTTCTCTTGTGTGGCTTCAGAGCTGTGTCAGTTCATGGACAGATTTAGTCCTCTTCCTGATGAATATGAAAACCTGCAAGCACTTCCCTCTAAAACTGTAATTCCAGCAAATTACATTCCCAAGTAGGCAGAAATTTATGATGTTCACTTTTTCCAAAGTGTCAATTTTGCCACTGTGGGATGGTAACTGTATGTACCAAGTAAAATCTTTATTTTTAAAAAGAAAAAATTATTGCAACTGGCTCGTTAAGGAGTCCTTTTTCTCTTCTGCACTGCTCCCACTCTGTTGATTAGAGGTTTGTTGCTTTGGTAATGTGCTTCTCCTCCAGGCTGTTAATGATTACAGACACCTCTCTAACCTGTAATTTTGGGGGAAGGTTATTGACAAGGTGAGATGACAACAATTGTAATTGTTTCTATGGCTTAGAAATGTCCTTCATCTCTGCTGGCCACGTGTCAGGGCTCGGGATTTAGAGTGAAAGTGGAGCTGATGCCCAGGATTAGAGACTGTTTCTTGTGCTATTTATTCCCAAATCGTGCCAGTTCATGAGGTGAGAAAGAGCACTGTGAAAGATGATAAATTGTTATTTAATTCCTAATGAAACATCAATGCAAATGGTGCCTACTTCATCCCCAGCAGAAGGTGACTTTGGTAGGGTGAGAATGGAGCCTCTTGGATCTCCAAGGAGAGATGATCATCCTGGTTTGATTTTAGAGCCTCAGGAACCTTTGTGAGCTGCAGCATCTTCAGCTTCAGAATACAGGATAAAGATTATCTGTTCACCCAGCCTTTTGATTGAAAAGAGAGACATTGAACTATTTGTGTTGGAGATATTGTTATATTTCCAGCGTAGAAAAATTGCCTTAACTATGATAATAGTAACAATTATAACTATAATGGTTATAACTACATCATAGTTATATAGTTACTATATAACAGAAATTAATAGTATTTCATTACTAATCATTTGAATGGAGCAGCATGAGCATCCATGCACTGGAATTCAAACTTTGAATCCTGCAGGTATTTCCATGTGAGAGGTGCCCCTCCACTGATGGGAGCCACATTCCCACATCACAGGGCACTCCTCATCAGAGGCTGGATTTTTCCAGTGGATGCCTTTGAGCATTTTGCACAGAAATTTTGTCAAAGAATGACTGGTGTTTTGCCACTTTAAAACCATGGAAACATCACAATGTTCTTTTAGAAATGACTCCGGGAATTAATTGCGAATGACTTATTAATGAAACAAATATTCAGCTGTCACTGGAACCAAACTCCACGAGATGCTTAATGATTATTTTTTGAGAAAACACTTTTGTGTTTGTTTGATCTGCCTCGTGTTAACAGCAGTAGGAAAGGAGGGAAGCATTTGGTGTCGGAGTGGAAACTTGAAACTGGCAAAAGGGAGAGGAAAAACATCAGCCAATGACTGGGAAATAGGTGAGAAGCCCAAAGAAAGAGCAGATCTCTAACAATCATGTTGGAAAGCTGCTCCCCTGGCAGGCCTGGTTGAGTAATAAGGGTTAGATCTGGGGGCAAACTGGGGAATCTGGAAGGGAAGGGTTTCACAGTAACATTAATTTCATTGCATTCCATGTCTGGAAAATGAGCATGAAAGGATTTGCCTCGTATGGGGTGGGTAAATGTTTGCAAACCGCAGAGAGCCTCTCAAATGAATGTGAAATATCAGCTGCAGCTCTGCAAATGACAATAAAAATGAATGTTGCTAATTAGGGATGTTCATTGCTCATGGCTGTGGCACTGGTCTGGGATGCACCCCCAAATTCCCTGCCCAGCACTGTGTGCATGGACCTTCCCCAGTGCCCATGGCCACCCAAGGGAGGTTCTCTCACAGGCAGCTGGCTGAAGCCATGCATTTTTCCAGGAGTTCTCCTTTGCAAGGGCCAGCTGTAAATAGGTAATCAAGCTTTTCCACGGCTGCTGTTTACAAGAGCAGGAACATGGGGCAGGACAGAGCGCGGTGGATCCGCCCGCCTCGGGAACACATCTCAGGTGTCCTTCTGCTGGTGCTGCTAAATTATTTACCACTCAGCAAGCCTGTGCCTGCGTGAGATATTGAAAGGAGGGAATCTGAGGTGAAACCCCATCCGTTTACCCAGAGCTGACACTGGAATATTCATTATCACATTAAATCCAACCACAGTGAAAATGAAGGCTTCCGTTGATTATGTGCTTGCATAAAAGGCTTCTTTGGTGGCAGGCCCGTGTGCCAGGGATCTGAATATAAAATCAAGTAAGTGGAAACCATTTTTTTTTATGGTAAATTTGCCTTCTTGGAAGTTATGAGACTTGGCAGGTTTAAATTATGTTTTAAACCTGCGGTGGATTATGTGATTTTTCTAACTGGCCGCAAGCAATACGAGAGGAGCGCACGCCACCCCAATCCCAGCCATGGGCCTGAGCCAGGATTTCCAATGCAAATAAAAAAGAAATGCAGATTTTATATGCAGGGAATGGTGCATATTTATCTCAGTGCAGTGCTGGTTTGGCAGGGTTGGTGGGGAGGTCTCCTCTTCCCAAGTGCTGGGTCTGCACTCACCTGCTTTCCCTGTCCTTCATCCTGAGTTTGTGCTGGAGCACAGCTCAGAGAGGGGATTGAAAGAGCACATTGGATTTATGGATGTGGAAAAATGCAGGAGAATACATAGGATTGACCAAAAAAAGGCATGAGGTTTTTATCCATCCATCCATCCATCCATCCATCCATCCATCCATCCATCCATCCATCCATCCATCCATCCATCGCTTGCTCCTTCCCTGTATTCCTCCTCCACCAGGGATCCTGTTGAATAATTAAAGGCTCAATTAAATCTTCTCTGGGAGGAGAAGAAAACGTAGAGATGCTGAGATGGAGCAGCACCATGTGGTGAGAGGCCATCTCTGGAGCAGGATGTGCCACTGGAGGAGGAGGGCTGGAGGCTCTGGGTCACTTGTGGCTGTAAATGAGTTCCCAGGAAAACTGGCACAGCAAGGGCTGGGTTTGGTGTGGTGGTGGGCATGTACAGGGATGTGAGAACAAAACCTATTTCTGATGGTGCTGAGAACGAGGATTCGCCCACCATTAGTAATTTATTGAGAGGTGTGACTGATTGCATCAGCACAAATAATATAAAAATAGATTTAAAAAAAAAAATCTGTATTCTCCATCACATAATACTTACAAAAGACTTTCTAATTTGGCAAACAACAGGTAAGAAACAGAATGATCGGAAACCAGCTTTGCCTGGTCAAAGAAGGAGATGGGTAAATCTTGATTTGGAGCATGGTTGAGGTGAAGCCATCATCTTGCAAGAAATCATGGGGGTTTTTTATGAGAATGCCAGAGATACTTTGTGGCACATTCTTCCCTTTCTGCCTCCTGTTTTCATCTGTAATTGGAAATGTATTTTGTGAGAGGGAATAAAACAAACATCCAGTAGATACAAAAGCAGCCAGGACCTTCAGCTTTGGCTAATCCCCGTAGACAGCACAGAGAGAAACAAAATGTTCTGTAGCTATAACTGAGAGGCAAGGAAAAAAAAGAAATCTATGTTTAATAAACATTTAAAGGAAGAATTACATGTGCCACAAATCCCCTTTTATATTGCACTTAAAATCTCCTTACCTGCCCTTTAGTTTTCATGGTTTTCCTTATCTTCAGTGTCACTTAATCATATTTCAACAGGATTTGCTTCCTCGCTGCCCATCTGCTCTTCCTTTCTAGTGCAGCATTAATGCCACAACACCATCCCAGTAGCTCCCTTCTATGCCACTTTGATGTCAGACACCCAGGGATTCAGGATTTTTTCATTCAGGTTCAGACAGAAAAGAAAAATACCTGGTTTGGAGGAGTGACAGATCCTGATTTCAAATGGAAATGTCCAGAGCAGGGCGGGGGATGAAGGGGCAGCGAACGAAACTTGGACTCCTGTGGATGGGGAATGTTGGGATCCAGGGGTGGAATGTCCTGATGCTCCATGGGGAGCTTCTCCTGGCCCTGGGGAGATGCAGGCATTGCTCTGCTTCGAGCCTGGGCTAAAGAAGGGTCATACTCTGAGGGTATTTACAAAATTAATTAATTAGGGCAAGGCTGGCTTCACCCCTGGGCACCCACCTGGCTTGTGTGGGCTGCACAGCTGGATCTGTGTTTGCTGAGTTAGAGACATAATTTGGAGAGTCTTCATGTGGTTTATTAATCCTAAAAGCATTGAATTAATAATCTCTGTATTTATACCTTTCTCATTTTCAGAGTTAAGGAAGACTTTGTGTATTGTGTATCACCAGTTTAGGAGCAGAATGGTGTGGGAAGGGCTCCTGGAAAGGGGAGAATGTTTTTCTTTAGTGTTGACAGGAGCTCTTTCAAAAAAAGTTATGTGCTGCTTTTTGCACTAAAAAATGTAAAAAAAGAAATATAGAAATCCATTCTAATTCCTCATGTAATTGTAAATTAGTTCTTAGGTCATTGATGGGAACAGGTCTGTGGTACAGCTGGGGATATAATTCTCTCTCACACCACTACCTTTGCTGGACATTGAGCTCTTATGATAATTCATAAAAAATCCTTTTTTAGAGCTATCTGATGCCTGCAGTGATCAATACTTGAACCTCTATTCTTGAAACATTTTTAAATTAAATATAGAGTTGGGGGTAGGTTTCTTACATGAAAGTTAAGCCAAAGTGCAGTTAATCCAAATTCTGAGGTGTTGGTGCCAGCAGAAGTCACTCTTGATATTTCCAATTAATATTTGCTCAGATCTCAGGAGGCAGAGCAGGGCTTGGTTGGCTGCAGGATTCCAGGAATTCCTCTGTCTCTGAGTGGGGATCAGGCACAAATGCTGCTCATTCATGCTGGGTGCTGTAAAGACAAAATACACCAGAGACTGGGTGTGCTAAAGCAGTGCCAGAGGCTCTGCCCTTCCCTGATGGAACACAGCTCTGGGCTGGCTCCATGCTCACTCTGGGGTTACCTGAGCTGGTTTTGGTGGCAACAAACCAAAATGAGGTGAGGCCAGCCCAGTCACACCAAGGAAAGGTGCCAGGAGGTGACGGGGACAGAGGGACACCTTAAGGACAAGGTTAGCAAGAAATGGTGGCTTGGAGGAAGATGAAGGTGCTTTTCTTCAGGACACGGAGGTGACAGTGAGAGGGAAGAAGGCAGAAGCAGGTGAGGAAGATGAAGCAGAGGTTGAAACCCTGAACCTTGAGAGGAAGGAGTTTGTTCCACTTTGGTTGGGTCAATGAATGTGGGGTGAAGGCAAGCACAGGTTGATTATCTGGGGGAGGAGGTTTGAAGAGCAAACGTGGGGCAGATTTCTGACCGCCACAAGGCTGGTCATGGGGCTGGCACAAAGGAAAGGGTTAGACAAGGAGGGGTGGCTTTAGCAGTGGAAACAGGAATTAGCAAGAAAATGGAAAATTAAATCACTCTGAGCTACATGGAAAGCATTGTTTATTGTTATTATTAATTATTGTTATTATCATTATTACTTTTATTGCATTAACTACAGACTGACTTGAATCTTACAAACAGCTTCTGTCAGAAAAGAAGAAAACAAGTTTTAAATGTTGACTTTTAATTCTACCCTGTTTATTAAGGACCATTAGTTCTGTTTTGCTAATATCTTGTAAGTAAACAGAGAGGGAAAATTCAGTGGGATAGAGATGATAAAGATGATGAACCACTGAAATTTGGTTCCACACTGAGCACATAAGGGAGAAAAGAATGCCAATTAATGCATTACTAAAAGAGAAACACTACTAGAAGTAATAATAATGGTTCTCTATTATTTATGGTGGATTTTAGAAGAGAGAGAGTTCGTGTTTATCCCGGAGCAGTCGACACGAAGGAAGAGAAAAACCCTTTAACCAAGCAGAAATTTCACTTGTGAGCTGTTAAAGGAAGTCGAGCTGAATGCTGAGGAAAATTCAAAAAGATAAAAATGACTCCAATTTGGTAGTTCTTCACTGGTTCTGCAGTTTGGCAGCTGTCAACATCTCAAAATATCATCTCACCCAAACTGTTGAAAGAAAGAAACCCTTTGATTTTTCCCTTGAGACTCCCAAGCTGAAAATGGACTCTTTGTAGTCTCAGCCTCATTTCAGACAGTTTTTTTTTTTAAAAACATTCTTGCTGGCAGAAACAACTAATTCATAAATAGACTCTCTGTTAATTAAATAAGTTTTATCATTTTAACTTGCCTTTTAAAATGAAAAAGAAAGTAAATCTCTAACATTTCTTGCTTTATTATGAATCTTAAGGGACTAAGCATCACATTTCTTGCATCATTAATAATGCAAATTAGTTTTTGTTTGCATCTCCTATAAGTTTATAGTTAGAAGTAAATATTTAATGCACAGATCTGGGAAATCAAATCATGGCTAGTGGAAATTTTCTCTTAGAGTTATTGAAAGGTAATGTAAGAAAGATGGGAGGCACTGTGGTTTCTGTTTATTTAACCTTTCTTGCTCTTGCTTTCCTTTCAGTAGAACTCTTTGTGACTTGTCATTAAACACTTCTCTATTCCTGCAGTATCTGTTTTTATTATCTTTACAGTAGCCACAGAATTCAGCTTTTAATACCATTTAAAGGAGAGGTTAAACACATCCGTAGCCTACTTAGGGCTATAAGGATTATAGTTTGGTCCTGATTACTGGCAAGAAAACCAGGTGATTATTTCTAATAATATCTAAAAACTTGTTGACTTTGTAGTAGTTTTCCTCTGTTTGCTTAATGAAGCAATGGCTAAATCAGATTAAACTTGGTCCAGGGCCTCTAGATCGTGCACAGAAATGGCTTGGGAGGGTAAAATACTCTGAGCTGTTTATTTGTTAGCACAGGACAGACTTAATTTAGTGAATATATCCCATATTAGGCTTCCCTCCTTTTTTTACAAATACTCTTGCAAATATTGTGCCACCCTCCTTATGAAATGTCTGTAGGGATGAGATTATTGCAGACAAATTACAGCTGTTTCCTCACCACATCTGGGCTTGCTGCAGTGACTCTTCTCGTGTGTGTGGTGGATAACAAAAAATAATAAGTATCCTGTTATTTTGGGCGTGAAATCTGATAGTGAAAAACACACCAGGGAGAATTCTTTGGTGATAAAAATTTAAATAGACCCATTTATCAATATGACAGAGATTTGACCTGAAAGTTAAAGTGTTTGGGAGTTAAGTGGGGCTGTGTAAAGAAAGTTGAGGCTGCGCTACAGATAGACCATGGGGTTTGTAAGTTATTAAATCAAAATAAAAGGTATTGACAAAACAATAAATTGCCTGGATCACCCCATCTAATAGGTTCTGGGAGCACTAAATACATTCTCCACGCTAAAGATGTGTGAAGCTTTTTCCTTTCTCATACTTTTGTTCTTCTCCTTGAAAACATTTGCACCGTGGTTGGTTTTGTAACAGACTTGGCACCAGATTGGGCCTGGGGATGCTTTGCCAGGGATCTGGCTCAGAGCAGTGGTGGGGACAGAGCAGGGGCATTGCTCTGCTACCAACAGGATTATTGGACTTTGCAGGTGGGGTGCAGATCACTCTCTGGGGGATTAAAATAATAACAACAAACCTAATATCTTTACTGGGAGAGGTATTTTAGTAGTATTTTCTGGGCAGAGAGCACTGCAGTGCTGTTTGTTCTCCTCAGCTCCATTTCCATGCTGGAAATCCGTGGGATTGAGGGGCAGCAGCACCTGGCAGTCCCTTCCAACAGGGATGCTTTGGGAAGCAGGTAATGCCACCTCCACATGTCACCCCCTAAACCTTTCAGGGTGACCAGCATCTTCCTAGGAGAGGGGCTGAGCTTGCTCATGGAGGAAAAGGAAAGTACCTGTGGGACAAGATGGGATGGGAAGGTTGGGAGTGAGTGGTGGGGCAGCTCTTCACCGCCAGAGTCATCAGCTGGGCTCTGCTTTTCCCAACTCCACGGGGCTGGGGGTGAGCACCCCCTACCTCCAGCTTCCCTGCCGAGGAGGGAATGAGGCTGGCTCTGTTTGCCTTGAAAATGACACAGATTTGAGACTATTTCCCCTCCTGCAGATTCCTCCGTTGAGAGGAGCATGGAAGACATTACTATTTATAGTGCGCAGCGCGTGTGCCCAGCGGGACGTCCCCGAGCAAACATCCTACCAGTTTGGAGGTGGGATGGTTTCCAGCTCCCTGGCCCCCAGATGCCCTGTCCCCTCTCCCAGGGAGGTGGGAAATCACACAGGGGCACCTCCCGTCTCCCCTCCTCAGCTCTGCCTTTCTCTCTGTTCTGCTGAGATGAGACGCTCACTCCCTGCCGCGAGGCTCAGAAGAAAAGCAAGTTTTCAGCACAAATAATGCAAGTTTTAAGGGAAGGAAAGGCCCCCAAAAAATGAAGGTATAAGGGGAATTTAGAGAACCTGCAGAGCTGGTTTGGGGATGGGCAGCTTGTGTGTGTGTGGGAAATGAAGATGGAAACTTGGTTTAATGGAAAGGGTTTGGGAGTTTCAAGGGGACAAGGACCAGCAGTGGGACCTGGGTCTGTCACTGCCACTCCCTGCCTGACCACCTGGGTGTTCCTGTATGGGTTTGGGATATCAGAACCTCTTCATCTAAGCTTAATCTTGATATGGAAAAGATAGCTGACAATGGCAATAAAAATAACAGTAAGCAGTTGGAAAGGCCCAGCTCAAATCGTGCTCTGTCAACAGCTTTGCAATCTGTATAAATATGAGAGGAAAGACAAACAGCTGTGATTTCTCTTTAAGAATGTGAGTATCCATTGTCACAGATTTAAATTAGGATGTTTTACTTGTACTGTATGTAAATTCCTCCTTGGCAAATAACCCATGTCCACTAATGTATGTGTATTTTGGGTCTGTATAGTTTGGGTCTCTGTGAAATACAATGAAATTTGATAGCACACAGAAATACTTGCATGGAATGTCAAGTTTTTTGTGTGTGCTTCTCACATATCCATAAATGAGTTTACACATTTCTAATTACTCATTCAAAAAGAGACTTTACAGCACTTTTAAAGGAGAGCCAATTTTTTCCCTACTGTGTTCTGTTTTTACAGCTTGTGGAAAGCTTATTTAACGAAAGTTTAAGTAATCAGCGAAAGTCATTTCTGAGCAAAGACTGACAGATATGAAGCCTCTTTTCACACTTCATAAGAGGTGGAGAGGGTAGCCATAAAATTTACAGCTGAATAGTACTCTGTTCAGCTTAAGTTATAGAATTATTAGTGTTCCAGGCATGCGAGAGGTTTTAGGGAGATGAAGTATTTAAAGTGATGCTCTATGTTTTGTGTAGCTGAGCTCTGAGTGCAATACTAATAACAACCCACCCTTCCAAAGGCAGCGACCTGCACGTCCCATGGGGCTGATGTTGTGCTAAAAATATGTGTTTGCAGCTAACTGAGCTTCATGATATATTAATAAAACCCCAGCACCGTGTTCCCTTTGCAGAGACTCACCTCTGGCTATGAAAGTATGAATTCCCAGGATATGGAAATGAGAGCACACAGTGTGTGGGTGAGGAAGGAGTGGGGAGGGAGGTGGCACTGTCAGCATCTCTGTGCCACCCCTGCAGCACAGGGACAAGGTTTTGCTGTGGACAGGCCTGGATAGAGAGTGGTGGGCAATCAGTGACTTCTGCAGGTCAGGACCAATCGTGTTTAAAAAATTGGAATAACAGAGGAAGAGCTGGGCTGTGTTATGAGACTGAGAAATGGGAAATCTCCATCCCAGCTATACAACTGAGCATGGCTTTTAGAGGCATTTGAAGGCATTTTGAGTGTGAATTGTTCTACATATCATGAGGTGGCCACATGTTGTAATCATGGGTATTGCATACAAATATTTGTCATTGAATCAGAGAATGGTTTGGGTGGAAGGGACCCCTCAATGGCATCCAGTCCAAGCCCCCTGTCATGAGCAGGGACATCTTCAGCTACACCAGGTTGCTTAGAGCCCTGTCCAAGAAACCTTGAATCTTTGCAGGGACAGGGCACCTTCCACCCCTCTGAGCATCCTGTGCCAATTTTGGTAAGAAAATTCTTCCTTATGACAACATTAAGCAAACAGAAGCAATTACTTAAGGAGTTGCAATATTATACTTGTTTTTCCATCCTTTCAACCTGCTGGGTTTTTGTTGATTATTCTGTTATGCTTTAGCAGTACCTGCTTACCCAGAAACAAACAATAGAAAATCTTTTGTAATTCTTTAAAGCAAATAGTGTGAGATGGACTAAGTGTCATTGCAGCCACTCTGAGGCTGGCCAAGAACAGAATTGGGGAGGAATCTTCCATCCTCACTGCTCAGCCCTGGAGAACAGAGACACAAGGAGGTGACCTGGTGTACAGCTGCCTCCAGTACATGGTACAAACACACATAGTGCAAGGTTTATATTTTTTTAAATTCGCTTTTATGTGAGCCAAATACAAGAAGCCTCGTAAAGCTCACTCTTGCACCAGATTAAGGCGTCCTGGTAGCGTTTATTGGTGGTTCATAAATCATGGTGGCACTTTGTGACTGTCCACAAGCTGGTTTTGCAGTTAAAGGTTTCAGTCAAGAAGATGTACAGTATTATTCCAGGCACAGTTGTAGTCCTACAGAAATTATGCTGAGGTGTTTTTGGAGGCCTGAAATTTGTGGAAAACCTGAGTGTGTGGAGTGATTTTGGAAAGCTGAGTACTTTTGCATGTACTGAGTACCTGTAAAGGTACATGGGTACCTTTAGTTGCTGTGTTAAGAAGCACTTAAAATACACGAAATATTGTCCTGTGTCTTTACGCAATTCAGGAAAATCTCTCATCATGCCAGGGTGAATATTCCCAGGGTTTCCCTCTACTTCAACCCAATTTAAGGTTTTCTGGTTGCTGATCACTTTGATTTCAGGTAAATATCTCAGTTCCAGGGGCAGTGACAGGATTTGCCAGACCCTACAGGTTTCCAGCTCAGGTTGTTAATACCAACAATTCCCAGCCCCATTCCCTTGACTCCAAACTGTATTCGGGAGGCGCTCGGTGCTCCTGCATTCAAACAGTTAATTTTCACTATGTTCTGTTAAAGAAAAGGAAAACTGTCACCCTGTCATTTTAGAGTCTGACACTAAGCTTGTCAAAAGAGACAGCTGTTAAACTGAATTACTGTTGACACGCAGAGAAACGGCCCTTGCCAGATGTAAAGGACATCTGCGGCAATGAAGTGGTACAGGGTGGCTTTTAAAATGTGGTCATACTGGTATTTGAATAGAGCTCTATGGCATTAAAACGTGGCCTTGACTCAGACAGTTTAAGGCAGCGAAGCAGAGCCAATGCCAGGCACAAAGAAGTGCTGATCTGTTGCTGTATCCATAACTTAGGCATGAATATGAAAACAGTGCAGTGTCAAAGCTATTAAGCTCTTATCGTGTATCCAGGAGGATGTGGGTTTAAAACACAGTGGGAAATATTTTGTATTTCTGGCTCCTTGGCTGTGCGGGTAGGTGAAGTGGAAATTCATAAGGTGGATTATGCGGGGAATGAATGGAAATAAGTCGTCTTGTCTTCAGCTAACAACTGCTCAGACAAGAATTGCAGAGGGCTTTAGGCTTAGGAAGGGAGGCTGGATGTGCCTTGCCAGCGTTCCTGATAACGCTCCTGGGATCTGGAGCACGTGGTGGGTGCTGGGGAGGGTCCCCTCTGGAGAGGGGAGAGAATAAAATAAAAAAAAAATCATTGCACAGAGATACCTGTAAAATTATGCTTGGGCATCTTAATGTGCTTTCCCTAAAAAAAGAATCAGGATACCAAGTTAATGTTGAAAAAAAATACAGTTATTATGAATATTTTAGAATTTAGCAATTGAACCAACAGTAGGGAATTCTGCACATTATATAAGAGTGCAAGTCTTTGATTTGCATGTCTTTAGTGTAGGAATAAAGCTGTTTGGGGGAAAAAAAGTATCAGTTAAGCAATTTTGCTAAATGTATGAAAAATGAAATGTTATGAGATGAAGCATGTATTCATTATGAAATGAAATTGATGTTTGAAGCTAAAAAAATATTCAGGCCAAACATTATTTTGAATATGTTAGCAGATCATATCTTGATTTAGTTGTGTGTTTAGTGAGAGCAGAAACCAAAGAGTTTCCATCTGGAGGGAAAAAGGCAAATGGTATTTCCAAATGACACAGGTTAACGTGCTCCTTTCTGCAGGAAAACAGCACCACCAGCAACAACAGTTTGCTCTAGACAAGAAAAAAGGTGGAAGAGGTGGGGCTGAGAGGGGTTTTCTCCTTCAAAAGAAGAAATGTGGCTTTCCAGGCACCTGTGTGCTGAAATGGATTGAGATGCAGGTGAGGTGGACTCGCTCCTCTGCAGGGTGGGGGAAAGGGCAGAGTTTGTTCAGGTCTTGGGGTGGTTTGGGCTGGTGCCCTGCATTGCTCTGAGGGCATCCCTTTCCCATGGAGAACATCCCATTCCTGTGGAGAACATCCCATTCCCGTGGAGAGCATCCCATTCCCACAGAGAGCATCCCATTCCCATGGAGAACATCCCATTCCTGTGGAGAACATCCTATTCCTGTGGAGAACATTCCATTCCCACAGAGAACATCCCATTCCTATAGAGAACATTCCATTTCTGTAGGGATCATCCCATTCCCACAGAGAACATCCCATTCCTGTAGGAAACATCCAGTTCCCAAGGAGAACATCCAATTCCCAAGGAGAGCATCCCATTCCCACAGGGAACATCCCATTCCTGTAGGGAACATCCCATTCTCATGGAGAACATCCCATTCCCACAGAGAACATCCCATTCCAATGAAGAAGATCCCATTCCTGTAGGGAACATCCCATTCCCACAGAGAACATTCAGCATCCCACCCCCACAGTGCCAAGAGGTGTAGGATCCGTGCTTGTGGTCCAGCTGGGAGCCTCCAGATGGGCAGAGACACGAGTTTAGTGTGTGATTTATGGAAGGGCTCTGGGCAGGGCTGCTGCCAAAGCTGACCCGAGGCCACCAGCAGGTGTGGCCAGCAGCGCTCCCACCACTCCATATGGCTGTGGTTGGTTGGGTCACAGCAGGAGAGGGTGTAACAGGTCCAAAATCCATGACTGAACATGAAATCCTGAAATCTCATTTATCAGCAGCTGGCAGAGCTCTGCCATGTTCTCAGGAGTGTCAGGGTTTAACCTCCGTGGCACAGGCAGCAGGCACAGAGTGTTTGAGCAGCCCCCAGGAGCCAGGGCATCCTGCTTTGTCCCTGCTGGGGGACACAGGAGAGGAGCAGCCAGGATGAATGTGCTCCCCTGTGGGTGTGTTTTGGGGTTCAGGAGGCTGGGAGAGCTGGTTCCCCAAGAATAGCTTTGATGGATAAATTTTGAATGTGTTTTAGCCTGTGGAATGCCAGGAGCAGGTGGCTGCCCAGCAGGACCATCCCTGGGAGCCACTGGAGCTTCCAGCCTGGTGGAGTAAGGACAAGACAGATTTAGGAGGAAATTCCTCTACAAAACACTGGCACAGGCTGCCAGGGGAGGCGGTGGATGCCCCATCCCTGGAAACATTCAAGGTCAGCTTGCACAGGGCTGTGCCAGGACAGGGATAATCCTCACCCTGCCTAACACAGGAGTTATTTGGGCAAAACCTCCTGTTCATCTCTAGAAGGAGGTTTTATTCTGCTATAAAAAGGGCTGTAATCTCCAACCCCCTTTTCAGTGCTGCAGGTTTTAGCCAAAGCAGACTCACCTGTTTCCACAGGTTGAACTTTGCTGCAATGATTAACTTTTTACAAACAAGCACAAAGTGGAACATTTAAATAAACAGGAACAAGCTTATGATTAGATGGCAGGTTTTTATTTGATAGCTCTTATAATGTCATCGTTAGTTTATTAAAGCTTACCAGGAAAAATCTCTTTCTCCTAATCTAAGCTCTTTCATACAGCTTCCCGCTTTGATTGACACCAAAATAAAATAACTAACCTATAAATTATAATGTACGGTTTAAATGATGGATAAATGCATTATTTGTAAAGCATTGCAAGGATCAACATATGCAATTTCTAGAAAATAAAAAATATTTTACAAAGATAATAATAGGGCAGAACTCAGCTCTTTTTGTGAACATTCTCACTGCATACTGGTATTAGGTGATCCTTAAGGTGCCCTCCAACCCAAACTATTGCATGATTCTGTGCTATTTTTAGTAATCAAACAGATCTGGGGAAAAAAGCCTGGTGTTATCAGCCATCAACATCAGCATCATCTAAAAATCTAAGTCATAGAGTCACAAAAGGGTTTGGGTTAAAAGAGATCCCAAAGATCACCTCACTCCAACCCTCCTGCCATGGACAGGGACCTTCCACCAGATCAGGCTGTTCCAAACCCCAGCCAGATGGGTTTGAGCACTTCCAGGGATGGGGCAGCCACAATTTCTCTGGGTGAGCTGTGCCAGGGCCTCCCCACCTCTGCATCCTTCCAGAGACACTCCCAACTTTGTGAGCTCCCAGCAAATAAATTTCTGTCACTGAAATCCCCCCAAAATCCATGTCTGTAGATGCATTCCTACTCACCTGTCAGCTGATGCTGGAATCTTTCTTTCTTTCCCTTCTTTTCCATGGCAAGGAGTGAAACTCTCTGAGCTCCTGTGTTCCCTGGGAGAGGTTCTGAGCCTGGGCAGGGTTAGAGCAGCTGGAGATCTCTGAGCCTGGGCAGGGTTAGAGCAGCTGGAGATCTCTGAGCCTGGGCAGGGTTGGAGCAGCTGGAGATCTCTGAGCCTGGGCAGGGTTAGAGCAGCTGGAGATCTCTGAGCCTGGGCAGGGTTAGAGCAGCTGGAGATCTCTGAGCCTGGGCAGGGTTGGAGCAGCTGGAGATCTCTGAGCCTGGACAGGGTTGAGCAGCTGGAATCTCTGAGTTGGACAGGTTGAGCAGCTGGATCTCTGAGCTGGCAGGTAGAGCAGTGGAGATCTCTGAGCCTGGGCAGGGTTGGAGCAGCTGGAGATCTCTGAGCCTGGACAGGGTGAGAGCAGTGGAGATCTCTGAGCCTGGGCAGGGTTAGAGCAGCTGGAGATCTGTCCCCAGGCTGGAGTGTCCCCTGCACTGCTGCAGACACAGGAACGAATCATTTACCAGCAGAAAATAATGCACAATGGCTCCTTACAGTCTGCCTGTTTGTTGGGAAAACAGGGATCTCCAGGGAGGGAAGGACTCCCTGCTACTTCTTACACACCCCATTTTGGGTTGAGGTTTTTAATTCAGCTTTTATGTAGCCTGATAACTGCTCCTCACTGGAAGAAGAACCTTGGATAAATGGCATTTGCCCTGGCAGGGCTCTGCCTTGCTCAGTGAGGCCACCTCAGAGCTCTGGTGAGTGCCATTAATGGGTTTAAATTTGACTCTGCAAGTCCCAACATGGAAAATGTGCCTCTTGTCCCCAGAGCTTTGCAGCTTAAAATGAGTTAATAGGCTATATCAGGCTAGATCTGAGTGCATATTATAAATGACTAATTTACTTCTCAAATTTAGCATTTCCCCTGCTTAGATTGTGATTTCTAGGAATAATTTCCTGTATAAAGGTATTTTTTTTCTCTCTTTCTTTGCAGTGTGAATTGAAGAAATATTTGAAAATGGAGGTGATTGTTAAGTTTCTGAGCTTGGGTGTTCATGGAGTGTTTCTGGCCAACACCTAAAATTCAGTTTCCAAGGCTGGAGGCAGCAAAAGGCAAGTTTTGTAAAGACAAAATGAGACCAATGAAAAGAAATTTCCTCCCAGCACATTGGGAACCCTTCTCAACAATAAAAACCACCAAATAACTCTGATGTTTGTGGATTTTGTAGCTCTGTGTTCAGTCCAAATACGAGGCAACATTTCCCCTGGATTTATGGAGTTTAACACTGCAGGGAGTTTGGGATCTTCGCAAACTATAACCATATTTTACTGGTGCCAAATCTTTTGTGATCCAGGCTAGTTTGTGATGAGAATGGGCTCAAGGTAAGGTCATGAGGAATTACATTATTTTATATTGTTTCTTTCTTTCCTCTGTGTGGAATTCTCAAAAGCCGGTTGCTGACTGGGTTGGTAAATCCCATCCTGCATAAATATATTGATAAATACCAAAAATTACTCCTTTTCCATCTTTGTTTGCATTGAAGAGGTTTCTTGTTTCAGTGACTTTTTCCTTAGAATATCTTTTTGCAAGCCCTATGAAAAGCCAGGTAACATATCCTCACATATCCTTAGTCTTGTCCCATGTCCATGTTTTAAGATCAATGTCACAAACATCTTTCAAACATTGCCTTTTTTCTCTTTTTGACCTTAAATGTTAATGTACTCTTTCTTCTTTATTTTTTTTCAGAAATTCTTTTATTATTTGAAATGAACATGCAGCAGATATAAGTTTTCTCTAAATTAAGTGGAAACCCCATTTTTTGCATATATTTTCTCATGTAATTAGCCATCAGGTTGGTAAAGGGAATCTGATTTTCAGCAGAGGAACAGAGGTTTCTTTATTTTTGCTTTATCTAGAGGGATTTTCCATATTTTATAAAAGCTGTAGGCGCAGGTAAAGATAAGGAAAGAGGAGGGCAGGTATTGGTGTGCTCACTGAGTAGCAGATTTAGAGAAATGGGGGTCCCCTGGGCCTGACTTGCAACCAAATGACCAAAACACTTTGCCTTTTATTTATTTATCCAGCTACTTAACACTTCTTACTGTTTCTCTTAAATGAATTAATTTACCCTACAAAGCACTCCTCGCAATAATCAATGACTCATTACACTGAAAGCCCGCAGGAAATACTAATTAAATGAAAAATGTGCAAGAGGAATGTGCAACTTTTGTGTTTCTAACGACCCAGATACTCAGGGCTTTCTTTTTTTCCCAAGTTCTCATAAGTTACAGGAGAGGTTTTCGCCTTCAGCCACAGGGAGCTGAGGTGGCTTGGAGGGTGGTGATATTTCCCAGACATACCAAATCCAGTTCATTTATCATCAATATCCACAGGAAATAATAATCTGTTTATACATCACATTTCTCTGAGCTCTGTGAGGTTCTAGTTATGAATTCTTTCCAGCTGCTTTTCTCATTCCCACAGCAGAATTGCCAGGGAAGGGTTATCCCTTATCCATCACTTACTCCAACAATTATTGACTGATAGCCACCGGTAATTCCAACTCTCTGACAATCTTTGATAAAGATTTTGTGTTGTTATTGTGCTCTCAAATGTCTCCTCACCCATAAAGGCCTTGAACTCCAGGCTGGGTACTTGGCACAGCCACCTTTTTGGGATCTTTGAATGGGAAGAGCTTAATGATATGGAAGATGAAGGTTTTACAAGGATAGAAATGCCAAAAATGAGAGTGAGTTCAAATCTCCTGGGAGGAGCTGTGTCCTGCTCCCTTTGGTGAAGGGATGTCTGGAGCAATCAAGGTTTCTTTTATCCTGGTCAGTGATTTTTGGAGAAAGTGTGTGAAGCCAAGCCATGAAATAAAGCAATCAGAACAAGGTAAAGTAAAATCCCCCAAAATCAACACCAGCACTAAAAAAACTCCAATAAGGACAAAAAGAACAAAACAAAAAAAGCAGGGGCCCAGCTCCTTTCCTTCAGATGCTTTGCACTGATGGTTTTGTAGGATACCAGCTTTCTGTTCTGGTTTTCTCCCCACCAAATCACCCCTCAGATTCGTTCCTTCCCTCAAATTTGTTTACATTTTTTGCAGATTGCTGTTTCCTTTTCCATCAGTCCATACCTGCATTCAGGTACTGCTGCACCCATGTATTTTAACAGGTGACCCAATGCCAGCCTGGGGCACTCCCCATCCTGAAAAAGGTCAAGCCACAAACACCAGAAATAATTATTTTGCTTTTTTAAGTAACATGGGAAAAGAGGGAGAATAAGAGAGGAATTAATTCCCTACTCTGTTTTAAGGCAGCAAGAATTTAAGTCAATTTAGCTCCTTGTTCTAATTAATATTCCCAAAGAGCTGTAAAATGTAACAACAGAGAGGATGAATTATTTAAAGTGGAGGTGACCAAGAGAAATCTGGATGAACATGATACTGCCTCTACTTTTGGTTTTCAGGCAATAAATTGCATTAAAAAATGTGGCAATGTATTGAAGATTTTGGTAAAACTTTGTTCTCAGCTGTAAGGAATTGTATTCTGTAGAGATTTCCTGTGCTGCAGGACAGGGAAGGCAGGGTAAATTAGGGAGAAAAGAAGATTTTAATCCCAAAGAGATAGAAATGCCTGGCTTAGCCCCTAACTCTGGAATTTTAGAGAGAAAACAAATGGTGGTAGTAGGAGTAGTTATGCACTGAATTTATTTATTCTGTAAATCAAGAGCTGGGTATTTTTCTTGCTCCTTTGTGAAGGAAAATTATAGAAATCTTTTCAGTGCTTCAGGGGATTGATACAGGTTACATTCCTGGCTTTCAGTCTAGTTTCTCCCTCACCAGCCTTTGGAATTCAGTGGGACTGATGGATTACATCATTTCAGGAATTAGGCCCTAAATTCTGATGTCTACAAAACATAAAAGAGCTTGCTTGAATTGTGTATATTTTCCCCTCAACCTGCAATATATTCCTTGAAGACAATAGAAAAAAAATTCATATAAAGTTGTCTCTTTATTTGGAGGTACTTTAATATCAGAGGAGATTTGCTTCCAGCTAAGAAAACATTTGTTACAGAACTAAAAATGTTTGATATGCTGCTGTATTAGATAAAGTTTGTTAGTTCACAGTGGCACAGTGCTGATAATTGAAGAACTCGCAGGATTTTCAGCAGTAAAAGATCCCCAGTGAGTGCTGAGCTCAGTGGGAAAATGTGATGTATAAATCTGCAGTGAGAGCAGAGGAACAGGAGGGGAGCAGCTCTGGGAGCCCCACACCACCACCAAAGGACGTTAAAGAGAAATAAAAGGGAAGAGATGATATCTTGGGGCATAAAAGCTGTTTCCAAAGAATTTTCTTGTTAAATATAATGTTGGACAAGAGCCCACGGAAATTCTCAACTCACTGGAGACTCCTGCTGTCGCTTGGCATGGTCTGGTCTAGTGGAGGAATCAGCCTCTAGCCCTGTCCTGGAATATCTAATTCCATGAGGAGAAGTGGTCACAGGAGATGAGAGAGATGGGAAAAGTCCAGGCAAGACAACCATGGCCAAAGTTGATGGATAAATTGGTTTTGTGTGATGGGATGAGGAAAATCAGCTTGTGAGGAACTGATGGCTACGATGAGGGTTTGTTATATCCCAGGTTAGCCAAACCTGGATGATCCCAGAAGGAATGATGAAGGTTTGTTTGTCACTGTAGGACACAAAACAACACAAGGGCACACTGCTGCTCTCAAGGTGAAGAAAACAGGAGTTTATTTTCTGACTCCAACATTTATAGTTTTCCAAAAGTGACAGTAGATTGAAGGGTGAAAGTGCCACCTCTCCAATGACACTGGGCAAACCAACAGTCCATCAAATTTCTCCTCCTCCATAAAAGAATGCAAAACAATTAGTTATTTATGGAAAGTGTGTGAGAAAGTTTGCTACAAGAATGTCAACATCAGAAGGCTTAGAAAATCTTAAAAAATCAGGGCAACATTTGTTATATCCCAAGTTAGCCAACCCTGGATGATCTCAGAAGGAATAATGAAGGTTTGTTATACCCCAAGTTGGCCAAACCTGGATGATCTCAGAAGGAATGATGAAGGTTTGTATATCCAATTGGCCAACCTGGATGATCAAAATGATGAAGTTTTTATATCCCAAGTTAGCCAACCCTGGATGATCTCAGAAGGAATAATGAAGGTTTGTTATACCCCAAGTTGGCCAAACCTGGATGATCTCAAAATGATGAAGGTTTGTTATATCCCAAGTTAGCCAACCCTGGATGATCTCAGAAGGAATAATGAAGGTTTGTTATACCCCAAGTTGGCCAAACCTGGATGATCTCAGAAGGAATGATGAAGGTTTGTTATATCCCAAATTGGCCAACCCTGGATGATCTCAAAATGATGAAGGTTTTTTATATCCCAGGTTAGCCAAACCTGGATGATCTCAGAAGGAATGATGAAGGTTTGTTATATCCCAAGTTGGCCAAACCTGGGTGATTTCAGAAGGAATTATGAAGGTTTGTTATATATCAGGTTTGCCAAACCTGGATGATTTCAGCAGGAATTATGAAGGTGAGCCTGGAAAGAGCCAGAGAGGGAACAGCAAAGCCACCAGAGGAATGTGACAACAAACTCCAGAGAGCAAAGGCAGTGCCATGGAGGGGGAGGCTTGGGCACCTGTTGTGACAGCTGTGACTAAGCATACAATGACCAGATCAGGGTGAATAATGAGACAATCTGCTCATTTAAGAGTGGATATACAAACCCAGCAGGGACATGAAACTGTTTTGCTTTGTTTTACTGATAATGTGTTATTGGAGTCATGTCTCTGGCTGTGTCCTAGAGTGGGTTCAAAACAATTACTTACATAACACAGGATATATTTAAGTCAGGGAAAAGCAGGGAGGGAGAAATGTGTGTATCTCAATTTCTGGTTAAGAAGGAAAATGAAATTATGTTTTTCCCAATAGATTTATTGATTCCCCTTTTTCCAGCACGGGAATCTCCATCTCAAGGGCTGGATCCCCCTTGCAAAACTTGAGCTGCAAAGTAATCAATGAACAAGACGAAGCCCTGCATCCCCCCCTTCCCAGCTGCTGGTTCCTACCCTAACAACCATTAATTATTCTAATAGCAAACTCCTTAAAAATAACTCAATCAATGCATTCTCCAGAAGTTGGAGCCCATCTCTGGATGCCTCTAGCCTGGTCCATGGTGGCCAGGCAATAATTGATGCAAGCCCTGAGGTGCTGTTCCCTTGTAGTGCTCTGCTTTAGGAGGGGTCAGATGTCTTCTGGATCAACTTTGGGGTAGATTTTGAGGTGGCAAATGTGCTGCTTTCACAAAATTTCTTCCACGGGTGAAAGAAAATTGTGCTTGCTGCTCACAGAGCAGAGTAATGTGCAAAACAACAAAAGGAAAAATTAAACTCACAAAGCCAAGAAACAGCAAAGTCCAGGGCAGCTGCCCATGCTGCAAACCTGATTCACAAGTGATGGCATTCCATGAAATAGTGACCACCCCTGCTTTAATTTCAAATTAAAACCATATTGAGAAACTTGGAATACAAAGACAAGATTTGTGGGATGTAAATACCTGGTGTGTGCAGCCAACCAGCACAAAATATCTTTGGAGGGAGCTCAGTCCCTGCTGGAGTCCCTGTGCCTACAGATCATCGTGTACAGGGAGTAATTACAGCAGGGTTTGTCAACTAATTTGGTGGAGGGATGAATTCTTTATCTATTAATCAATGTAGGGAAGCATGAAGCACCTATAAACCATTCATCTCACTTTAGCTTCTTGTTTACCTTTAATTAGAGTTGCTCTGATTTGATTGGGGAAAATGGAGGTACCTTGGAATAGAGAGGTGTCAGCTGGGGCATCTTGGACAGCCCTTCCTGCTGTGGGATCCTCAGGGAAATGGGTTGGCTAGTTTGGATTTTTATTTCCAAAATGTGCACCGATAAAATGTTCACAGGGTAAGACCCCTAAATCAGAGGTAAATAAAAAGATGGTTACAGTGCCAGCACCTCACCAATGAGAAGGAAGTTTATAGCGGTGTGAATTAATTAATGTCTCATTTACATCTGCTATGGGTCATCCCTCTTTTCTCGTTTTTCCCATTCCTTTTTTATTATATTTATGCACAAGGAGGTTATTTATTAGGAAAATTTCATTTCTTTGCCTATTTCTTTGTCTACAGTTGAAAGAGAGTAAACCAATGTTTTTATTATGCTTTTATTTTATTTTTTTCCCTTTTAAAATTGTTTACCTTCTTCCCAGAGTTTCCAGGAGGATTATAGGTAAGGCTGTGACACCTATACAGAGTTATGGGATGTTTTATAACTGATGTGTTATGTGCGATGCAGATAAATGCAACTGCAAGCATAGGAAGTCCCAGTGGGTCACTCACATTTCATTTCATTTTAGCTTGACTTTAAATCAGTGATATTTAATATTTTTTTATAAGAGAACTCTTAAAAATGCTTTTATAAAATGAAAAGTCCTGGTTAAGCCTTGGAGTCCTACACGGCAGTGTGGAAAACTGCAGCTTCACTAAAAACCATGCAGTAAATGTGCCGTTCCTTGGTGCATGCTTATTATGGGTAAATATTGTTCTCTGGGTAGTGCCTGGAAATTGTAATTAATTTCAAATACTCCCTCTTTTTGTCCACGTATGCAGATTTCAAATCTGTGCCTGCGCCGGTTTTGACACCGTGCAATGAAGCATCCGAGCTCTCAGATGTCTGGCTCTTCCGAGTTGTGAAATGAGAAAACAAACAAACCCAACCATTCCAGCCCTGTCAATCTCCTTCTCAGTGGACAGATGCCCTGGTGCCAGAAAAGCTTCATCCCATGATCCCACACCTCTTGGCAGTGCCAAAAGAAATGCCAGAGATCTACTGGATGCAAAAGCACGACGGTTCCTCACCCCAAAAATAGGATTTATGGAAAAATGGGCCACACTGGAGCTCCTGGGTGAGGCTGTGTGGGGAAATGTGTGCAGCCTCTTGTTCTGGCATTCCTGGTCTCCAGATCATCCATCTGATTTGCTCCTGGAGCAAGGTGCCTCTGGGCAGTGATGGATTAACTGGAGAGGGTCCAGGTTTCTGGAATGAGCCAGGTACGTTGGTAGAGTTTGTGGATTGCATTGTTAATTAATTAAATAGTATCGTTAGTTATGGTTTTACATATATTATTGGGTGCTAATCTGATGGGAATCAGCTAAACTTTCTGAGGAAAATGGAGAGCTTGGGTGTTAACACAGACAGCTCTCTGAGCTTCCTGTGGCCAAGTCCCTTGAAGGCCATCACTGGGGCTCTCAGGTCAGGTGTCCTGTTGGGCACAGGATTTTTTGGAGGGGGATGAGGCTTCAGTCTCATCTGTCCAAGCAGTCCAGGGAACATCTTGGTGGGCACAGTTCCAACAAAGCCCAGCCTGGTGCTGCCAAGCCCCCCAAGATGGATAAAACCACCCTGGAGTGCCCACTGCATTTATTGATCTAATTTCAGTAAAAAAAGACCCTGTAAATCCCACTGCTGAATTTATTGTACAGCAAACTGGCACTACCTGAGCCAATGAGCTGCTTTGGTACAGGCGAGGTTTTCTTTTTGGCTAACGATTTGTTTTCAGTTTCAGTCACATGTGGCATCCCAAGAAGCTGCAGCATTCAGGGCCTTTTTAATGAATTCCTATCCTTGCATATTAGTGGGAATATTTCCACTGCAGCAAACACCATAAACAGTTTCCACACTGGGGTGTGTTATACTGCCACCAGAATTGGTTCTTCTGATGGTTCATTTCTTTTATGCTGAGAATTCAGGACCAATTCAGCTTGGTTTTATGCATCATTAGAGATTTACAATTACTTTGCTATAGTTTCTTTCTGGAAGCCTATCTCTCATGGTTAATGCTATGGGAGTCCTGTTGTGTAGAGGCTGCTATGAGCCACCTTATAGCAATAAAGCATTTGAGAAGGATTTGGAATTATGAGTGGCTAAATTCTCCATGCAGCGCCTGTAATGCTGTTATCCCTTGCTGAGCTTGGGTTGAAACCCTTTTTTTTCTTCTCCCCAAATTAGAAAAAAAGAAGTGCAGTTTCTTTGAGAGGTTTTGAATCATTTACATGTAATTTTTTTTGTTGTTGTTGAACTGCTGCAGTCAGAAATGAGGAATTGTGCAAATTTCCATTTGGATTTCATGATCCTTAAAATACATTTAGGTTGTATTAGTATATAATGAAATAAGGCCTCCTCATTGTTTTTTTAATCTCACTTTTAAAAAGACTAATCATTATTTGGGACTTTATTTTGGCTTTTTTTTTTTTTGGATTTTATGTGTGTTGCTAAAGCCTGTAAATTCCACAAGCTTTGTCCTTGCACAATAAGCAGGGGATCTGCATGTGTTATAATCCACATAACTCACACTTTACATAAATACACTATTGCACTGAAACAAACATGATATGCAGTGCATAATATGGGCCTGATCTAAAGGCCATTAAAATCAATGAAAAGATTTCAAATTAACTTTTATAGCCTTTAGATCAGGCTCTAAATGGGCAAATTACAGTTATGGAGTTTCCCATTTACATACCTGTGTGCTGCATTTAATGTATTTTATGGAATTGAAATTACTTGGTCCTCTTTTTCATGCTTTTTTAGGCTAAGAATTTGCCAAGGGCATCAACAGCAGTTTTCCCAGGCTCCAGCACAAGGATTATGTAGTCAATCCACAAATGACTCAAATCTTTGAAGAGAAGGACATGGTTATCAGAGAGGCTTTGACGACAGCAAGGACGGGAGTGCTATCTGCCTTTTTCCATCAGAGATCCCCATTCCCTCTCATTAACATACCCCGGACATCAGCACAGCCATCGGCCCGAGGGAATCGCTTCCAGCTTTTAAGGGAATATTCACAAGACCTCGCCCCTGCGTTGTCTCAGACAGATCAAACCAGATTTGCCTCGTGTAAGGTGAGAAGAAAGGCTGGGGCACAGCAGCATTAGGGGAGGCATTCAAAGGTTGCAGGGAATTTTCAAATCTATTGTTACATCTTGAAAATCTTTCTTCCTTTACAGGGTTTTTCAGTCCCACTGAAGATGTGATGTGAAAGCTGCTGCTGCTGTAAAGTGGGGAGAGGAGATGCCTCTACCTGCTCCCTGCCAGTGCCCTGCAATGAAAAATGCTTTTGGAGCAACACTGGAAATAAGCCATCAAAATATCTGATTAAACCTCTTAGGAAACTCTCACTAATCACCTTCTCTGCTCTTGATGGAATGTATTTATGCATTATAAATATACTTACTATGTGTGTGTGCTCCATAAATCACACCCAGCACTTGTATGTGATGTATAAGCACATTCTATAGAACACACACAAATACAGATGCCAAGCTCCCACAGAGTTCATCACTGGAAAGTGTTTGAAGGATCTGATCCTTAATATTTAATGAGCAAGATGCTATTTCCTTCCTCAGCTTTTATCTCTGGTTTGGCATAGTCATTAAATTTGTTGTTTCCTTGCAGGATTATATAATTTATGACCTAATTTTAGACTTTTGTGTAGCCGCGTTGAAACACTCGTGGCGTATCCCGGTTTCTCCACACGGAGTGTTCCAGCATCAGCCACCAGCTCCAGCACGGATTCTGTGAGCTGCCTGTCAGCAAGGAGTCACAGGCATGAAAGGAAAACAGCCCAACAATATCCAGGCGGCATTATAAGATTAGTTTGTGGGGGGTTTTGCCCTGCAAAAAAATATGATTTAGCAGCGTTTCCAAAGCTGTCTGCAGTGCTGGCAGGAATCCCCAGGTAAGACAGGCAGCCCCCAGCAACTCTTATTGCTGAAAATATTTAATTCTTGTGACTTTCAGGCTGCTCTGGGACAGCAGTGCAGGGAGGGCTGTTGGAGGTGGGGAAGGATGACACTCAGGGCTTTAGAGCCACTGCCAGCCCTCACATCTGGAATTTTCCCCCAGCACCAGCCTGGCTAATGGGCTGATTTTTTTGCTGCACCAGGTGCTGCCGGATAACTCCAAAATGAATTCTTCTAAAGCTGCAGCCACGTTTTTTTGGTGCTTTCTGTGTGTCCAGAGTAATTGAGAGATGCTGTAAATAGTGCCATGAGCTTCAGTTATTCTGTCAATTTAAACCATATTGTTGGGACCAGTCTTTCATCAAATTTAATATATTGGCTGTTGCATTAATGCACTTTGAGAGCATTTTATCCTGGTGTTCCACAGGGAAGTGGCTTGTGGCTGAGGAAGGATTTGATGCTTCCTTTGTGCCTGCAGGGCTGTTTGGAGGAGTTTTCCTCTTTTTCCACCTTATCCAGAATATCCAGAATTGGGGTGCTCAGACCAGCAGCAGGAACACAAGGGACACTCTCTAACACAACTTCATGTACAGGGTGAGGAAGGAAAAAGAATCCTCACGAAAAGGGGACATTAATTCTTGGATTAAACAAAATTGGAGAGTTTGTCTCCTTGGCTTTAATGGAGCAGTTCCAGGAAAGCAGCAGAGAACAAAGTGTTTTCAGTATCACATAATTCAAGAGTAAAATAATAATTCCAATTACCACTGCAGGCACTTCTGGCCTTGGGAAACCTATGCTAATATTTATTATTATATGATTGACCTCTGATTTCTTCATCATTTACATTAGCAACCCTGATATTCTTAGTAACATCCTTTAAATCATAGAAGCAGGTGTCAACAGTGCACAATGAAGTCACATCCTTCAGACTTTTTATTTACTTAGCCCGTTTTTTCCTGGTTAAATAACATTGTGAGATGCAGAATCTCACCTCCATGGATCCTCTAGGGGTGTATATAATCATGGAATGCATTTTCTATAATCTGAAAAAATGAGTCAATCCTATCAGAGGTCCAAGCAGTTTTACAAAGTCAGTATTTCACTCCCATCACTGCCTGACATCATCTTCCACACAGCACAAGAAAATATTTACTTGGCACTTTGACATGAATTGTCACAAAGCCTTTGGAATGGAAACTAAAAAGTGAGAATTAAAATGGAATAACTTGGCTTAATGAATTTAGCCTATTTTCTGTGTGCTGGATTTAGATGCCAGATGATTTCTTATAATGTCTGGGATGGACATGGACACCTCCAGTCCCTGATCTTCAGTGAGGTGCCTACACACGGATCACAGAGCTGCCCAGAATACCCAAAGCTGGAAACCGATCCTCTTCTCCATCATCTGAATATTTTCTTTGCATAAGTGAGCATTTCTCTGGATGAATTAAGACACTGCATTAATTTTCCAGGTGCAGGTGAGGTGCCAAGGGCTGCCTGGGGCTTTTCACTGCCTTCAGCAGAGTTGATAAAATTGTATTTATCCACAAAGAGACTGAATTTTTCTTTTCAGATTGTTCTGGGGATGAGTCAAAAAGTTTAAACTCTCTGTCTCCCATATCCACTGCTCATTTCCTGCTGCTGTTCACTTCCAGAGAGCACAGCCAGGGGCTTTTCAGCATCTCCTCGGGAAATGTTCCCCATCTGTGGAGCTGGGGAAAGAGGCACCCACCCGGAGAGGGCTGTCCTTGATCATCCTTGTCCCTCATCCATCATTTTTTTACTGAAATTAGATCCCTCTGAACCCACATTGCCTTGAAGGGTTTACCTGGCTCAGCAGGTGACAGGATTTGGGATGTTCCAGACAGATTTTGCATCATTTGGGACAAATCTTTATGGTTTGTGAGCCTCATCCAGTTGTCAGGCAGGTGAGTCCTGTTCCCCTCTCTGGATGCACAGCCCTAAAAACCCCCTTTGATTTCTGGCTGTCAGTGATGGAGCAGGGTCAGAGCAGCCCCAGATCCTGCTCCTGAGGGCTGTCGGTGTGCAATAACCACCGGCAGCCCCTGCGATGACACAGCCGGGCACCAAACACCTGCAGGGGAGCTCCTCGGGCCAAATTCCCCCCGGCTCCAATCAGGATTTTTCCGGAGCTGGGGCCGCTCAGGGCGATCCCGCTCCTGGCTCAAGAGGCTCTTCTAATCGACTGCTGAGAGACTTATTAGCAATGTAAAAAGGAATCGCGAGCAAGGAAAGTATTCTTCCTGGCTGAAATGCGCTTTGTAAAATTAGTTTTGCTGACAGGAGTAATTGGGTTAAACTCCTCGCGACTGTGGGTGCTATTTGTTGCCCCTTATCTTACCCGAGCAAAGGGTACCAAACTCTTTGAACTTTGTAAATAATTGTTTCTGAAGTGCTGGATTTTTTTTTCTCTCTATAAATTCTTTAGAGAAAAGCTGGTTTCTAGTCCTCTCTCTGCCAATGCTTTTACAGCCTTTTCCCACTCTTGATTTATTTTCCCTCTTTAGATTTGAATATTTCTTAGATATTATAAAAATCTCTTTTAAGGGAGAGTGCAGAGCTTTTGCTCAGATTGGGAAAATCATTCCTAGAGTTTTAAGAAACTGGAGAGAGAGGAAAAAAAAATAAAATAGAAGCACTTTATTGTGCACTGTGGCAGATGTTGGGCTGTGGTGTGATGTGTGTCCAGTGCAGGCTCCTGGATTCAGTCTGGATTTTTCTCACTCCAGATTCCTGAAGGGTGAAGGGGTTGGACCTTTCATTCCTTCTGAGCTGAACCAGACCCTGGATTTGCTCCTCCCTCCCCAGCCCCACCTTGACATTGCTGTGTCCCTTCTGTGCTGAGGAGAGGGACATCTTTTTCTTGCAAACACAATTTTTTCTCAGTTTTATTTCACTTTTGCATCCACAGTAACAAACATTAATGCAGAAACAGGACAGAAACTGTCACTGTGTGCACAGTGTGCAGTGCCAGAGCCTGCAGGAAACCCATAAACCTGCAAAAACCCAGGCCAACCCAGGGAGGTGGGAAAACTGAAATGCTGGATTAGCAAGACATTGTTTTCTCCATCATCCTGGAAAGTTGTATGTGAATTCTTTTAGTTATCTGCTATTTATTTCTTTACTTATTTTGGCAAAAGACACAAATAATGAGAAATACCAATGACAGATTCAGAAGCCAGCCAGGGACAAATGTTTCACCCAGGGTCCCTACAAAAATCAACCTTTCTGCTCATCTAAAACAACATCTATTAGTGGGTTTATGCTATTCTTGGGTTCTGCAGCATGGGGGAAGTAATCCCTGAGAAGACCAGCTGGGACATTTCCTTCTTGTCTTCAAGCAGAGACTCAGCTCTTCCTTGATGTCAGGGGGCTCCCACAAAGACTGATCTTCCCTCCTTCTCCTTCAGAGCCAGGGGTTTCAGGTATTGGATCTCCAGCAGATCTTCAGATGCTTGATGATGGTCTATTCCCTTCTCCAGCTGGAGCAGGAAGGAATTTAAAATTTAGAACCATGGAATCATTCAGATTGGGAAAAAATTTTAAGGTCATAGAGTCCAGTTGTCAACACAGCAGCACCCCCATGTTCACCACTACACCGAGTCCCCAGGTGCCACTTCCACAGGTTTTCTGAGCACTTGCAGGGCTGGTGAACCCATCACCGCCTTGGGTAGCCCATTCCAATGCTTTACACCCTTTCCATGAAGAAATATTCTCTAAAATCCAACCTGAGCCTGCCCTGGCCCAGCCTGAGGCCGTTCCCTCTCCTGTCCCTGTTCCCTGAGCAGAGCCTCCCCTGGCTGTCCCCTCCTGTCAGGAGCTGTGCAGAGCCACAAGGTCCCCCCTGAGCCTCCTTTGCTCCAGGCTGAGCCCCTTCCCAGCTCCCTCAGCCCCTCCTGGGGCTCCAGAGCCTTCCCAGCTCCATTCCCATCTCTGGATTCACTCCAGCCCCTCAAGTTCTCTCCTGCAGCGAGCGGCCCAACACCCACCGCAGCATCTGAGGAGGGGCTGGAATTTTTTCCCCCTGAAAAAAATAAACAAAAAACTGAAAAACCAAGTAAATAAATCTCTTATTTTTGCAGAGGCACCTTCCAGCAGAGCCCGTGTGGGAATGCTGGCATTCAGTGCCATCCCTCCCACAGGACCGCTCTGGCTCTCCCTGCATCACTTTGGTTTGTGCTGCTCTGAAATCATTTTCCTTGTTCCTGCAGCTCCTGTAAAGCCAGAAGAGCTTCCTCTATATTTGTTTCCAGGATGCCTTTTTCTCCTCTGCTTACAACTATAAAAGCAGCTTTTCATGCTCCAAATCAGAGATAAATGGGAATTGCTGCTGAAGAAATAAAACACAAGGCTAATCAAACTGTGGCATGGGAGGCAGCCTTCAGCCAGTGCACTTTTGAGAGCTATTTTTAGACTCATTTTTATTTTGTCACTCCATATGGGAAGTCAAACCCATATGGTTTGGTAGAATGGAAGGTTGTGCTTTTATAGTGATCTCACAAACTATCCCAGCTCAGCTTTGTCCTTAAACTCCTGCTCAATTCCAATTGTCTGAGGTGGGACTGGAGGTTGTACCATCACAATTCCCTCCTGAGGTGTAAAACTATTCTACATCTGTTAAACCAGCCTCCAGTTAACTCAGCTCTTCTTAGTTACAACTTTTCTCATTCTTACACCTTCCTTTTTTCCTTTTTAATTTCTTCTTTTCTGCTCCAATGTTCTGAAGGCCTGCTGGGTGAGTTTGGTCCAGTTCCAGCCAGGATGCAAAGCTGAGCATCCACAGCCATCACTCTCCTGCTATTGACAGTAGATTTTGCTGTCTTCCAAATATCCAGATTTTATTAATAATGAAAATTTTGAGGAATAGGACTTTATTCTGCCCACAACACTTTGTAAATTCAGAGTATGCTGATTTGAGCAATAACTGGCTAGAAAAGGTGTTTTCCTTCTGTCAACCTAAATGAATAAAATTGGAAATGTATCCTCAGTGTTCATCCACCAGAATATACACTTTATTAAGTGTTAAAAGTTTTTCATGATACTGAACCAAAACTTATGTGTCTTTTAGGGATTTTTGCGGCATGGTTAAAAATATTGACAGGAAGTTTCTAATGTGGTAAATTTCAAAGGATCATTTTATGAGTTTTTCAATTGTGATCCTGGAGTTTCTTCCCTTTCCATTTTCAAAAGGTGGAATTAAACAAACCCAAAAGACAGGCAGAAGCAGCTGGATGCTTTTATAGGTAAAATAGTGAGAAGAGGCTCAGAAATGTGGGTGATTTGGTTTAGTGGATGTGGTGGAATTGGGTCAAAGATTGGAATGGACAATCTTGGAAGTCTTTTCCAAACTTAGTGATTTTGTGATTTTGTTGTGTGAATTACAGAGGCTCAGGGTAGCAAACACCCCATGGAGCTGCTCTGACTTAGGGAAAATTTCTTTTCTATATTAGTTTTGATTCCAGAGTTGTATTTAACCTCAGTGTAGAAGCAGAGCTAAGGGAAGAGCAGGCCATTGGCACTTAATGTTTTATGCCTTTATTTTTTTCCTTTAGGAAACAAATCTCCCCTTTTTGAGGGGATAAAGTGCAATGGGAATAGGACGGCTCAGTGGAGAATTCCTTGTGGCAGAAGGATGGGCAGCATGGAGATTTCTGAGATGGCTTGGATGTCACTTCCATCAAGTAGAAGGAATGTTATGCTAAACTCTTCATCAAAACTGAGACCTCACGGATTATTTTGTTGGAAAGTCAAGAAAACAACAACTGATTTTTTCCCCAGGGCAGAGATTTTGTGTTAGAGGAGAAAATGAGAAAACAACCAGACCCCAAAAGAGGGAAAAAGGGAAAACCTGAGATTAGAGAAGGGAAAAGGTATCAAAAGAAATTTGATGAAGCCCTAATTGTGTCCAAAATCCATGATTGTTTGGAAATCCAAGGAACTACTGTTGCATTATCTGTTCAGAGGGGCTCTATAATCAGAAAATCCTCATCTTCTGTATCCAGCTTTCAAGAGTTCAGTCTATTCAGTTCTGGAATCTCAAAAGACAGGGAAAACACCTGGATTTATGGTGCTTGGGAGTATTGGGATTAGATGCAAGCAGCTGGGTTTTCCAGGAATGTTATTCTGGAATTTTTGAGAACAGTGCTGGGGGTGGTGTGGGTACAGGAGCACTGTCAGGTGGACTTGAAACTGGAAAGATTCCTTGTCACATAACTGATCCCAAATTTCACTTGGGATTTTTTTACCAAGTTTCCATTCCCATTGCAAATATATGGATAACATGTTTAGGCACTATCCTTAAAAAAGTAAAGAAATAATTTCTTTAAGAGATGGGTGATCTGTAGAAGACATTTATGTAATTTTACATTCTAAATGTGATTTATATTTATAAATAAATTTGCATAAAATCTCCAGCTCTCGATGTCATAGTTCTAGTCTATCTTTAATTCAGATGCTCCAAAAATGTAAATTGTTTTTACAGCTAAATAAAAGCCATACAAAGCTTCCAGGAGAGAATAATGAGATACACATTGTGCCATGCAGCCATGATAAATCAAGCAGCACCATGGTTACAGCCAAAGTGGGAGGCCACCAGAAACCAAGGAATATCAGCACACAGAGATTCCTCTGGTTTTGCAGAGTAATCTGAACTGAGGGAAACTCATGACACATGTTGGTAAGGGAAAATGTTTACCTTTAAGACCAACAAGCCCCTAAAATGAGGAGGAACACTTGGTTTAAATGGCAGGAGTTTATTATATTTATTATATAATTTATACAATATATTTATCAGCCATATTTGGACCAGGCTCTGCATATATGCAAATTAAAGATACCAGAATTCTTGTAACACAGGGGGGTTTGCCAATGAAGTACAGGCTAATAAAATATGGTTTGTCCATGATGATGGACCCAGGGAGGAGGGGTATAGGCATTCCTCAGTCATTGGGATCCTTAGTCAGTAAAGGGCTCCAAATGCTGCAGATCTGGATTAACCAACAGAATAAAAACTGGGTCCCCCTCATCAATATTTAACTCAAACATGAGGAGATAATTATCCCAAATGAGGGTGTGAAAAACCTTTGGGATGGGAGTCATAGAAGGGTAAACAAAAGGTCAGAGAAGGCTCAGCCTCCTTTCCTGATGAAGAGGTTCAAGGAATAATTTACCTGGATTTTCAGGAGGACAAGCCTTGCATTCTGTGACTTGCTGTGGCTGATGCAGGTAGGTCTCATAATTCTCTGGTTTTATCTCATCTGTGGCTATGTCTCCCAGTAAAACTGAGATTTTTTGCTGTTTGTCTGCTGCTGGAAATGTCTAAATCCTGCCTGCTCTTCAAAGCTTGTGTAAAACACACTAAAGCCGATTTTCACAGCACTGCTGACTTGTTTGCTGAGTTATGCTGGTCTTGCTTTAATTAAGCTCAATATTAAGGTCAAACAGGGTCAGTATTAAGGTCAAACACTCCAAGAGTCACTTGATGATTCTGCAGGTCTTTTCCAAGCCTGATGATTCCAGGTTTCTAAGAGTGGCTCTCCAGGAGCTGGTGGCTGCTCCAAGGCCCTTTGCAGGAGGAAAGGTGCAGAGGAGCAGGAGTGATCAAGGAATGTGTCCAGTGTGTCTGGATGAGTGACCACAGGGAATTCTTGGAGGAAGCAGCTGTGACAGGCCCTCCTGTAGAGCCCAAATTTTGCAGAATGTTTGCTCTAGAGCTGCCACTTTCCAGTTTCATTTTGTGTACAGCAAACCTGGGTGTGTTGGGGCCTGCTGCTTTTCCCTTGGGGTTTCCTCGTCCACACAAAAAAAGAAGCACAGGTTTTGTGCTAAATTGCAAACTGGCACCAGCCAGGCCCCTGTGGGATTCTGAGCCCCTCGCTGAGGAGGTGCTGAGCTGTTTGAGCCCCATGAGCCCTCAGCATCCTGCAGGAGAGATCCCTGTGGATCCCCTCCCAGGCACGTGGGCAGTGAATGGGGACAGCCCCAAACCCCTCAAAAGCAGAGCTTTGTTCTGCTGAATTGGGCAGTGAATGCTCTGGGCATCCCAGAGAGCCTGGCCAGCCCTGTTGACTCCTAAGGGCCACTCGTGTGCCTTAATTGAGGCAGTGCCTGAATGCTTTAACTGGGTGGGATCAGCACAAACACCCCTGAATGTCAAGCTCTCTTCTCTGTTCTCTCTTCTGTCTCTGTTTTCTAAAGCTAATGACCACCAGGCATTAAAAACACAGTTCTGGGCTTTGGAGATGCTGAAGCATCTTGTTTCCTATTAATGAAAGTGAATGCCTTCACCTTAAAATAAAATGTCTTTACTTCCAAGACGTTGGAGCATAGGAAAACAGAGTGCTGTACACTTAATGCCCTCAGGAGTTTTCAGCTATATTAAAATGTCCATAACTTTAAGAAAAAAGAAAAAAATATGCTGCTTAGAAATACTTAAAAAATCACCCTCAGCAGACAGCTCTTATGACAAGGCTCTGCCCAGAGTGAATTTTTATGCTTGAGTTATAAACCCTTGAAAAATGGGGATCCTAATACAAAAGCTGACACAGCTTTAACTAAAGCAGCTCTAGTAAGTGCTGCTATAATTATTTGCTCATTAATTACAAATTTTGCAAGACATGAGAGTAACACAAATTGGAAAATAGGAATAATTATCAGTAATAACGCCACAGAAGCTGGACACATTGAAAGTATCTTCCTCTTTAAATTTAATAATAGCAAGACAGCTAGAAAACTAATAAGAAATACATAATTGAAAATTAACCTTGCAAATCTGCTGTTAATAAACCATGGTACTCTTGCACTACAATAATTTTACGCAGCCCTTAATTTGCATTTGAAGTGTTATTCCAGGTAATACTTTGTGCCTTCACAACAATTAATGTGTCTTTGAATTAAAACAAAAACGCCAGGGTTGGGTTTGGGATAGCTGGGGAGGAGGGAATGGTTTATCCTGTGATTTTTAGCAGCTCGAGGCTGGGATGGCTGGAAATCAAATGTACAATGGGGATTTTTGTGCTGGGATGCCTCAATGCCGTTTTGTTGTTGTTGAATCCGGGCATTGTGGTGCTCTGTGCTTTCATCCCCCCCTTGTGTAATCCACCAGTTGGGATCACTTGCACTTTCTCATCCTCCGAGGTGTGAGACTTGATTGCTTGGGGATGATTTAAACATCCAGGGCCCAGGGAAGGGGGAGTGTGTGGTCCTTGAGCTCCCCTGCTGCAGCTCAGGCTCTCGAGTGGATTTCATGGATCTGATGGGGGCAGCGCTGGAGGCACTGGGGTTTGTGGGCAGGCAAAGCCAGTGCGGCCCCTGGCTCAATGAAAGGAGCTGCTGGCACCTCGTGCCTGAGGTTTTCTCCCCACTCAAAGGGAAGTGGCACTTCCTTCTGAATGTTTTATATCTGTTAGCAATTGACAAAAGCCTCCAAAAAAATCTTAAATCAATCAATTTGCATGTAAAGATGAAGAGAATTGTTTACTCAAAACGCAGACTGAGTCAACTGCTCTTGCTAAGTATCTCCCACTCACAAAATAAACCTGATATATATCTCTGCCTGCACAGAAAACTCGGAGCCAAGAAGTGTTTAATAATTTTGGAACACATATCTAGCGAGCTCTGAGCGCTCAGCTGAAAGAAAGGACAGATTCTAGGAAAAAAATCATGCCTGACAGCTGACTTGTATTATATTGCAATACTAATGGTAGTGGAAGTATATCCAGGCACTCAAAGTTGTGTATGACCAAGCAGCTTTTAAAAAAATAAAATAAAAATAGAAAAAATAACCCAGAGACCTCCAGTGTTTGGCATCAGAAAGGAGGAACATTGTACACAAACAATTGGGTTAAGAGTGTGCACTCCAAACAGGGTTTCTGCACAATTCCAAACTCCATCAAGGGCTGCATGTAAAATGTTGGCTTCTTTGTGCAAACCCACAAATCCTGGGGAAAAGGCCACGTGGGGTCAGCAATTCAGCTGTTTGCCTGCTCACTTTATGTAAGAGGTTAGCAGCAGTGTGCTTTTTGTCCCAAGCCAGCAATAGCAGGAACAGCTTGGTTCTGAGAGGGCTGGGGCTCCCCTCGTAGTGCTGGAGAAGGGGTCCTGAAGTAAACCTTGATGGGGATAGCCTTGGGTTTGACCTCTTCTGCATTTATCTGGCTGTGTGTGTTCATCTCCCATTGCTCCCCTCAGCCTGTAAAGCTCAGGCACCACCAGCACAGGTACTTTGCTTTTGTTTCAATGTGTTTCGGGGGTTTTCAAGCACATGGCAATGTAGGAAAATAAGGAATTTTGGGTGCCTGAACTCTTCCCCCAGAGGAGCTGGAGGGGTTGGATGGAAAGAAAATCTTCTATCTGCTCACAGCTCTGGGTGAAATCCCAGCAGCATCCCAGGTCTCTGTGGCTTCAGCCCAAGGAGGGAGAGGATTTCTCCTTCCAAATACCTTTGGAATTGGATACACAGTAAAAAAATAGAAAAACGAAAAATTTCTTTAAAATTTCTTCTGCTTTGGGACAAAGCTCTTTGAGCAGTGGAGTAGAGCTTGTTTTAGGGGTGTGAGCCCTGGCACAGGTGCCCAGAGAAGCTGTGGCTGCCCCTGGAATCCCTGGAGGTGTCCAAGGCCAGGCTGGACAGGGCTGGGAGCAGCCTGGGACAGTGGCAGGTGTCCCTGCCCATGGCAGGGGTGGATTAGTTGGTATTTAAGATTCCTTCCAACCCAAACCATTCTCTGATTCTATAATTTGTGTGGATTCAGTGTCACCAAGCTTGAACTTGCTGACATGAAGGAGGTTTCAGTTCATCCATCAGGATTTGGGAATGGAAGAGAGCAAGGATGGGAGTCCTCAGCTTAACCCTGGTCAGGGTTTGACCCCTACATTTGTGAATGTAAGAATTGATGGTAAGAGCTGGCCAGGGAAGGGCTGTGGAAGGCTGGGTGGATAAACCTGCACTTCCACGTGTGTCTGTAGGTCCTTCTGAGAGTTCCATGCAAGCCCAGAGGGAGTTTTGGGGCTGTGCTGGTTTTGGTTTGGGATTTCAGAATCTCAGCCAGCCCATGGCACCTCTTGGACAGAGACAGCCTTGAGATGAAGAGGAGCAGGGAATGGGCAGCCACAGAGCCAGCCTTGGGGAAAAGGAGATGGAAAAGTCCTTCTCCTTCTGAAAACCAGCAGGCTGGGGGAGAAATGTGCCTCTACTGCAGCTCCTGAGGCTCCTCTGCCAGTGGATCCCAATCAGTATTCTGTTCATCCCTGCTTTCTCAAGGAAAGACATAAAGGAGCAGCATAGCCAAAAGGAAGCTATGCTTCTTCTATTTTTAGAAGATGGAGAGATGATTCCCCCCCCCACCAAAACCATTCTGCTGTTATTTATGTTGCGTGGTTCTTGAGTTATTTATTTCAGTGGGAGTTGATGCAAAGTGGGATGGGGTTTAATGTGTGGAGGGATGGTGAAATCCGTCCTACAGCTGTCCTTGCTATTTCAGGGCTGGCTTCAAAAGTCTTTCCAACCTGCACATTGGATGATGGCTTTTTGGATGTAATCAAGGTGGTGCTGATGGCCAGGGGTGTTTGCTGTCCCCAACTTCCAGTGCACTGACCATTCCCCAGTGGCTGGCACTGCAATATATTCTAACCTGGCACTTAAGCCACCCATACACATTTTTAAAACACTAAAAAGGATCATTCCAAGTGTGCTCCAAGGTAAAAATAAAAGATGTTAACACTTTTCATCGATCAAAAGCTAATTTATGCAAACTGGGCTCTGCTGGCAACTGCAGCAAGGTATAAATGGTGACATCATGGAGCGTGAGCTCTGCCAACCTGGGGTAGTGCTGGGTGACAATGGAGTGATTTAGCTATTATGAGCTCACTTAATATTTCATACTTAAAGTGGAGCCCAACCTGCAGCTCAGGGTTATGTGAAGTGCACGTTGAGGAGTTGTTTCAGAACAGATTTTGACACAAACTTTGCAGTGAAGGGAAATGTTTGAGTGACACACATATTGCATATGCTGTTACTCTGCAAGGCTGGTGAAAATCCTTTCAGAAAGGAAAACTTACTGGGGAATGTTTTCTATTTTCTGTATATGTGTGCATGTACATAGACACATGCACACCAAAGGGTGGAAAATCTGGAATGTTGTCTTAAGCTTTCTGCTATGAAATCATCACAGGAGAAGAAAATCACTTGGATCATACAAATATAGCTGCAGTTTTTAAATCCCGAACCCTGTCACTTTCACAACAATGACAACAAAACACTGTAGATGTGATGGGTCATGAGTTTGAACTTTTAACACCAGTTTGAGATTCCAGCCTCTTTTACAGAAACAGTGCTGAAGTGACCTCCCATTCAGTGAGGAAAGCACTGCAGCTGGTCTGAAAAAACATCAAGTAAAGCACCAGGAAAAGAAAAGCTTGTTGTAGTTGATGCTTTGGCTCCCCAGGTTTTCAGCTGATGAGAGAGGATGTGCTTCTCTCCAAGCCTCAGGGGCAGCCCCTGCACTGAGCCTGGGAGCCTTCTGCTGCATTGCTCTTCTTGCTTTTAAAACATTTTATTAGTAATTGTCAGAGAATTGGAATTACATTTGGAATAACTTGTTTTCCTGCTTAGTGCATGATGAGAAGAGGCAGAATTTAGGCTGAGTGTGTTGGTGAGGAACAATAGAACAATACCCAGATATTTGTGTCCAGGTTGTAGGACAGTGACAAAAGAGCAGGTGGGGACTGGGATTCTTCCTGTTAAAACCATGGCAGGATGCTTTTATATATTTGGGATAAAACACAGGGGTTGTAGCAGGGATAACTTGCTCACCTTGGCCCCTGCAGCAGGAGGTTGGGACAGCTGAACCATGGGAAGGTTTTCATATTTAGGTGGGTTTAGCCACTTCTCAGACCCTTTAAAGGACAGGAAGGCATCCCTTAGGTTTATCCCAGGAATATGGTGACGTTTGCACCTTCAGTTCAAGTCTAAGATTTGCAAAGTTTTATCCTTGATGACCTTAAGGATCAGTGTTGCTGCTCTTTTTTGGCAAGGACAATGAGTATCCCAGAAGAGATGTGGCCCAGCCCTGAGCCTGCAAAGTGCCTGGAATTGTCTGGAAAAATGACTTTTTTACCCTTCAAGTCTGTTATGCTCATCAGTGCCACAAAGCCAGGTCTGGTTGCACATTGTTGGCCACCAGCAGCCTGTGTTTGAAAGCACATTTTGGGGGTTACTCTGCATGTCTGAGACATTCCATATTTAGGGAAGGTGCTAATCTTTCCTGCACCCACATTTGAAGCTGTTTTGCAACACCTTCCACAGCAGTGAAATGACTGTGCCACTGCTATAAACACTTATTCAAAGCAATCATTATTGGTTCAAATATTTAAAATGTAGTGACGCAAGAAATATTTATCAGTACAATTCTTTAAGTTGAATTAGAACAAGACAAAGAAGTGCAAATCCAGAATTGTAGGATTTTTAGTTATTTAAATGCTGCTTTAGGATCTTTTCCTGCCCACAATGAATTTCCACTGTTCCTTACAGCTGATTCAAAATTTTATGGTTTTTCAATCAGAATTAGTTCAGGCCACTAGAAAACATCCTTTGTTCCTATATTGATAGGAATGCAGTATTCTCCTTTCTTCCTGTTTGGCCTCCTCTGCCCTGGATGCAACGGGAGTAAACACAGTGCAAGGATTTGTGTTCCAACAAAGAAGAACAATTGCAGCAGTGTTTAAATTCACAAGGTTGGAGGATTGTAACTGGAGTTTATTTGAGCGTGGGGGGAGGAAATGTTTATCCCACTTCATTTTAGAGGCTCTCCCTTTGCCACATCCCTGCTTATCACAGAGGGACAAACGTCCTTCCCTGTAACGGAAATAATTCCCATTCTGTTCCAAAAAACAGCCTCGGAGCCACGGGATCCCAGGAATAGGCTTCTCCCTCTAGTGGCAGCAGAAAGGGAGATGCAGAACTCTTGCACCAGGTAGTTCCTTTTTCTATTTTTCTCCTCTGGGAAATCATATGAGGTAAAAGAGCTGCTGTTTATTTACAGCTTCAAAGAAATATTAATATGGTACAAAATATCTGCAGCTGCCTCCTGGTTCTCTTTAGTCATTAAAATACCTTAAAACCAATACTCTGAATGGTGTTTTCTCTAATTTTTAAGACCTTAAGGCTAAAAGTACAACAGAGACAACTCGAGGAACACAAATTCTGGTCAGTTTGGTGTCCTGCTAATTCCTGGTGGCAGAACAGTGGAAGGTGTCCCTGCCATGGCAGGGGTGGCACTGGATGGGCTTTAAGGTCCCTTCCCACCCAAACCATCCTGGGATTCTATAAAACCTACATCTTCTGTCTCATTTCTGCTTTCCATCTCCTGATGGTGCTTTAGCTACCCAAGAAGAGCATAAACCCACTAATAGATGTTGTTTTAGGTGAGCAGAAAGGTTGATCTGTGGAGGGAGCCTGGGTGAAACATTTGTCCCTGGTTGGTTTCTGAATCTGTCACTGGTGTTTCAGTCCCCATGACTCAGACCCTGCTTCTGCTGAGGATTTCAGTGTACACTCTCACTTTAATAGATTACATGAAGGAAAGGTGGAAACAGCATCTTAAATCCAGGGAGAATGTGTCCTTCAGGCTCTGGTGCTGAAAATAGTGTTGAGCCAAAGATGTTCTGTTATCAACAGAAAACACAAGACACCCTCATCCCCATGTGATTGGGGTGCAGCTCAGGCTCCCTTTGATGTGGGGCTGCAGAAGAAGTGTCCTTGGCTGGTTTGGGGTGGAATTTGTGTAATCTCCCCCGTGTCCTTGGGAAGCTGCACCTGGCTCTGGGTGTGGGGAGCTCTGCAGTGACATTATTGCATCCTCGGGACACAGGAAGGGTCTCCCTGGCCTGGGAGGTCACACGAGTTAGACCAGGAACAGGAAAGCCTTCCATGAGGGAGGAGCTTGGTGACTTCAGAGTGAAGCGCAAACTCTGCTCCTTCCAGCTGGGATTGATAATTGTCAAGGCAGCCAAATTCCAGCTCCTTTCTTCCAAAGTTGGTGATTTTTGTGTCCTTTCTGAGGGCTGTTTCTCTGGGCCTGTTCCCTGTTGGGGCTCTCTGGGGAGAGGATGAGGCACAGGAATTCTGGCAGGGCTCTGGTGGCTGCCTGGGCTGACCCAAGTGGGGAGACCTTGTCCAAGAGTTGTGTTTTGCTGTCCCCCAATCCTCAGGACCAGCTCAGCATTTGCCCAGGAGCTGCCTGGGGGGTTCCTAAGGACAGAAAACTCTCTGGGATTTATTTCTTCCATACTGCCTTCTGTGAGATTGTCTAAATTTTAGTTACTTTCCAAATCACTGAGCAATGCTTTAGGTTTTTAGCACCATCACTTCTTTGGGTAACACCTTGCATCTGACTCTGGCAGGTACCTGGGCTGCTTTTCCAGCTTCTTGTTTCCTCCCTGGACCTGAAAACTGTTCTAATTTTATTTTACCTCCCTGTAAAGTTTCTTTTCATTCGCTGCCTTTGCTTTTCTTATCGCTTTTTATGCTCTCAACTTCATTATGCAATTGTTCCAACCCTGCTCTGTATTTGATGTTTTATAACTCGTGTCTGCCTTTTCTTCCACTGTTGATTACTTTTACATTTTGATGTTCCTTCACACTGGCTTTACAGGAAAAAAAAAATAGAAAAAACAACTTGAACATTCCCTGTGCAATTACTGGGAGGTGGCACACACAACCCCCGGGCATACATTAATTTATCTTTGAACACTTTCTATTTCCTCTGTGTCCTTTCTCTCCCCAGCTTTATCATGTTGAATTTCACCCTGCACTTACTCTCCCAACTTTGCTCTGCTAAAATCTAATCTACTTGTTTTCTAACTTCTGGTTGAACATTAATCCTGGTGAAATCCTTAAGGGCTGAGCCCAGAGTCTCCCCCACACTCGCATCCACTCACAATTGCTGGTGCAGGAGCCTTGCTCAGGAATTACCCTTACAAAAAGCCACCTTCTTCCCAGACATACTGCAGATGAGGGAAAAAAATATGTGGTGGGACCCTCTGCATTGTAAAGAAATTATTTTTCCCCAGATCCCCAGGTGTTGCTCCCTCTTCAGATTTGTATTTCTCCTTGATTTGATCCCAGCTGAACATTTCAGCCTCTGCCTGATTTTGAGCAACTGGGACGTGGGGCTCAAGTGCTGCAGTTCTGGGGCTTCCATAAATTTCCTAACAAACAACCAACTTGGATTACTAAGCAAGAAGCCTTCACGTTAATCAACAGAAATCTTGAAACACTCTGGATGAGCTCTGGACCTTTCTAAACCTGTAAATCTATTTTCAGGAAACCCCTGAAGGTTATTCCCATTAAAATCACTTCCTTATACCCACATAAATTCCCAGTGCATATAAAATTCTATCAGGGTGGAAACTTTGAGTGTGTTTGTCTTTTTCTTCCATATCTTTATCTAGTTATTATATTATATGTAATTAACACATTTAATACTGACTTTAATTGACCTCATCAATGTCATGGTTTATTAAGTTTTTTATTGTGTAATGTTCTTTTTTTTTTCTATCTTTATAATGATCACATACATTTGTTTATCATAAATTGAATGCATTGGAAAATAAAACTGAAATGCCAAGTGCTTTTCAGAAATTCTTTCAAGCACAGTAAAAGAGATACCTGGGTGTAGTTAAATTTTTATAAAGTGCAACATGAAAACATGTCTTACCTTCATTGCTTTTTCTGTCTTCCACCTACTGCTGGTTTTTTCCCCAGAAAGGCAGCTGACAAAAATAAGAAGGAATATTTCTTGTGCTAAATGAAAACAATTTAAATATCTTTTTATTTATTTGGTATTTAATCTCAAGTGGAAACTTGCAATCAGAACCTGTGCTTTCCATTCAAACTGGAAAAGAATTCTTCACAAATAAGTGTTTGTTTGGAGGGGGAGAAAGCTCTAATTGTAACTGCTGGGTCTCACAATAAATATTTCTGTAGTGAATTTGAATTGATTAATCTGTCACTTTTTTCAGTAAAGTGCAAAATCAGATCAGCCCCCATCTTGCTTATTTACACGGTCAGCTTTAATTTGTCATTAGTTCTATTGAGTAGCAAAGCTTTTAGTGCAGAAGATACCTCTTCCACTTAATGGATAATCATTTAGTGGAATATAATTTAGAAGGATTTATCTGGTCTCTCTGCCATGCCTGTAACCTAACCCCAGCATGATAAACTTTCTCCAGGAGAAGGATTAGCACTTTCTGGTGGCTTTTGCTCGGGAATTTGTTCAGTCATTAGTTCAACACCCAGCCTGGCCAAAGTGCCCTGGGAGCTGCACTTGGGGCCTTGACACAGTGAAAGTGTTCCTGGGTTTGGCTGCACTTTGCATTAGAACATTTGTGTCAGATTATTCAATAGGTTTTCAATCCAGATCCCTGCCTTGCTTTATTTGGAATACAAGAGCAAGAAATTCAAGGCAGAGGCCGAGAGAGTTGGAAAGGTTTTGTGTGAGATAAGGGGGCAGGAGCACTACCTGAAAAAAGGGAACAGCAAATGAAAACAAGTTCTTGAGCAAGTTATGGGAGGAGACTGGACACATCATGATAAGAATTTTGACTTGTAGTGAAGGGCCATGAGGGGAAGAGCTGCTTTTTCTCAGGAGCTGTATCCCCCCAACCAGAGGGATGGGAAGGTCAGCCCTCCCAGAGAAGCACCCTTAATTAGGGATGCAAGTTGCTGTAATGTTTTGAACTCTTACAATCTGAAATGATGAAGAATCCTGCCTTCAATCCATTTTGTTTCTTCCCCATTGCTGAGCTCAGGCACTCCTGCAAAGTGACAATGGTGGCACTGCAATTCTGTGAGCTCCAAAACCAGGGCAATTCATCTTGGTGCCTCTTCTGCACAGGGCAGGTGGAGTTTGTATTAAGGGGTGAAGGATTTTCCCAGGAAAATCTGCAGCAGGAGCAGAGGAGCACTGTATAGGTCCAAGTATGACCTTTCCTTCAGGGAGTGTGTGAGGATATTTTCAATGATGTTTGGATTGATGTGCTGGGACAGTGACAGCTGAAAGCTGGATCTGGAATCCCCAAACTAAACTTTGGAATCACCAAACCAAAACTTTTGGGCAAAAACTTTGAATTAATACATCATTAATAACTGAACAAGTGGAGCACTCCTCATCAGCATGGACTGACCTTGCTTTTAGTGCTAAATGTGAAAAAAGCAGGCTTCCCAGGTCTTTAGTTTGGTTTTGCTTCTTTTATCCCAAATCTGCCTGGGTTCCAGAGCTGTCACCACTGTGGAATAGGATCATTCCAGCTCCTGGTGAAGCTCTGTCAGCAGGGCATGGCCAGGGTTGATGACAGATATGACAAAAGCATTTTGGTTGGGTTTTTTTTGAACCTGCTGCTTTCCTCTAACTCTTCTATTCCTTTAATTTCTAAAAGAGAAGTTTTCAACTCCCAAACAGCAAAAACCAAACACCCAAACAGCCTCTTCAAAACTCCATGTTGCATTTTTAATGATCTTTTTTGTTTGTGTAATAATCCAAGGCAACATTTTGGAAGCTTCATTTTTGGAAGGGATTAACAGGGACTGTTTTAATCTTTCCTGTAGTGTATAAACTGCTGGAAAGGAATCCAGCAATCCAGAGGCAGTTATGTTTTCACTGATGCCTGGAATTGAAATACTCGATTTTTACTTTCTTTTTTTTTGGCAACATTTCTACTCGAGGAAAGAACTTGAGTGCAATCAATTAAAGAAAGGATCTGATTTGCTTTGTAATTGTTTTTCTGTCTCTATGAATGATGTAAGGGCATTTTGGAAGAATTTACTTCACTACTCTGTCTTTTCTAAAATAACAGGTTTACTGGTTGATTTATGGGTTGTTTGTTTTGTTTTTGTTGTTCTGTCTGTAGGTGAGAAAAAGGTTAATTTGCTTGAGAAATCATGTCTATGCCAGAGAAGGTCAACTTGTTCCATCATCGTGTTCTGCCATTGGAGCTGACCTCAACCTAAACACGGCGCTTTAAGGCAGGAATTAGACATCCTGTTTTTCTCCATGCTTTTCCCAGCACTTGTTTTCTGCTGTTGTCGTAGTTTCTCAGAAAAGGCAGGAGGGTGTGACTCCCAGGAATTAATTCTGTTCTCTCTAAAGTCGCTTTTTTGACGTTGCGCCTCAAAAACTTCGATTTTTGCTGTGGCTGTGCCAAGCTGTGTCAGGTGCAACTGCCCGCGACCCAAAACACCAAATCTATTTGGGAATTGTGTCAAAGGCAGAAAAAAAAAACTGTGGAAGCATAAAAATTGGGAAAGACTGGGAATATTAACTTTGTCCAAGTGGATATCCATGGATATCAAAGCACAGTGAGTCCTGGGGACGTTCCAGCTCTTCTTCCTGTGCTATTTCCATGATTTGTAGGATGTTGACCACAAAGGATGGACCAAGGGATCCAAATCCTTGGATCCAATCCAAATCCAGAAGCTCCTGCTTCTTGGAGCTCAGATTCAACTCTTGTCAAGGGGAAATATTCTAGGAAGTGATTAAGAAAGATGAAGCAAACTCTCAATAATGTTTAGCTGGAGAGGTGGTGAAGGAAATATTAAATCAAAATGTTTGATCAGTCTGTAGGATTCACTCTAGATGTGCCAGAATTCATGTTAGCATCTCCCTATTTCCATTTCTTGTTCCAAAGTCGCCAGAAGTTTGGAAATTGGCTTGGAGGTTGCACCTCTCATGCTAAATCTGGCTTGGAGAGGTTGTGCAGCTGGAGACTCATCTCCATCCAGACCCAACAGTAGTTTTGGGAAATTATTGGGAATGCATTTTGTGACAATTTGGTGATAAAGTGGTGGTTAAGAGGGTATTGTCAAATTTGAGATGCAAGTCAGTAAGAGACAGTCCTTGTATGTGTGCAGTTTTGGTGTGTTCTATGTTTTTTCCTGGAAGATCCACATGGAAGAAGAAGCAATTCAATAAATTAAGGGTTTTTTCCTAGTTAGTCTCATACATGGAGTGATACTTTGCTTTTGTGGATATGCATTTGCTGTTAAGTTACCAGGGATGCTGCAGGGGCGGACTGGAAAGAAAATAAGCTTTCCCCCCCTTTCTTTAACTGGATAAGAGTGAAAAATGTGATTGGAGTTTGTCAGCATGGAAACAAATGTCTGAATTTACTTGCAAAACTTGGATATCTTCAACTTTTCCAGGTATAAAACCCCCTGCAGTAAAAGGCAAGTGCACAGGATTTTACATAATTTACTGTTTTTGATGAAAAATCGCACCAAAGTGACACCTGAGGCACCACATCCATTGCCCTTTGATAAGAGATGGAAGTTGGTCAGTTTTGCTCTTGACATTTATTAGTGCTGATTCCCAGGGCCAGGGAGTGGCAGGAGGAGTTGGTTGTACAGGAACTTCTGAACTGGAGTGCAGAGCTGGTATTAAAGGTCTTGGGTTTGCTTTAGGCTTCCTGTACATCAGTATAAAGCTGTGGTGGGCTCTTCATGCACTTGCAAGTCAAAACACTTAATATTTCTTTCTTTTTTTGGTAGTTTCTTGGCTTTTAATTTTTTATTTTTTTGCAGTAGTTGTTCAAATGGTTGTAGAATAAGTGCTGAAATTAAAAAAAATATTTGTCCATCCATTTTAAATTTCAGCAATGCACAGTAGTTCTTACTGTAGGTTTTACCAACCTGCAGAATTGCTCTTGGCTTTCCCCTCCTCAGGGCAGATTATGTATGTTAAACACCCTGTTTAACTCCTTCAACAGACACACGAAGAAATTTCACTTCTACAGAGCAATCAGACCTCCCTCTGCCCTTGAGCCTTCACGGGGAGGATGTATGAGTTGGGATTTTCAAGTACATATTAAGAAGTTTATTGCCAGTGGAGTATGCATAGATCAATATTCAATATAGCTGTAAACACACGTCCTTCACACGGATGCTGGATGCCCTTCCTTGGCCCTGCAGCTCCCTGGAACACCTCTTACACCTCCCATTTGATTTTTTAACATGAAATATTCAGGTGATCAGAGGTCTTTCCCCAGTATTTTGCAGCATTTTTTCAGTTCTGGCATTTATCAGCAGTTGGTGTTTCCTGTTTGTTGGGGCAAAAACCAGACCAAGTGTCACGTGTAGATCTTTGGGATTGGTGATGGAGAAAGCCCTTGGAAAATTCATCTGAAGGTCAGCTGGGGCCACAGCACTAATCTCTTAATTAGCATCTTCCAGGAAAATTATCAGAAGTTGGACCAGTCCCATCCAATAAACCACAATAACTGCAAATCTTTGGGAAAAAGGCTCTCCCAACCCAAAAAAGGCTCTTTATCTTGCCCCTAAAGTGAGGGTTACAAATCCTTCTCTGTTAAACTGAAGGGATTGGTTATAAAAGTTAAACTGCTGTGTAAGGAATTTCTGCTTATTTTGCTGTATCTTGTTCAGCTTGAGATTGTTTTGAACTGGACAGGGAGTTTGTAGGGATTTGAGTGCTGTCATAGCTGAGAATTGGGCTTTTTATAATGCAGAAGAGTCTTTATTCAGTTGTTTATCCTGTGTCAGAAGGGCTGTGCATAAGAAGTAATTGCCAGGGGATAAAACTCCTGGCAGTTCCCCCTGAACCCATGGCACATGCTTGAAGTGCCATCCAAGCCTAAACAGCACTCAAAATAAAACAGGGATTTGTTCCCTTCTGAGTGGATTTCCTGGTCTGAGATATCTTGTCAGGCTGGCAGAAATAATTATTACTGGGAGAAGATGGGAATTCTTCCCTCCAAGATTCCTCATTCATCCACTCGCCAGGAGAACAATTAATGACAACTCACTAATGGCTGCAGCACTTTATTTTCTCTTTGCAGTGGCATGTGCAGTCCCAGGTTCCTGAGTGCTGGGTACTCCCTGCCTGGCCCCAATTACTTTGGCAGGGAGGATGGGATGCTGCAGAGCTTCCCCTGGCAAGGCAATTCCCAGCCAAGAATGGGCTGGAGCTGCTGGCACTCAAGTGGTGCCTGGGAGCAGCTCTGGGTAGTGGGAATCACTGCCTGGCTCCAGCAAAGGAAGAGCAGTTGAGGTTTTAAATGTGTAATTAATTACCACAGATTGGGATGGGGAGAGGGGAGAGAATTTGGGCTTCAGGGCTGAGTTGAAAATATCAGAGACTTCCCAGTTGACCAAATATTTCCTGTAAGATGAAACCAATGAGAGCAAGGGATAGAAAGATGTTAAAAACAAATATGGTATAAAATTAAAATAAAGCCAAATTTGCTCCATCCAGTTTCCTTGTCAAGGTTTTGCCCTGAGTCTGCAGGTAGAGCATGGGCTGGAATTGGTCTGTGGCTTCAGGCTGGGAGTCACCAACATTCCCTGGTCTGTTTTTCTGACCTGGTGGCCCAAAAGCTGCAGAGCTGAGCTGGAAAATCCCCCTTTGGTCAGTCTGGAGCCTTTTGTCCTGGGGCATCCACCAAGCCCAGCACCAGGGCAGGGGGAATTGAGCAACACAACCCAAAACCCCCCTCCTGCACCTCTGACATTGCAGAGATGAGAAACCAACTGCCTTGGCTGGGACAGCACCAAATGTTTCCAAAATCCTGGTGGATAAATTCAGTACCTTCATATCAGAGGCGTTGGTGGAGGCCAGGAGCTTGTCTTTCACGTCCACTGGAAATGTTATTTTTAGTGCATTACATCTTCAGACTTGAAAGGAGAAAAGCCCAACACTAGCTAATAATTAAGTGATTAACTGTAATAATATGCTGCACATTTTGAAGTGAGCAGTATAGGTTCAGATGAATCAGGAGTGAATTTATACATTAATACTTATTCAAAAGTGTGTTTTATGATTTAATTACAGTTCTAAAGGAACCAGCCCAGAGAAGGAACATAATGCCCTGATGTTTGCATTATTCTTACACAAGAAAACATTCAAAGTTTGACTGTTAATTAATGGATTCTGTGTAATTTATTTGTATCTGTACTGCCTTTCCCATTATGCTGCTATGGATGATCTTGGGAAGCAGAGAGGGGAGATTGGAGTTCAGGAAGGGATCACTCCTCGTCCCAAAAGTGCTGCTGTAGCAGAAACTGCCTTTGATCCCAGAGAGATGGTGGTGAGATTTAGGACTTGCAGCGTTCCCATTGCTGAATATGTAATTTAGGTCACTGAACTATGTTTTGGTGGAAGATACTTATCTATTCCACTTCTTGCTGATGTCATGTGCTGGGAAATCAGATGTTAAAGTGCAAAAATACATGAGAGGCCAGGCTTAAAATGGCATAAAATATAAATGTCTCTGTGACTGGCTGCAGTTCCTGGTGGTGCTTGTTGGGGATGAGGGTCGCATCCTTTCTTTTCTGTTTCATTGTCCTGCTCCATCTAAATTCTGATAAAGATTAAAAATTCTGGTTTATTTCTCCTTTGATTCTTTGTGCAGAAGGGGAGCAGAGAAGCCCTAATCCACTGTCTCCTACTTTCTCTGCTCTAACTCTTCTGCTCAATTTGGAAAAGCTGAGAGGGTGTTAAATTCAGGTGTTTTCTCTGTATCTCCAACAGAGATATTCACTACCAACAAGAAAGGTTAATTCAACCCAAAACATCCCTCCCAAAGAGAATGAGGGATTTAAAAGGTGTGTGGATACCTTGTTTTGAGAAGAATTTGTTAAATCCTGTCCTGGTTTAATGCAGTCATGGCAGGCAGTGATGGTCTGTAGGTAAATTCCCCTCCCAAGGTTTGCTGTGTGCGCTGTCAGCTTCTTCTGTAGTTTTCCAAACTGTATTTTCCCTTCTTCCCCTTTCCCCTTTGAAATCCCCCATATTTTTACTTTAGGGAAATTGTTAATAGGGAGCAGACTTGGAGGAAGATATGGAGGGGCTTATCTTAGTTGTAAAAGTACTCACAAGTTCAACTGATAAGAGCAATGCAAATTTAAATAAGTAATAAAACCCCTCCAAACCTCACCCTTGGGTAACAAAAAGCAAATATGGCTCTGAGATAATTCATCAGGCAGTGCTAAGCAAAAACAAAGAGAAAAATATTGTTTTCCCCCCTAATTCTTTCAGGGTAGAAGGAAAAAAAACCCAGGAAGTTTTTCTCTTCTATCTATGAAGTTCTAACAAACAGTGATCAGTAAAGCAGTTGTGAGAAATATCAGCTACTCTTGCTAGCTAGTATTTGAAAATCTCTAATTTATTGCAGCAGCTGATGCCAAGATAGCAGCCTGGATTTTGCAGATCAATCTCCTGTCGCTGCTGAGATCTGATGTATCAGAACTACCAAGTTCACATTTTCTGTATTTTTCTTTATCAGATTCCAACCCATCTGTAAAAGTCCCCAGCTTTCTGACACTGTTCCTATCGAACAACATAATCCAGGGTGCCTACAAATCATTAATGGTTCACCTTTGCAGTGAAACCTGAAGATTTTGGAGCAAGATTTTCCTCACTTATGATCTTCCCCCTGTTCCCTAAAGATGAACATACTGTAAGAATTTTTATATAAATAATGTCTACATAAGCATTATATACAAATGCACATACTTATGTTTATTATTAGTTGGCTGTACTTATTTGTTCTCACTAATGGCTAATTAATTTGGGAGAAACTGACAAAGCTAATGATGTAGATAGTGCTAAATTCCATGCTAAATCAAAGATATCAGCCTAGAATTTACTGTGGGATGGTAATTGCTGAGGTTATCAAGTAGAAGGTATCTGCAGTTTGGCATAATTTGTCATTTATAACAACCCTTACTAAAAGTTCCAGGATTTACAGATGAGTTGATCCAGATCACCTTTGTACAGCAGTTAATTATTAGCTCCTGCACCACCAGCTTTCACTTCTAAATTACCTCCTCGCTCCTTCAGTCTTCCTTTTAAAAACAGTTTAAGATTATATTTGCCACGAGGCTGCTGAATTTATCTTGGGCACTGGTGACTCAAACTCCACACTGAACTCTCTCAGCACTCCTCGGAGTGAAACTGCTGCTCAGAATTTGTCTCCAGAATTATTAAAGGGAGTTAAATAAACTTTTAGGATTTTGAGGCATAAATACTGATGATCTCCCTGACAAATAAAAGGCACAAATAACTGCTGATCTCAGATAAATTCCTGGAGTTTCCCTTTTCTTCAGTAGCTTGCCGTAGTGAAATTAAAAAAAAATGTCCAAAATAATTAGGAAGTGTCGGGGAGATTTCCCACACCAGCAGGGACGCTGCGGAATTCAAACTGCAATTCCAAATGTTCCTGAGCCTCTTCAAACCCTCCCTGATTGCTACAGAGGGGTGGAAAACAAACACAGGGATTATTCACCAAACAGAAATTTAAACTCATAGTCCGTGAGACGAGGGTGAGATTTTGCTGCTGAGGTGGGAAAGGGGAGCAGGCACATCCAGGGATTTTCTCTTTAGCACTGCAACTCAATTTCTAAGTTGAATATATGTTTATTACGGAGCAAAACAAAAGTCTTTTGGAGTTCCTTATCTCAATAATTTTTTGTTGTTTTTTCTCGGATTACAGTAACTTTTTGTTTGCTGGTAGTTGGTTTCTTTAGCAAGTGAGATATATTGAGACATAATTCAATTTGACAGGACAGGAGTAACCAATACACGGTGCACAAATGACTCCCTGTTAACATGTCACGTATTACATCCTTTATTAAAACCAGCCCCTGCTCCGTGTTGGCAAACAGCATTTCCAGCCATCCCCCAGCACTGCTTTATGATGGATTGTCCTGGAGCTTGGTTGTATGTGGAGTAAAATATCAGCATCCATATAAACACACAGTGTTGTCATAATGGAGGGTTTTTTCCTTTGTATTGTCTTTGTAGGGATTTCCATTCAAACAATCTTTTTAATCACAGCTTGTAGTTTTAAATAGGCTTCCCAGGGCAGCCTGGATTGCAAAGCTTGGAGGTATTTCAACATCCCTCTTCTGCACAATCAATTAATCTGAGAGTTAAGGCATACCTGACCAGCTGTCTGCCTCAGGTTTGCAGCTTCCTTGAATTTTTCCCATTATCCTGAGTTTTTGTGCAGCTTCCCTTGTACCTGGCACTGTGACTTTTCAAATAATATTTTTCCCTTTTATTGTATGTTTCTTTTATATAATTTATCACTTGAATTCCATTTAAAAAACAAATAGAGCTGTGCATGGATCCCAAATTGCTCTAATAAGGATTCAGAATTCCCTCATGCTCTGCTCAGCTTTACCCTCTGTGCCCAGCTCTGTTTCCTTTTGTGTTGAAGCTGAAAAAATCCTGACTCTTTATTCCGGTGTCAGTGCAACAGATGTCTGAGTCCCATCCTCAGCTGGCATTTCTGGTGCAGCCAGTGAGTAGGGATGTTGTTAGTGCAGGATAAGGGAGGAGTAAGAAATGACGGGTTTTCAAACCCTGTGTGTTTGTTCACAAGGTGCCCGGCGTTGTTTTAAAGCCGAGCCTATAAACAAGAATATGTGTTATTATTTATTGATAACATCTCTTATGCAATGTGAAAGTTTTTATCAGAAAAAATTGTAGGGCATTATCTTTACAAATAGCCAAAAAAACCCCCAAACCCTGAGGGGTGTGTGAGTGTGGGGAAGAGGATGGAGAGGGAGCAGAAGCAGCGGATCCCACCTCGGGTCCATCCCTGGCAGCTCTCCATCCCACAGCAAGCCCAGCACTGGAAAAATGCCCCATTCCCGTGGTGAGAAAGGTGATGGTATGTTTATCACACAGCCAAGAAATAAATGGGAGCCATTACAAAGGTGTATAATTCAGCAATTACAGTTATTTGTTTTTTCTGACACCCCCTGCAAACAGTTATCGCTTCAGTCAAACATAATCAAATTATCTTTTTTTTTCCTTTTTCCTGGTACTGTACATTAACAGGGCAAATAAAAGGGAAAATAGTGCAGTCCCTTGTAATAAAGAAAACAGCAGCAAACTATTAATGCTCTTTGAAAAGAGTAGTTTTAACAAAGTAAGCAAGAATCATTTTCTTTGGTTGAGTGTTGATTCCCCAGTGTGCTCTCAGTAAGTAATTAGAATGGCCCAGTGAATGTCAGCATCAGCTTGTTTATTCTCATTATTTTATCATTTTAAAAACCCTCTAGGTGATGAGACATGCAGTATAGAACATAATTACCATTATTAGCATACTAATTGGACACAAAAATAGGCCAACTACAAGGTAGCCAACTGAATAATTTCACATTAATCAAACACCATAGTGAATAAGCCTATTGTTAAATTGACAGCTACAATAATTGGCAATATTTCGCTGCGCAATATAAGAAATTCCTTGTAATATCTCTGCCACATTATATAATTTAGTAATTTCCCACATTTCCAGCCTTAACTTTGTACACCTAGTTCAAGTTCAAGAAAACATCATGATAAGATTATTAGTCTATTATCAAGTGGACAAAGTATATAAAGACCTGCTTGTTAGCATTCAGGAATAGATTTGCTCGATAAGGAAACAAAAAGGCTCCCAATTTAGTTACTTGTTGCTTCAGCATTGAAAACGTATAAAGGTTCTTGATAAGAATTTTTTAGCTGTATATTAAAGTCCAGCTCGCCTGTTTAAGAAACAGAGAAAATGGTAAAGAAATTTTAAAATGTAAGTGGCAAAATTAAATAAAATTAAATGAAAAAATAAAATGAAACCCAAGTGGGAGCTGTGACTTTCAGCCTCCAGGATAATTTTTCTGGTTGGGATTTGTCTGGTGCCGTCCCCATCTCGTCGAACGGCGAACTGGAAAGTTGCAGAGCCGCCACCAGAAGTGGGAATTCATGAACTGCTCAATTAGCAGCAGGCAGGAAGGGAGAGCTGGCCCTGGCTGGGCTTCCCTTTGAAAACCTTGGGGGAAATAAGACAGGAAAGGAGTGAGTGGAAAGGAGAGGAGAAACAAGGGTGGGGAAGGTGGGAGAGGGGGAAAGCGCGGTGGTGGCAGAGGGAAGGAGAGCGATAAGGAGAACAGAACCAGATGGTGAAACCAGAGCAGCAGAGGCAGGAGAGGACGAGAGGAAAGAAAAACAGTGAGGAAGAAAGAAAATAGTCATCAAGAAGAGGGAGGAAGAGAAGGTAAGGTGAGAGTCGGGGAAGGCAGAGCAGATTTGGAAGAGTATGAAACAATATTCTTCTTTTAAGAATTCAAAGGCGAGGGGAAACAGGCATCTTGCTGAAAGAAACGTTTCCTTCCCACTCCCTGGGCTTTGGGAGCTGTGGAGGCTGGGAAGAAAGGCAGAAAGGAGTCACTGAAACCTCTGTTTATTTCAATAAGGAAAATACTTTTGGAAAATTGTTATAAAATTGAGGTTTCAAGCCGTCGCTCATGAGTATTTGGTGCCTGTTAAAGGTGTGGCACATGGAATAGGACAGGTTTGGAACCCCCCAAATATTTCTGTGTGACTTCTTGGTTAGAAATGGCTTGATGAAGTTCTGAACTGTGTGGTTATACTCGATGGTGTGCTATTTTAAAGAAATGAAAAGGAGGGTCAGAATAAGAAATAAGAATATTATAACCTGTATTAAGAATATTATATTATAACCTATAATAAGAATATTATAACTGTACAAAATGCCAGTTTTCACAGAACCAGACTTGGCCTCTCTGGCAGCACGTGGAGAAGGGAGACTGCATTGAGCATGGGCCAGCAGCTGCCTGAAATACCCTACTTTCAGTTAAATAATGGAATTATTTCAAGTTCAGTCACCAAAGGGGCAATTTTTGCCAAGGATTGGTTCTGGTAGGGGTGGCTCTTGAGGATCCACCAATGTAATTAAAAGCAGAAGAAGTTTTCTGGAAGAAAGGACATCTAAGTTTGTTGAAATTTGGCTGCTTATTTTGAATTAAGCTGTAGGGGGAAAAACCCCACTGCCTCACCAGCAATAACAACATATTTTTTCTAGCTGTTCTTTGATTATTAATCTGTTAATGGGTAATTCTCTGCTAATGGTTGGGGATGCCTGTTAATATATCACAATCCCAGAGTATTGATTAGCTGCTTTATTTCCCTTTGTATGGTCAAGCTCTTCGGTAGCAAAGTCACAGGGAGAAAACAAGTAAGCCTGTACTTCAAATATCTCTGGGTACAGAGAGGAGCCACCATGGGGCATATAGAGGGTACTTAAATCAGCTGAAATATGGAGGATGTGCTCAGACTTTTCTTAAGCAGGAATGTACAAGCTCCAGCTTTGATTTACTCACTGTACTCGGGAAATACATCTCTGGGCACTCATTGCTGGGAAGTGTCTCCTTGAGCTCTGTACCTATAAATGACTGTAATACCTGGGTCAGGGGGTCTTGGAAGAGCTCTCAAAAAGTGATAGAATCCACCTTTTATGGAGCAAAACTTAGAGTGGGAAAAGGGAAGAGTCCTGTGCCAGGTTTACAGCAGAGTTAAGGATAACAGCCAAGGCCATACTTTTGCTAATACATTAGGATGGCTCCGAAATGTGCCAACTCCAGAGCCTGGGATAAAGCAAACGACAAAACTGAAAATATCCTTGACAAGATGTCTCTCTTAACACATTAGGAGGCTGTCCAAACTGAGAAAAAAATCCTCAGCATTTCCTCTCCTTCTGTCGCAGAGTCTGTGCTCGGGTGGTTGGAGTTGCGGGGCTGTGCCGCGCGTCAGGTGCCGGGAGAGGAGCAGCTCCTGGGCACACGTTGGGCACATGCCCTGTCTCACCTGCTCCTTCAGGTGCCAGACACACAGGGCACTGCAAAACCCCCCCAAAAACCTGGTGAGCTCTCCAGGGAGGTCTGGGCAGGGGGTTTGGATGGGCACGCATAGCTATCATATGGTGTTGTTATATCGGGACGCTGCAAATCAGATGTTTTCGCATCCCTAAAATACACCTGGATGATCAATGGAAGCAATCCCCCCACACTCTGCTCCCCAGAAACCCCAGAAAAACCCCAGAGCTGAAAGAAGGATACTAAGCACATTCAGGCACGATAAACACAGAAGAAAAACACTGCAAAGGATAGTTGTGGAATACATTTGAATAACAAATACATTTGAGGAAATCCCAGTCTGCTTGGGGACAGAGAAAAGAAAAATAAATTCATCACATTATTCATTGGAAATTATTTGTTCAGCTCCGCTCCTTAATGTGTCAGCTAAAGATGATTTCCAAGAGTGAAGATTTTCCTTTCTTGCTTGAAATGACTCAAAAAGAAATGAATATTCCAGCCACCAAGTGAGGTTAATATATGAGTTTCATAGGCATTTACTCACCACTGTTGTTCCCTGCAGAGTAATGGCAGTGGAGGTGCATTCTGGGAGTGCCAGGGGTGAAACCAAAGTAGATGTTCCTGAATAATTTAGTGGTGTATGAAAGCTTATTTCATCATCATCAACACAGTAATACCTTGCACCAATGGAGTGCTTTACATCTCTGGGCTCCAAAGCTGTGCAAGTATCAGCATTTCCATTTTTCAGTTGGGGAAACTTGAGATTAGAGGGGAAAAAAAGACATTTTCCAAAGGGAGTGAAGGCTGTGGCAGAACTGGGATAACAATTCAGGTTCCTAGGAGGAGTCACCTGTAATGTCTGAGTTGAGTGTGGGTGAAGAGGCTGCAGTTTAGACCTGGTTTTGCTTAATGAAAGATGAGAAATATCTAAAGGAATATATTTTTCTCTTTCCCTTTTACAGTAAAAAAAATTATATGAATGATAAATTTCCAGGATAAAATTGAATGAAATTTCAGTATATCGCTTTTTTTTTTCTGTGCACTGGTTATTCCAAAGTTTCAGAGCAGGTTCCCATCCAATTCTTGGAATGGCAAGAGGCTCCACTTCCATTACCCAGTGATTATTGCCATGAGGCTGAAGGAGCAGAGAGCCCCTCGTGCCTCTCTTTGGGCTGTTTACACATGCATGTAGCTGGTAACTTTTCTTTTTTTGTGTTTAAAGAGTCTAACAGCTCATCAATCTTATTCTTCCCTGAATGTAGATTGGTCTTTAATGAGATCAATGAATAGTGCTGGTACTTTGCTGGCCAAAATTGTAAATGTGCTGTTCCATTTCCTATTTACCCTGTAGCACAGGGATTTCGGCGTTACTGCTAATGTGTTTTGCATTCTATTGCGCTCCTACAAAATTTATGGCCAGAGAGAGACTGCAAGAAACAGTATGGACAGGGAGAGCTGGATTCTAATCTTTCTGCTGCACTCTGGTTTTTAAAAAAATATAGGGGTTTGGAATAGTTGAGAAAAGGGAAAGTGGGAGCTGGGAAAGGATGGCAGATTAGTTTAATTAAAACAAAACTTTGGGGATTGAGGTATGTCAGAGACAGAAAAAAGTGTGGCTTAAGACAGCTTTAATAAAGGTGGGATGTAATGGAAGTGCCTTTAGTCAACCTGGCCAAAAGCAGAAGGAGAGAGGGGCTGTTGGGCAGGGAAATGAATTTTGGAAAAGCATCTGGTGTTAATTAGAGCTCTGGAGTGGCCTGAGATGACAAGTGCTCTTCCAGCCCCGTCCCTTCTCCTCACTGCCCTTGTTAGCACTGTTTGGTCCTGTTCCAGCTGTGCGTTAACCTCTGGAACCACCACCCCAAATCCTGGAGGATTTGTTGGTCCTGCAGCAGGAGCCACACAGACACCCCTGAGGTCTGACTTTGGGGTTCCCCTTGGTGTGTGGGTGTGAAGGTTGATGTTGAAGAACCATCTCTGGTTCTGTGACCATAAAGTGATATTTTCTGTCTTTCTTTTTTTCTTTTGGAGCTTTCCCCAATGACCTTTCCTCCTGAAGCAGCTCCCAAGGAAGTTGTGTCCCACAAGGATACACTTAAAAAATCTCACTGTGCCAGGGAAGGTCATTTGGCATCCTTTACATATTAATCTTTTTTTTCAGCGCACAGTGGTCCAAAAGCAGATAAAAGCTGTAGTCTGAACCTCTGACAAGACTCTGTATTATATGGGAAATCAGTGCAGAGCGTTGACAGCCTTGATAGGCTTCTCTTGGTCCATTTGGGGTGGGTGTGTGCTGAAGGAAATTTCCCACTGACCACCAGCTTCACCTGACAGGTGGTAGAGAGGCTGGATGGGCTGGTTGATTAACTCAGTGAACTCATTCCTGAAATTCCTGCATCCCAGAGGAAATCCCTGGCCACTCAGGGACCTGGCAAATATCCAGGTGACAAATGTGGTATTGTTGTCCCACATCGTGTTGTGCCTATTAAATCTGAAATATGGGGAGGACCTCTTCTTTGGAAGGCAGGCAAATGCTCAACCACATAGAAATGGACTTGGGAAATTTGAGAGAATGTTATTATACGTGTTATCTGTCAGGAAAAGTGAAATCCTTCTGAAAAGGGTGAAACTGCAGAGGAAAAGTGACTCAAAAAATGGTCAAAATTCTGTTCTTTTTTACTGTGATTTAATAACAACTGCACCTGGATCAAAGCTTTCTCAAGAGTTCATATAATCTTAAATGACTCTGATATTTAAACATCCATGCTCTGGAAAATACAGTTTTCTGTGCACTTCTTCCATGTGAGATGCCTGTTATACCTTATGCTCTTACCCCAATTTCCTCTGCAAAGAGCAATTAATCTCTCTGCTGCTTTATCCAGGGTTTAAGTGCATGCTCTCCTTTTAATTCTGCACACTTCTTTTTTTACCTTCTGTCTTTCCATCCTTAAGTATCACTGAGTTGCCAGATAACACAGTTATTGTTCATATTACCAGAAGATTTTAATGGATTTATATAAAACTCAGACAGTGCCATTGTTCTTGAAGTCCATTTTATTGTAATGAAGTTCCACTCTTAATATTCCATGATCTTCAATGTCCTTTACAAGTAACTTTTTATAAATTAATCTATAATAATCTAATTCAAGTCAGTTAAAGTGGATAACTATACTCCAATTATGATATCAGGAAGAGTTTTTACATAATGAGGGCTTTTATATAGATGGTTAACGCTAATACTGTAGTTTACAACATACTGTATGAATCACTAATTAAATGCCTAAGTAGCAATAATGGAAGTGGAACTATCAATACAGAGACGATATCAGTGATGTAAGGCATTAATAAAACTTTATGGTCCCATTTAATCTTTTTTTATAGGTACTCCATTATGTCAGTTAAAAGAAAAGGCAGAAAAACAAGAAAGTGAGAGAGTGGAACTTAAAGGGACCAGGGCACAGAAACTAAAATGGGCTTTCCATTGTACCATGCCCCCAAAATGGGCCAGATGGAAAAGTGATGAGAAAACTGCCCAGTAGAAATAAGTTTATCTCATTTCTAAAAATATGGCTGTTCACTGCAGCTGGATGGTTTAAATGCTCCTTAAATAACCCATATTCTACAATTTTAATGAAGGGCAGCTTAAAGAGTATCTTCAAAGAGGAATCTGACTTTAGCACCACTCTGGCCCAAAAGGAACAGCTCAACTCTTGTGCTCCTGCCATTGGCCAGCAGAGATGACTTGAAGGGTAAATACATAAACATTTATATTGGAAGGAGAAACCATTAACAAAGGTATTTTATTTTGAAGCCAAAGCCCAGGCTTGGCTCCGGCGCTGCCCAAGGAGCGTTCGGGGCTGCTCTCCTGACAGGACATCTCCTCTGTGTGCCTTGGCCCCCAGCCAGTGTCCCCTGCAGGAAAGCAAGCTGCCCATTTGCATATCAAAGCAGAGGAATAAGCCAAGCCCAGCAGACCTCTAAAGGGAAGTGAGAGGATATGGGAATTTTTAGTTTTAACTCTCAATTAAAGAAAAAAAAAGAAAAAAGAAAAAAAGACCACCTCCATTCCTTTCATGAAACAGACTCTTCAAATGTCTTTTGCAACACATTTGAGCAGAAATAACAATTTAACCCCTCAAATCTGCTCAGGGTGTTTCAGTGCTGGCTGTTTTAACAAATAAAAGGAAGAGATTTTCTTTTTTTCCTGGTGCTTGATATCAGCCCTTAGAAAATCATTGCACTGAGCCCTTTAACACACCTTGACATGTATTAGGAGTGTGCAGTGCCAGGCTCGTGTTTCATGCTTGCTGCTGTTGGAGTGACATGTTTATTTAGCACAAGATTTCCAGCCTGGTGCCTTTTTGTGCCTCATAGGAGGAATTTGACATCACCTGCATTGCATATCAGCGCTGAGGTTTGGCTGTGAGCTCCACCTTTTCTGGATGCCCATTGCTGGGCAAACTGGAGCTGACAACCGGGCTCTCACAGCCTCTAATAAAAATAAATCTTTCTGTATTATTTTAAAACTATGACTTCAATATGGGTAGATGAAGAGGCTGTGAAAATTCTGTGCCAATATCAGTGAAGATTAGATCTGAGAACTCACATCTCTGTGATAAGGAATTCATTACTCCCCTTGCCCATCAAATGCAGCTGTTGGCAAAGCTCTGCCTCGAGCACATGGAGTGGGGACATCAATAATCCTGAAAATTTGCAACTGAAACCAAACCTTTGTGCAGCCTTCTTCCCTCCCATGTGTTCCTCCATTTCACAGCCACCCCTTCTACTCTCTTCAAACACCTTTGGAGAACTGAAGTTTAACTTGTGACTTTCTGGATTTTTAGGTAGCTCTCTTTCCAATGAGTGGGGTTGGATGGGTTTTGTGGACTGGCAAATGTAGCTGAAATGCAGGAGCAGGAACAGCTCTGCCTCTGTGTATCACCTGACAAGCCCTAAGCTTGCCATCAGTAATGTAATGAAACCTAAATAATGTTTAAAAGGCACCTAAAAATGATGTGGGTTTTCCTGTGAGTCCAACCTCATCATGTGGGCAGAGCTCATCTCTGGTCACTGGCTTTTCTTCATAGAGTGGTTTGGGCTGGATGGGACCTTAAAAAGCATCTAGTTCAGATTTATCAACAGTTTCTCTAAAGCAGCCATTACCTTCTGGCTGCCAGGAGCAATCAACCATGGAATAAACTTCTTATTAGAGAAAAAAGCACCATTCAAATGATTAGTCATGACCAAAGGTTTTCTGGAATTACACAGGAGGCTCTGATTGTCCTTCCTGTTCTGCAGTTCACCGAAAGAAGTTCTGCCACAAAGCTTCAAGTCCTTCAATATTTTTTAGTCTTTCAATAGCTCGTGGTTTTTTCACAGGTCTCTAGGTAGATCATAACAAAAATAAGATTAAAAGATCAATGAAGGTTTGCTCTGGTTTAATGGTTTTAGGCACAGCTCCCTCCCTTTCAGTGTTCTTGTCCCCCATGGCAGCTGAGCACTGTAGGATGCCATAAACCTGAGACCTAGTGGTAGTTTGTGTCAGAAATCCAGAAATGGCACTAATGGACAATAAAAAATAATCAATGAGAGGAATGGAGGCTCAGCTGTGTCAGCAGGAATGGCTGGAGAGCCTGAGCTGAGCAGGGGGACCACAGCAGGACCCAGCCCCACGTTCCTCTGCCCCACTGAAGACACAGGTTCATACCTAAGGAAACTGAGGCTGTGATCTCACTTTTATCTGCAGTTTTCAGAATAATTTGATTTTTTTGGTGTTTTGTGAGGACTCTGATTCTTCTTTCTGCACAGGAAGCTCAGTAGGCTCTATACAGGGGGAAAAGTTACTGTAGGAACTGTCTCAAGCTGGGGCAGAATTTTTTTGCTTATTTTAAAGGAGTGTTTAGAGGAATATTGAGATTTTGAATGCAGCTTGTTCTGCTGCATCTCTGTTCCCTTTGAACACACCTACACATTCAGTGTCACCTCCATTTGGTTTATCGTGCAATAAGATGTCAAGTTTAATTTTATTTATGGGCTTAATATTCAAGTTTTTCACAAGTTATTTTCCCCATATGGGCCTTTAGAAATATGTTAGAAAAATCATCATGTACTGCTGTTAGGACCAATGCATTAATAAGTAGATGAGCCTCCTGCTGATGGGCAAAAATCTGGTTTTAGCACCATGTGAAGGCACTTGGTCCAAAATGAGCCATGAACCAAAGAGTTTACAGGTTATGGATGACTGGAGCATTGTAATAGTTTGTGTACCAGCAAGTGTATGCTCACTCCTGCTTTAAAATTAAAATATCCTCTTAAATGTGCATTGTTGAGTCACCCTGACTCTGTTAATAGGAGTTTTAATCTGATTTCTGTCTCCAGAGTGCTCGTGTGCTCTTTGGGAGCTTGGCCAGAGCCAGGAAGGTTCCTCTGCTGTTGAAGGGCTCTGTTTCATCCTCTGGGTTAGAGCAGGAGCCTTCTGGGCTGCGAGCATTTGTACAACTATGAATGAATGAAGTCTGCCTGATACTGTAGTTTTTAATTTTTTTTTTTTTTTTCATAATTCATCAAGAAGCAAATCTGGCACAAGCACCTAAAGTGATGACAAAGATCAGTTTTCTGTTCTGGTCCCTTCCTGGCAGCCTGTGATATCTCTGCTGGCTGGGAGAGTTGGTTCTGTCCTCGAAGGGTGGCTCTTCAACTTCGCACGTTCCCCGCACGCGGCCCGCGCGCGGAAAGCGCCACTTTGGGAGCACTCTTGGCCCTTCCTAAATGAAACCTGTTGCGGGTTTGAGCCTGGGATTGACAGGGGAAGGGGAACAGCTGTGATGTTCCTCTAAAGCTAAATGTTGCCGCTTTTGCATAATCTGCAAAAATATGTTGTCAGGATGAGCGCTCCAGCTGGCTCGCTGCCACCTTCCCCTCCGCAGCGTGCTGCGGGAGCGGGCGGAGCATCTGGAGAGCGGAGGGTTCGCTCTGACACCGATGTGTCAACCTAATATAGCAAAAAAAAAAAAGAATTACAGAGGGAGAGGGGGATATTTTAGTAACTCGAGTTTTTTTCTTGCAAGAGACGGAAACAAAGGGAGCTGCAGCTCCGAGTCCCGCGGTGGTGGGAGCAGCGGGATGGCGGCAGGCCGTGGTGTTGGCATATGCACACCACAATCTCCTTAATACCCATGGTAAATCCTGCTGGCTGCTACAAGCGCTGTGGTGAATGTTAGGCTTGTTTGCCTTCTGGTTTTTAAGCTCCTAAACAGTTTGGGGCTGAAATTCCCACAGAAGGTAACAAGAGCTTTGTTAACCCTCCGCCATGGTCTATTGAAAGGAGATTATCGTGGGCAAGTGGGGCAAAAGGATGGGGTGAACTGGGGAGTGGTCAGGTTTGGGTGGTGGCTACTCCAGGTTTGTGTTTCCAACAGCACAACTCCATTGCATTCAGCAGGATTTATGGAAAGTGTATGAGTAGAGGATGACAACAATTCTCGGTGGTTGATGGATGGATGTTGCTCATCTGCTCAGACCCAAGAGTCAAGAACTGCTGTTTAACCCTGAGTTTTTATTTTAGGCATGTTGCTGCTGTTATTTCAGGCTGACACAGAGGGTTTCATGTGAGGTTTCTGGGATTATGTTCGTTAGGGTCCATGCATAATGTTTTGTGATGTTATAAAGTGTTCCTGTGGTGTGAGGAAATAAAATTCTGATGGAGATTGCAACCAAGCAGATGATTTGGTATTCTTTGATCCTGGTTCCTTGCACCAGAAATCTCCTGACTGAATGAGTTCAAAGGTTCTGATGGAACAAATAAGGAATCCAAAAACCCCACTTTGAACCCTTGCTACAGTTTTTCAACAGTAAGGGTGAAGGTAGCACTTGGTTATTGTTCTTAAGTAACATAGAGGGAAAGATGATGCCAATCTCTGTATCTAATTTACATCCTTAGACCAAAATGCTGTTTGCTTCAAAAAAAAATTTAGAGTTGGATAAAAGCTCTGGAGAAGAGGATGAGAGAGCAGGAGTGCTGCTCTAGCCTGTGTGTGAAGGAGGAAGGGTTGGCTTTTGTGGGGAGTATCATGGAGAATAATGAGCATAAATCCTGTAGGGAACATTCAGAAGGGGTTAAGATCATTAAAAGATTGGTTAGAATTTGTTTTACTGCTTCTAATCTCTATTATGAAACAAAGTCTCTGGAATGGGATGAATTTGGGTGGTGGGCAGGAGCTGTGAGTTTGTTCTCCATGTGAGTGTGTGTGAAAATGCCGGCTTGGAAAAGAGGATGAGGGCAGGTGTAAAAGGCTGGTTTTCATTATTTGGTCAGAAAATGCCTTTTCCTGGTCTGTGGGCCCTCAGTGAGGTGTTCCCAGCTCTGTCTTCCCAATCCACACCCTGGGGACAGGGCTGGGCTTCACTTCCCTGCACACACATCTGCAAGAGAGAAAGTTGTTAAGTGCTAAAATACTGAGATTATACAAACACCAAAGGTGGGCTCAGCTTTATCTCATCTAAAATAACAGCAAAACCCTTTTCTCTTTTATTTATAACCCTTTATGTACAGAATGTTCACATATATATCCTGTGGTTCAGTGAGGAGGCTGCTTGTCCTGTGCTCTGAGCTGACTAATAGACAAATTTCTCCCAAATCTGTGCATTTGTCTTTTGGCAATTCTTGCAATCTGTTTTATTTGTTGCCAAAATATACACTTAGACTGATGGAAACCTGCATGGCCTTTTTTTTTTTTTCATCTGACTGATTTCCCTCCTTTGGGTTGTTTATCCTTCAAATGTGTGTTAAAGGGATGAGGAAAATATTTACTGAGCTCTTAAAGAATGGGCCATAATCAGGAAAAGGTAAATTCCCCATCCTCCCTTGGCAAGTGCATTCCAGTAGATCTCCTAATAAATCACCTCTGTGAATTGGAGGTGTGAATAACACCTGGGTCTGTACTACAGGAGGATAAGAAAGTAATAGTGCCAGAAATGGGAATTTGGGAAATCTGGGCTTTTACTTGTGCAAGGAGGGTTTGCAAGGTGATGTTTCAATGAGGTTTTCTCCCTGCAGGCATTTAATCTTGTAATTATTTTATTATTACTAAAGTGTGTAATCTTAAAATATATTTTTATTATTGTATAGTATGGTGTTATTATAGCATTGCTATATTGCTGTTATAATAATATAAAATTATGCCAGTACAATTATCTTGTAATGATTCCATTATTACACCCAGTGTAATAATGCACCAACGCTGATTTAAAGACTCTTTTTAAATTCAAGATCAAGCAATTCTCCCCACGTTTGAGAGGGAAGCAGTGACAGAGTTTTGCTGAGGCACATTAGGGAAGAGAAAGAAATAAGTAAAGGAAACTAAGCATAGCCTTCAGGTTGGTCATCAGGAGAATTTTTTCATGAAGAAGTTTGTTAAACTCTGGAGGGCACAGGGCACAGGTTGGACTTTTCCAATTTCAGCAATTCTGGGATTCAGAGCCCCTGCAGCCCAACCCATGCCAATGCCACCATACAGAAAATAATGCAGAAGCCTCACTTTATGTAACTTTTGGACAACATTTTAAGGTCAGGTCTCTCCTGCTTCAAATGGTGTTGTGGGGTTTCTTTTTGTTTCAGTGAGAAATTTAATTACATGCCTACGCTGAGCAATTTCTGTTGGAATTGGCAATTTCTGCTCTGCCTGTTCTGCAGTCTCTGGATGTGAAGATGATTCTCATTTGCAAATAATTTCAGCATTTCTTCCTCTCTGCAAGGCTGCAAAGGGTGGGTGAAAGCAAAATGTGCTTTCAAAGAGGCACATGTGAAACAATTGGCTAGTAAACAAAATTACTCAGAAAAAAGTGCTTGAGAAAACTCTTGTTATCTGCATTCCTTGCTAAACAATTATTAGAAGCTGATAATGCAACATTTTAAATGTGAAATCCAACAGTATCTCAAAAGACTTGTGGGATACCCCCAATGCTTCAATATAATCTGAAAGAAAAGATTTTGAAATAATCTCTGAGTAAATTTTTATTTTTGTAATTTTTTTTTTTTGGTTTGGGTTTTTTGGCCTAAGGACTACATTTCCCACCAAACTGCTCTAAAATTGAATAATGAAAGACTGAAATGTTACAGGAAGAAAAGGCTATAGCTACTATTGTTCCTTGCAGTGCTCTGGGCTTGGTTAAGAAACTTCAGCTATTTCATTTACTTATTTTTATACATTATATATATATATATAAATTTTATTTATTATAATATATTAAAGATATTATTCTATATTATAGACATCATTATATATGTTTATATTTATATCTATTGTGTAAATTTATTTCTTTCTATTTATTATTATATATCAGATAGGTAACTGCTTCAGTCATAACAGCTTCTCCCTGCCACCAGGAAAACATGGACAGGCCTCACATAGACTTAATTTGTCTTAAGATCTCCTCATTTATCTGTGGAAACCCGCTCCCTCAGCAGGATGAGTTTTTTGTGGGAAAGTGGATTGATTGTATGGACATGCTCAGGACTGTTCTCCCTGTGATGCCCCCCAGAAGTGGGGGAAGAAAGGGTTAAATCAGCCTTTAGCATCCCACATAATTATTCCTGCCCGGTTGTCTCCAACTGGAAACTCACAATTTGTTACCACTTAGTTGGTTTCGGTGAATGAAGAGGATTCATTGCTTTTTGCAGGCGTTCAGACCCTTTGTTCACAGTTTGGAGAAATTTGCAATCTTTTCTTGCTACTGTTCCAGCTTTAGCCATGCTTGGTTAAGCCAATGCTCAGATTTCTCTGGATTCATTCACATCCACTAATCTGGGAGTGAGCAGGGCTGGATTTTCTTCTCTTTTTACTGCTTTTCCTGGAGTATTTTGTTTTCAAACCAACACCAGCAGAACATTTATTTTTACAATCTTAATATTTTTGCAGGGACTCCACTTTCTGAAATTTCCTGCTCTTTATGGGGTGGACATTTATCTGAATCATGTTAATATTTCCTGAGCTTCACAAGATGCTTAAGAAATAAAAAAAAAAGAAGCCACTGTTATAGGCAGAGGTAATAAAAATGATGTGGTGACATTACATAAACCAGCATCCAGTGCTTGTTCATGGGTTGGTTAACTTCAGTGGCTCCTGTGGGATAAGCATGGCTTGTATCTTCATGGAAGAGATCTCAGAAAGTTTAGTAGCTGAAGGGTTATTTTTTAATAAAAAGTGAGTGAGATGGAGCGCGCTGATTCTGATTAACCAACTGTGACAGATGGTAATTCTTCCCTTTAAACGTGGCTTAGAGAAATTAAATTCAAGGTGATTTAAGAACTCTTTAAGAGCTGCTGAACCCAACTTAAAGGAAAAACAAAAAGCAGAACAGAACACCTTGAAGCTGGCTTTGTTTGCTCTTGCCCGGGTGTCTCTGATGTTGGGGAGCCAGCACCATTCCCAGGGATCCACAGGGACCTTTCCCCCCAAATCCAGTGTCCAGGGGGCCCTGGGACTGCCCCAGGAAATGTGTCTGCTTGTGCCAACCTCCTCCAGTCCACATAATGGCAATTCATTATTATCTCAGGAAATCATGCTACTCAAACATTTTGGGGTTGGAGGAGGGAATTATTATACATTTCATAGGGGATTTGGTCCCCGAGTTCTGCAAAATTTGTGTTGTATGTTTTTGAAGGGTGTTTGTGGGGCTTGGGTCAATGAGGAACAGCTGAGACCTTCCCATTGTGATTCCCAAAGCATTGATTGGTGTTGAGATTTAAAGGGATCTCAATTTGCCAGGGCCAAACCAGCTCTGCTCACCTGGTTTCACACTAAGAGTTTATGAAGAGCAACAGCCTAGCCTTCATCAAATTGCATCATCATAAAGTAAATCCAGGATCTCAAAACTGGACTCAGTTTCACTCTAAAGAGGTTGGCATCTGACTGTACACCCTGATTAGATGGTTTAAAGCAATGTGTGGAACCCCAGACTGAGCAAAGTTTGCAGTTCTTTTCATGATGGGCATATGCCCGCCTGATTTACACAGGAAATCAAACCCTAAACCTTCAGGGCATTTCTGCTAATCACATTTCTAGAAACAGCACACAAAGACAAATAACAGGCTTCAGCATCCTGATTTGCAACACCATGAGTAAACAACTTGTGAGAGGGGTGGGAGTTGTCTGGGTGTGGTTTGGGAGCACAGCATTCCCCTGCTTGTCCCTAATGGATCAAATACAAAATTGTCCCTGAGCGGGGACAAGACTGAGCTGTGATATCAAGGCTTGTACAAGGGGATGCATCCTGCTGGGAGCAGAGCAGCACATCCCTGAATCCCTGAGGTGCTCCTGTCCCAGCCCTTTGGTTGATATCCATGTGAAGAAGAAAGAGAGCCAGCTGCAACAGCGATGTTCAAATCCTTAAAGGCCTCCCAGCTTCCCAGCATGGCTCCTGTAGCTATTACTCTATATGTAGCTGAGGTATTGTAGCACAAACATAAATCTCTTTATTTATAAAACACAGTGTTTCAGCTATTTTGTGTTATCTTGGTGTCAGTGGTCTCAATATGATTTCTTGAAATTGCTTCTGTCAGCTGTGGGGTAGCTGGGAGTTGGAAATGTATTTATGTGTGCACCTTTTTATTTCACTCTCTACATGTGTACATGCACATCTCTATTTACATCAGATACTGCTCTCAATTAAGTTTTAATCCAGTTCTTCCACTGATGCTATTAATTAATAGAAATTTGTGAAAACCATTCACAGCAGATTTTTTAAGGAGAATTTCTGCTCTCTGCTAGCTATGGAGTTTGAAACGGACACAAGTGATTATGTTCATTTTCCCTTTTCTGGTTGGATGAGTTCTTTCTTTTGGAGAAATTTCTCAGGTGCATGTTCACATGTATTAGTCAAAAATTATAATTTTCTGTAGGTGTTCTCTAACATGGACATGCACTGCTGGGTGTCCATCCCATTCCAGGGAGTGTCCAAGGTTGGATGGGGCTTGGAGCACCCTGGGACAGTGGAAGGTGTCCCTGCTCATAGCAGGGGTAGCACTGGATGAGCTTTACGGTCCTTTCCAGCATAAACCATACCTGGATTTTATGATTGTTTAAACAATCCTGTTGTTAAGGCAGAGCCTTGTGGGAAGGGAAGGAATTATCTTTTTTTTTTTTCCCTGTGAGTCTTGCGCCAGTGCAATCTTTCAGATTCATCCCAAATCATGTTTTTTGGACATACATGTCTATGTTGCCCATTCTGTTCAACTTCTGCCTTCTTCCATAACCCATCCTTCAGCAAGGAGCCTGGTCCTGGAGTGGAAACCCCTTCTTTGTCCAGCCACAGGAATCCCTGAGCTCAACAGAAACAGGCTCTGAGCTCCTGCCTGGCTCAGGGTGGAACCTGTAACCTCAGAGCACCAAAGTGGGCACCCTTCATTGTTTTTAATGCTGGTGGAACAATTTATTAATGTGTATTTTTATATATCCCAACATCTCGTGCATCACAGAGCCATAATTGTTACCAAACCACCAGTGCTGAGCACTTTCAAGTGCCCAAAGTGGTGGCATTTGTGATCTGAGAGTTAAATATATGGTGATTCCCATGGAATCATCGTGTTCTGCATCTTGAGGCTTTTAGGAAGAAATGACAGATTTGAATTAATGCTTGGTCATTATTGCTCCATCATGTGCTCTCATTGCTTCATGAGGATTAGGGAGCTGGTGATCATACATCTGTATTTGTGTGCCAAGGCATCATCATTGGTATTTACTGTGATTACCCTGGTGGAGAAAATACTTTACATTATCACAAAACAGTCTGAAGTGGGAAGATTGTGCAACCAAGCCCAGTCGTGGCAATCTGATGAGATGTTGACAAGTGTTAATATGTTCAATAATCAATATTTAATAAGAATTATGGAAATAGTTCTTCTTTCTGAAGGGTATTTAGTGATTGTATTTGGTTTTGATAATAGTTTGTGAAGCGTGTTGCGTTATTTGTTTTGTCTTCTGTGCTGGGTTCAGTTTCCAGGGGAAAAACCTCAAATCTTGATGAGTAATTCTTCAAATTAGAATTAAGAGCAGTCTTTCTGCATGACAACAGCTCTGGTAGCTTAACGCACTCCTTGAAAAACCTTTTTTTTTAAATTTTTTGTCACTTTTTCTATTTTCTGTGGAGGAAAGCTGGTTGAAGTTGTATCTCCCAGCTCAGGAGTGGTGCTCATAGGGGGTGCACAGCAAAGTTCAGCTTTATTTATCTGCTACCTGCAAAGCGAGGGATAAGTGCTGCTGAGAGATGGAAAAGTTCATTCTCTCCAGCAAGGTTACTCTTCTTGATGAGCATTAAAAGATAGCTTTGAGCCATTCACAATTATGACCTTGACTAGGAAAATGTAAGTTAATAAGGCTTCAACAAATTATGGTCTTTTTGGTCGATTTGCCTAGTGAACTGTTAATTGTAAAACTGAAAGACATTATGTTCAGCTTTCTCTATCACATCTTTTGTGTTTTAACAGTGACACTTCATTGAGTGCAATTAACAAAGCCTAGGAGATTTATTAACACACTTCTTCATGGCCAATGATCCATTCCACTTAAGACATAACACTGTAAAATGCACATTATCTCCTTTTGGCACTTACAATAATGCTTCATGAACTAGGAAGGCATATGTTAAAGCAGATAAAATAGCATTATTAGCTGACAAATCTTACAATTTATTAGACAGTTAATTTATCAGCTTAAAAGACACTTAAAACAGCTGTGCATTTAATGTCTTTTTAATGTATCCAGTAAAACTTGCATAATTGCCTGTAGTGCAATTTATTTTTAGCTATGTTGCAAAATGTCTGCATTTACTGTTTACATCTTCTTTAATTTTTCCTGCAAGGCTCATCACATCGAGGCAGGGCTCTAACAATGAGGGCAGATAATCAGATAAAGAGGCTGCTTGTCCAAATGGCCGCCCATGAATGAACTGTTCACCAGTCCATGCTGAGCCGGACCAAAGAGTTCCTGCGTTTTTATCTGCATCCCAAGGGCCATAGGGATGGGGGGAAAATCCAGGGAGCCCCGCAGGCAGCGCGGTCATGGAACGCCGGGCACCCCCGAGCATCCCTGGAATTGGCATTTGGAGCCCATTCGGAGCCACATGTCCGGGGTGTAAACTAACAAGGCTCCGAGACTGCATTAGCAGAGGTGTTTCATTTTATAATTAAGGTAACTGCTCCCTGCAGATCCATTGCAGCAGCCCTAAGTAGTGTCTGTGAGGGGAGTGGTGGAGAGGATACACATTTAATGACTCCGATGCATAAATTGGCTGTGTTTGTTTATTGCTCTCTAATTTAATGGAACCTTTTGTTAAATCTTTCTGCCTTTTCTTCTTTTATTTTTTTTTTGAGCGTACCGCTAGTAATGATTTCTGTGGGAACAAAGGGTGTTGCTTATTAAAATAAAAAGTCAAACATTGCCGTTTCCATTAATTAAATGTCAGATTAGCTTAATCTTTTTATAAATATTGGATATAATCTATTTACAGAGGGAAATCAGATCTGCAGATGCTGGGGAAGGAGTGTGGAGGTGTAATTCTCCTCGTTTGCAGAAATCTGTGGGGTGGGTCAGACCTGCAGCTAGGATCCCAAAACAAAGCAGATTTTACTGAATACAAGGAGCACAGGGATATATAGGTACCTCTTCTGAAGGAATCGGTGGGCCTTGAGACAGGGAAAAAGCTCTTCTGGAGAGTTTCCAAATTGAGGAATCTGAGATGAGCCAGATTTACAAATACCCAGAGACTGAAAATGAGTGGAATCCATCAACGTGTGCTATGCACCCAAAATACGTGAATAAAAGGAGCAAAGGAATGTTTTGTAAAACTATAGAATTGTTTAGGAAAACCTTCAAACATTATGGAGTTCAACCACTCCCCCAGCACTGCCAAGGCCATCCCTGCCCCATGTCCCCAGGTGTCACCTCTGCAGAACTTTTAAACCCTTCCAGGGCTGTTGACTTCAGCACTCTTCAACTTCATCCACTGCAAATCCCAACTTTCAGTCCGGGTGTGAGTTATTCTTTTTCCCAAGCCTGGTAAAGTTCTTTACCCCTTTTCTCCCTGTGTTTTGGGAAGGGGCAGTAGAAAAGAATTGGGATTTTCAATAGGCATATCAATGTCTACGCAAGAATTTAATAATCCAAGGCTAAATCCTCCTAAAACTCTTTCCTCATGTCAGGATGCTTTTTGATTTTCCCTCTAAATGTAGTTATCCACCCAGAATTATTGTGTTCAGGGCAGGTTTGCAGAAATACTGAATGTTTGCAGTGACTGTGTTAATCCCAGTCAGCCTGGAAAACACTATACAAACTTTTCTCATAAATGACTAACATTAGGAGTCTGGCAAAATGATAAATTGTCCAAATGAGGGGATGAGAGGAAAATGAATGCATTATTGAAGTCAGGTATAATAGAGGCGTATGGATACCTATAGTCATTACAAGAAAATATTATGTATTACATTTAATTAAACCCAAACAGGCAATAGTGCATTATTCATCAGAGATAGCCATCTAATGAGAGCTGCTTCTCCCTTGCATTAGTGCAGCACTGGGGACTGTTTCATTGCTGTACATTCTTGGAGAGGTGTCTTTGTCCCAGTTACAGCTGAATTCTGAGGATGTCAGGTTTCTGGTAATGTGGTAATCTGTAATTTCAAAATTACAGCTCTTTTTATAAGAGATTTAAAGGCTGCCACTGCAGAAGAAGGTGCTCTTTAAGTTCTCCCTCTGCTTTTAGCAGGACATCATCATCTGTTTCATGTTCTCTCAATTTGTCATCATGAATTTAATTTCCAATAATTTAAAGGTAAAATATTTTGGGTAGGAAATTCCTAGAATTATCTGTTCAGGCCAGCACCAATGCAGGGGTGATGCTGTAGCTGAAGAGCAGCTTCAGATTTAAAGCAGTATTTTCTTAGAGTCAAATCTAACCTTTGAAATCTTTCTTATGCATAATCCACCTTGTTGCAGGAATAATTATTTTACAGGCTAGTGGAGTTCTCTCATTTTGTGAGTAGCTTAAAAATAAGCTCATCTGTAACCACAAACACTTGAGAACCTTTTCATGTTCCTTGTTTGGAAGCTTTCAGGCACAGAATCATTGCAAAATGATAGGTTGGAAATACAATTTGGCTTATTTGTGGGTTTTTCCCTGCTGTTTAATGAACAGGTATTTTCTAACAAGATTTAAAAGTTGCAAAACCAGGAATATAAAGCAGTGATTCATTATTTTGTTAAATTTTAGGAGCCCTTCTCTCCAAAGCTGGTGGGTGAAGGTGGTTTATAAGTAAGGCTCTCAGCACAGAGCATGTGGCTGGAGATGTCCCCTCTCTTCAAAGGCTTCTTTCTACCTCTTGAAAATTGAATTTGTGTGAAAAGCACTCATTGGCTCTGAAATTCTGATTTGTCTATAGACCTGTGCAACTCCTGTCATTTGAGAGGTAAAAAGTCAAAAAAGGAATTTTTGCGAAGTTTATCCTGGCATGAGAACACAGAAAATCCTGGCAGGTTTCTGACCATGTTGGGTGAGTGAAGGAGATGAGGAGCTGGAGGAAACAGGCCTGGTCCCTGCTCTTTAATCCCACCAGGTTATTCTTTCCTGTCTTTCCTACTTGAGACCATAAAATTTAGAGAGATTAAGAAATCATAATAATCAGGAAACAGGTTTATAATTTCTCACTGAGATTGTTATTTTATTTAGCAACTAAACCTTAGTTCCTCTTAACATGGGACACTGCCATAAGATAATTAATTACTGTGTCTGAGCCTGAAAATAGTTGGCTTCACTGTTTTAAAAGCATTTCATTTGAGATTATTTGTAGAAAGATATTGTTTCATTTCCAGGCTATTGTGCCCCACCTTTCTGTCATACTAGGTGGGATTTACCTTCCCTGATGTGTGAAACCCCTCCCCAGTTTCTCAGCAATCTCTACAAAACTGTCTTTTTAAAAACCCACATTTGAGCAGACACTGCTGGTTTTGCTAGAAACACATTTGGTGTCATGGGGAAGGGTCCAAGGGATCAGGAATGTGTGGGAATCCCTTTTGGGGCTGGAATCTTTGGGGGAGAGAGGGGTTTTTGGGGACAGGGGATGCTCTGAGCCCCCGTGTGGGATTCTCCACAGCTTTGGTTACAGGCACAGCTCTGCTTGTGAGAAACACCCGAGGAAAAAAGGAAAAGCAGCAGCTCTTCCCTTGGGTGCTCCAGGCAGCAATTAGAAAACTGCATCCAGTGAGCTCTCCTGACAAAAATCACTTCAAAAGTGTTCTACAGAAAAGATTTTTACCTGCCTCCATCCTCTCCAATAGTGAAATCTGTCCTTTTTTCTGCTAGGTTGTGATTTAACCTGCCCTCCTAGAAGATGAACCTGTAGTTTAAACTAGTTTTGGGGCATGTTGTTTTTCCCCCTGAGCATCAGAAGCCAGATGTTTTCAGTGCAAAGGAAATTAATGGCCTAAATAATGAATATATTGCAGCACTGCAGCCACAGTCCATCTGCTGCTTTAGGCACTGCTTTTGGGGAAGCAGGATCAGACCCTTTTTAATTTTTGGAGTATTTTTGTTATAGATCTTGTAAATGTGAATCAAAGAAAGATCGGCCTGGTGTGTGAGGAGTAAGGGATGATGTGGAGGGGATTGTGGCAGCTTGGAATAGCTGGAGAAAGCACATGGATCCCAGTCTTTGATGGCAGTTCCTTGGTGTCCTGACCATCCCTACAGCTGAGGGAGAACCTTTGGTCCCCACCAGACCCAGTCTTGCAGCTCCTGTTCCAGCACTGCCCACCTGGGAATGCTGTGAGCCCTTTATTCTAAAAATGTCTTTGCTGTGACCCCACAGGAAGCTGTAATGACCATTCCAGAGCATCCTGACAAGAATATTTTGTATAAAAAGCTGTGTGGGCAGAGCCCTGGGGAGGGAGAGGCACTAGAATAGAAAACAGCCACAACATTTTAATTTGTTTTCCTGGAAGCTCTCTTTAAAGTTGTTTTTTCCCTTCATTATCATACATGGCAATTCCCACAGAAAGGCAGGACATTTCCAAAGCCCAGAGATGATGATGCCTTGACAAATAATGGCCTTCCAGCTGATTTTGTATTCTCTTTGTGCTCCAGCTTGGCTGGAGTCTGGTTCTTTTGGACGTGCAACGTCCACGACTTGATTCCATCACTTTGATTTCAAGTCCAGTGAAAATTTGCTCTTTAAATCTTGGAATTCGCTTTTTTACAGTTTTCCAACTGTCCTTGATTTTACAGAATGTCCAAATTCCTGCCACCAAAACAGCCTAGCAAAGTTCCAGCTCTCCACCAGCCTTTTGTCACGACCAGACTGACCTGGCCCACCCAGCTCTGTGTAACTACAACCCCAAATTTCTGTGTGATGAAATCAAAACCATCCCTGGGTCCAGGTCAGAGCAGTTGGAAGGTCAGCTTCCTGCTATTCTGTGATAAATCTAGGAATAAGCCTTTATTTGCTGAAAGTGTGTGAGAACTTCACACAGATCCAATATGAAAGAACAGCAGAATCAAGGATAAAAATCACTTTCTGTTCATTTGAATCCTGAGACTTAAAAAATCCCTGCTTACAGAGGTTGGCAAAAACATACTTTTAGTGGGCTGGCAGGGGAATCTGTAAAACATATACAGGTATAAATGGAAATTGAGAGTTTGAATGTATACAGTGTTTATTGATGTTTTGAAAACATCAGGGGGTCTGCCTGGGTAAGGAACTGGGTGCTCGAGAGAGTGGGAAAAGATGCACAGTAACTCTTCAAAGTTCTGCTGGTTTGAAAGTCACAGGAAGGGAAGAGGTCTGCCTCCTATGGAGAGAAAATATTTTCTTGCACCAGGTCAGTGATCTTCAAATGAAGGAAAAAAAAATCTGTAAGTAGGTTTAGAGATATTAGAGAGCAACATCTCCTAAGAAATTCAGGGAATTGGCTCAGTGGTCTGAGTCAACAGTGGGATTTTATAGCACTGCCCATGTGGGGATGATGCTGGAGGAGCCTTTTTGGGCTCCTGCATAATCCTGGAACGGTGGAAATATTCATCTGCACCCTCATAACTGGGAATTTCTTGCCCATTCTGCAGAATAGAGACGTGAAACCAAGGTGATACAATGCCAGGAGCTGGGGATGTACTGTGAAAAGCAGGAATTTAGACTGGATAATTTAAGCTCTGGTTCATGCTCTTGTTCCTCTCCCCCGACCCCAGTTTTGTTCAATTGGTACCAACGTGTCAGGCTGGATTTTCAGCCCATTTAATCATCTGCCTCTACCTTTGCCTGTGTTTGTTTCCATCACCAGGCTAAAAAGCCTGCTCTGAGCGGGTTATTGGATGAGGCAGTGCTCTGTGAGCTGCAGAGCACTTTCCCTTAGTGGTGATAAAATGGTGATAAAAACCAAAAGTGACACTTCAAACGCGCGCCTGCTTTTGAGCTTCAGTGCATATTGCTTTTTCTCCCCCAAACACAACTCTTTATTTTTTCCCTTCGACAACTGATGGCTTTGAAAGAGAAGAAGGATGCACATATGGCACAGCAAGTCTTCCCAATATCTACTGGTATGATCTGCAGAAATGATGTCAGCCATCAACATATTTGAGCCTGCAGAAGCTCCTAATATTTAGAGAGAGTATTTTCTCTGCTAGAAAGGTTTCCAGCTCAGCTGCTTCTGTGGCTTGGACTCACCAGTATCCTGCAGCTGCCTTGGGGGGATGCAGAACTATATTAAAATTATTTGGAGTGATCTCTCTATTGGGTTTGCAGCAGCTTTGCATCACCCAAGAGCTCAATTTCAGGTGCATTTTCCCCCTGCCTCCCTTCCCACCCTCTCTCTGATGGCCTAAACCAGAATAAGAGTTGCTGCATTAATTATTCTCTCCCTTTAATTAATTAAAGAGGCTCAGAACATGGATGTGTTGAAGTATGGCTGCAGGGACCATTGGCAGGGATAAAACAGAGGCTGAGAGAAGCTCCCTTGAGAGGCTGCACTGAGCTGTCCTGCCATGACCCCACTGCTGGTACCCCACTCCCCACACAGACCTGGCTCCATTTTCTTCCCCAAACCCTCATTTTTACCTCACTCATCTTTTCTTCTGTTCTCTCTTCGTACTAAGCTTTCTGATAGTCTAAAAGCTTGTGTTTGGAAGAGGAAAACCCTTTTTGCTGCCCATTCTCTGCCCTCAGCTCCTCAATCTGGGCACCTTCACAAAGGAGCGCGGAGGGGAACCCTGTCCCCTGTAATTTGTCTCAAAGCCCCTCCTCATGTTCATTTCTGGTTGTGCTTAAAGCATTTTTTGGTGCTGCCTCTGCTGTTTTTGTGAAGCCTGGGGGCAGGAGAGGCTCTGGGTGCTGCAGGATCCCATTTAAAACACAGCTCTTTAAGGATGCTGTGCAGGAATCAGAGCTCTGAGAAGGACCAAAACTGATGAAAGAATCAGAAAAGTGAGCTGGAGACAGGGCTGAAGGAGCTGGGTTTGCTGGCAGAAAAGTCAATATCTCTTTCTCTCAGTTGAGCTTAGGAAAAGAAGGAATTAGCTTCCTCTGCAGCAAAGATTTTGGATAAAAAGGGTTGTTAAACATTAAGGCAAGTCTCAGAAAGTGAGGTCTTCTCTTCTCTGAGTTTTTGTGAACAGATTTGTCAAACTCCTGCTGGTTAAAATGTAGGTGAAGCCCTTTCTCCTGGCTTGGCAGGGAAGTGAACTCGAACTTCCTACCACCTTTCTCTTCTTCTAGTGTCTGTGTAAACATGGGAGCATAAAAATCTTGATTTTTTTCCACACAGGGCTGTTGAAAAATCAAGTCTGATATGGTTAATATTTTATAACTGCTCTGAGCTATAAAAAAATTGGCACTGCTTCCAAAGTTGCTGCAGAAAGGATGGATAATTTATAAGAAAAATGTGGGGACTGTCCCATCTTCTGTTTGCAGAACCTGCCAGGTTGGAATTATGATCCCTAAAGTGCCTGTTTTGATTTGGGGGGGTGAAGTTGATAAGGACATGTGCAATTGTCACAATAACCTTGCAGAAAACTTCATTAATGTGCAAATCCCAGGAAAATGACCAAAGATTTGCTCCACAGGTATTGGGCACTTAATGCAGCATCAGCCCATGGCAGGTAGAATGCCAAATAATTCTTTTGAATGCTGAAGGAAGGGGTTTAGGTGTGGTGGTTGATACCTGATGAAGTGCAGGTGCAATAATAAATGCACAGATGCTCTTTTTAAATGGAACATTTGGAGAGCTGTGTTTGCCATGGTTTCCTGTGCTTGGCCAGGGCTTGGAGCAAGCTGGGCTGGTGAAAGGTGCCCTTACCCACGGCAGGGCTGGCCTGGATGGGATTTAAGGTCCCTCCCAACCCATCCCATGATCCTGTCATTCTGCTCCATGCCCACATCCCCTCCTCATCCCTCTGAATGCCCACAGCTCACCCCACTGCACCTCCCTGAATATCCCCAGTGAGGAAAGGAGGAGCAATTCATTAATTTTTTCCTTCGTTTGGTTCTGTCATAACCTTAGCGCAGCTTTAAAACTGAATTTTGCATTTCATGATTTGTTCTTCCCACACACACGCACATATTCCCACTCCCCCTCAATGAGGTAATTGCATGACAACTAGATTAATATCTTTTACATACTTATTAAACTCAATAAGTGGTCCTGCGCAAACAATTGATATTTAATTACCGTATTATCATCCTACTAAATTTTAATTACTATTCATTTAAAATACCTCATATGTTATCATTCATGGTAATGCGGATTTGTTTCTCTGTAAATGTTTCCCTGTAAATCCCAAATTCAGGTTGAAGTAACCTGCAAAGTGATTTGGGTTTCTCAGGGTAATGGGATGTTTAATGCAGGTCCAAGGTATTATAGATATAGAAAAGGAAAATTGAACCATCAGCTGGTGCTGGTCCAATTAAAAATGTGGTTTTGAACCAAAATTCAGAAAAGGTTGAGTGACTTTACCTTTCAAACTGCCTTTCAATGTCATTTCAGCTTAAAAGATCTTAAACCAAGAGAAATTAATAATTAGCAGCTGACAATAGCTGATTGTTATGAACCAGAACAATTCCAAACTAGGTAAGGAATGTGAAAAAAGCCTAAAATCACAATTCTATGATAAACTTACCCCTTCCACTGATCATTGTTTTTACCTTTGACAAGTATCAATTTTCTAGATCTCATCCATGAGTCACTTAATTACTCCTCAGAGAAAGGAAAATATGTGATAATTTTTGTAGTGAAAAAACAACCCCCTTTGAGGTAAAATCATCACACCTGCAGCAGGAGGCAGAGATTGGGGTCTCGTGATCGGATTTGCCTAAATCTCTTTGGTTTCGTAATTTATTGATCAAGGTTTTAAAATAAGAGGAGTTTATTTTCTGTATTTGTGAGTACAAGAAGTGGAGCAGTTGTGGATGACTCTGCTGAGAAAGGTCACAGGCTCTGAATCAGAGCACTTTGCTCAGCTCCTTCTTGCTCTTACATTCATTGAAATTAAATCTCTTCAGAGAGCTCTTCAAACCCATTGTGCTTTTCACAACCAGGCACGTGAAACTATTAATATCTGTGCTCTGGCAGCAAGATTTCCCAAATTTCTGCAGAATCTCTCTTTTTTTCTCCTCAGTTTTGCAATTTCTATAGGTGGTCCTTGATCCCATCTATTTCTTTTCCTTGTGAAAAATAGGTTCAGCTTGTTCCTTATAAAATCTATAAGGTTTCTTTTTTCACCTAAAACGTATTTTGTAAGAAGGAAGTTTAGTAACAGCTTGGAAACAGCTTCTTCCACATGGTTTGGTAATTTGAGGGGATTCAGTTTTGTGGGGTTATTTTTGTTGTTGCTTAGTTATCTTCCAGAAAAGTCCATGGAAAGGATCAGCTTCCTTGTATCAATTTGCTAAAAATACACTTTTTTTACCGCAACCACGAGATTTTTCTTTGGCGATTAATTGTGTGACTCAGTCCCATAAGCTCCTGTAATGACTTTATGGGCTGCCAGTGATATATAACCTATTGACTTTCCTTTGGTTATGGGACTATTACTTTCCTGATTGATTTAATCATTCCATGCTACCTTTATCTGTCTCCTTGCTCTTATGAAACACGATTGACTCCCTGATCTTTAAAGGGCTGATCCAAGGGCAGGGGAAATCAAGGGGAGGACGTGGCAGCCCTCAGATGTCCCTTGGTTTTATTCCTGCCTGAGGTGGACTTTGCTCGTGGATAAATTCCAGAGCAGACCTCTGAGTATGATAAAATAATAATTATGTGGGTTTCTATTGGTGTATTTATCATAATGGAGAACAGGCAATTTTCCCTCTTCACAAAGCACCAGAATTGAGTTCCTGGGGGAATTATTGCTTCACTAATTACACCAGGTTTTATTCATTTTTTACTGGGACAAACAATCCCATTCCCTTCAGGTGAGTTTATTTGCATGAATTGTAAAGTCTGGGGATTGGCATTTCTATAAATCAGGGGGAAAACCAGAGTTGCTGGTAGCCTGTGTATCAGGGGCATAATAGACCCTTAATTTCCTTGGGAACATTTAATATGCAAACACTTCCCTGAGACCAATTTACTGAATGGGATGAAATTTACACAATATATTTGTGGTAGGAACCCTTGAACTTTAAACATTTAAATCAAAGCTGGACTTTTGAGGGAATGAACCCCATGGCAATGAAGTTGTGGCAGGACGGGCACAGGGAAACCCAAAATGTTTCCCTATTGTGGTTAAATAACCAATAAATAATATAATAAATAAATAAATAAATAATGGGATGAATGGCAGAAAAGACAAATTTCCTGACCTGGGCTTTGGTGTGCTTAGACCCTGTATATTGTAATTTTTATAACACACATTCACTGTAACACTTTAACTGAGAGAGTTTGTGTATTAAATGATGTTAGATTAGGATATTTAATGGCTTATAGGATCTAGGGAGGACCCAGGAGGCTAATTTGTTTGCATTAGTTGGACGGGTCAACTGCTTCAAACATGCAGATTATAGAACTACTGGTAGATTGCATTACACAATTTAAATAAATAGTAGCAATTTGTCAATGTCATCTTAGCTTCAACATTTTCCTTTTAAACCCCGGGAAATAGTAGCTCCAATTAAATTGACCTTTTCTTTTCTGCATCTTCATGTTATTAGTAGATAATGCTTAGTCTTTTAGCAAGTAAAAAAAAAATAATAAAATAAAAAAAAAGAGCGAGGAATAAAAATAATTCCGAAGCAACGAGGCACTTGTAGGAAACTTTCAAGGGAAAATTACATTCTTTATAAACAACTGAATCCTGTTTATCATCCAGTAAATTTTACAAGTCAGATATACATATATATGTCAGAAATAAATGAAGACACACGAATTGCTGGATCTCAGTGATTAAACCTCTGGTTTCAAGAGACAATTGCAGGTTCTTGGCATGGCAAAGCTTTAGGCTGGATTGTTCATTTTGGAGTAAAATGGTTAAATCATCCAGATGTGAACCACCCTCAGCCACATCTGGAATGTGGGGAGTTGAGGGTAGGGATCCACTTACTCAGTCTTGGAGCACAAAAGGAGCTGGACTGGAAAACCTGGATGTCTTGTAGTCAAATGATGTGGTGAAATACTTAAATTGTCAGGAGACATGGAAGAATTTGGCTCATGAAGTTTCCCTATGTCTGTGTGCATAAAAATTGGTTTCATCCTTTGTCCTGCTGAAAAACATTAGCAGTAAAATTAGAATTCATTCCAATTTTGGTAATAGAGGTTGTTTTAAACCCATGGCAGCTGGATGATTTTGGGAAAAATTTGGCCAGAGAAAGATCCCTAAAAATTCCTCAGTGTTGCAGGCAAAATCCTGGGACAGGAACTCTGCTTGTTGCTGTGTCCTGGTGGAATTTACCCGGGAAAGGGAACAGTTCTCTAAATCAGAGCATCTTAAAAATTCAGGTTTTGCTGGATAGGGAAGGATTATTTTTTGTTGTTCAGGCTGAAAAGGGTTTTGGAGCTACTTTTTCTTGCCTGAGCAGTTTGTGACTAAAGCAAGAAAAACAGAAACGTGAAATCATGAAAAAAATACTATTTTTTTAAGGAAGATGCCAATCATCCCAGCTGGAATCCAAGGGGGAAAAAAACCCAACCTGACCAGCCAAGAAACAAACAAACCCCCAAAAGAACCCAAACAAAACCCAACCAGCCAAAAAAATTCTTGTTCACCCATCTTCAGTGCCGCGGATAGAACGGCAATTCTCATGAGAAAATCCATTTTCAAATTGGCTTCAATTATCCATTGTTTTATTTATCTATTTTTTTTTTTAATCAGCAAATCTGCTTTCCAGTCCTTTCCTTTTGGTGTTGTATGAGGCATCTCTCACTTTGCTGTTTTGTTTCCAGGGGGATCAGGGAGCTTTGGACAATCTCAGTGTTTGGGTTGAGACGTTTCCATCCATTTCTTGTGCCACGTAGCAATAGATCCCAGAAACAAAATCAGAGCCAATTTCTTGTGCTGCCCTTCATCACACCTGGGGTTTGTGATGCTCTCAGAGAGTTTGGAGCACCCAGCAAAGTTCCCTCTCACACAGAAGGTTACAACAGCATTGACTTTATAGATTCACCTGCTAATTAAAAGGACTTTTTTTTTCCTGAGCACGAGGAATTGGCACATTCCAAAGCTGAATGCTCCAAACACAGAGCATGGGATATTTAAAGTTTCACTTTATTTAGAATTCAGAGCAGATCCTTCAGCAGCCACCATTTGAAAAGAGGCCAGAAAGCAATTTTAACAATATCACACGTGAGAAGATGATTCAAAGTTTGGGAGAGGGATAATCCTGTAATCTCTGTGATCTAAAACCGACCAGAGGACGTGGCATAATATATTAAATACAAAAAACCAGATTCCTGCTACTTTCATTTCTGACTGCTCAGAGACAGGATAGACATGGATCTCTCTCATCATGTTTTTAACATCATTAAACTGAGTAACTGATCCTCAGAAATTCAAAATAGCCCAGGGAGATTTGCAAGGGACAGGGATTGACCTCTCCCTTCACATTTTTGGCTTCAGGGATGTTCCATGTGTCCCCAGGCACAAGGGAGAAGAGCAAGGGTTGTTCAGGTTTCTGAGATGTTCCTGTGGCTCCAAGATGTCCAAAGTGCATTATTTGGTTTCTGCTAGGAATAAAAACAAATGGAGAGGTGAAGGACAATCACTTCTGGATTATTTTTTCCCCATCAAGGCAACTAAAGCCGATTAGAAAAACACAAATTTTCAATTTGAGAGGATAACTGCTAAGGAGTATTTTTTGGTTATTTGGAATATTTTGCCTGCATTTGTTTAATGTGCTATTTAATGTTGAAGATGCCACTGCACCTTCTCTCAGCATCTTTACAGATGCTATGTATCAAGTGCACTCTATTTGGATCCAGATACTAAAAAATTTACAGTAGTAAATTTTATGGGTTTGTTTGCTTTTGCGCTTTTTGCGGATTTCACAGATTTCTGCTTTGTGATCAATCAATGCCTTTTTTAAAAATTCTTTTCAGAGCAGTAGCCACTGAGTCCTTTCCAAAGGACAGAAAGAGGGCAAGAACTTCTAGGAGCCCAATCTTGACTGTTTCAAAGTATTGTCAATCTTTGGCTGGCGAGTGTTTTGTAGGAAGATTCAAGGATTCCACAAAAACAAAGTGGCAAGAATGTTTGTAGGAAGATTCAAGGATTCCACAAACACAAAGTGGCAAGAATGACTCATTGAAGGATTATTATCCTTTTTCTTTTCTTTATATTAATTAATTAATATATTTATTTATTTATTTTTAGTTGGCATTTCTGCTGTTACCTCAGAGATCTGAGAGCAGAGCTCGAGGTGCACCCAAGAGATCAATGGTGCATCCCTTTAAGAGTCTGCTCTGGCTGGGGGGTATCATTTGCAGACTTTTAGGGCTTTCCTTCATTTCAATGTGCAGTTCATGGACCTCATGTCTTCCTGAGCACCTCTCAGTGCAAACTCTGTTGGGAGGGATCTGATCTGAGTGGGATTAGCAGAGATCCAGGTCCCGTGTACGGCGCTGCTTTTGCGCCGTTCCACTGCTGCTGCTGCTCTTTGCCAAAGAACTCCAGCCTTGGTTAGCAGCTGGCAGCAAAGCAAGAGAGGTGCACACTGTGGAGCAAAATAAGTCAGAACCAATTAATATTTGTGCCTTCTGCTGCTCTCTAAGAACGGTTTAAGGATAATTCTGGAAATTCCATGGTTGTCTGTGGTGTTTCCTCCCTTGTCAGCAGCTCAGACTGGAGCAGAGATGTAACCAAAGTGGAACAGGACATATGCAGTCATTACTCAGCAAATTAAATAAATATGAAATAATTGCTCATTTTCCTTAAGGGACTCCATATAGTAACAACACTTGGATAAAGAAATTCTCTGCTTTTCCCCATTTCTGTATTTTCTGCATGCCCAGATAAAAATAACACGGCATCGTGTTAGTTGGTTACAGAGACTGAATCCACATAAACCAGAGGTTTTGATCTCCCTAAATCTGTTTGAAAAGGAATTATTTTGGTGCCTTTCTGGGTTTGCATGAATGTAACTATTATCATTTCCTTTTAAAGTTCAGCCCCACTGCCAAAGGGAAAATTTCTCAGCATAGAAAATGAGTAAGCAGCAGCTTTTTGTTGCTGTATCATTCCATATAAATGAACTGCTTTAATTGATTCAAAATGCAATTAAATAAAATTATCTATAAATTGGTAAATATATCCGTGGCTGCAAATAAAAACTCAGCCTGCTTGAACAGGCTTTCTTCTTTCTGATAAACATCACAATGCCACAGCCTTTGATTTTGGGACTGATGTATGGAGCAGTTTCTTCCAGATCAGGACAAATCTTCACTCTGGCATTCCAGAGCTTTCCCGCCCTCTGTTTCAGTGAGCAATAATCATGCTGGAATATGTGCAAGGATCTTTATGGAAACATTCCTTAAATACTATTGAGAAGGTCTAAGTGTCCACTGTAGATCTGTAAATAAAATGTGATATAATGACACCAAATGTGTCAGAAATGTAGAACATCTTGGATGTGTTTGGACCAAGGGTGGATCAGACCTTGCAGGGAGTTATAGGGGGGGAAAAAGCAGATTTTGATACTGTTTTTAATCAGCAAAATCAAGCTAAAGATGCCAGCACTCTGTGCCTGCTGGGGTGAGCTCTCCATCCCACACATCCCATTCCCGCACTCCCGGGAAAGTGGGATGGAGAAGGCGAGTTGGAAAACTTGGAATTTGGGGAAGAGGCTCCTCTTAATAAGATGGGAGATTCCAGGCATTTTTTAATACAGAGAGCAAGATTCCTCTGTCGAGTTCTGCTGTGCAGAACTTTCAAATGATGCACAAGTGACTCCTGGGGGTGCATTTGCCTGTGTCCTGTGACGTGGGGATGTTCTTTGGGTGAGAAGGACCTGGAGGAGGAAAGCACAGAGGAGGGAAGAGCTGAGCTCAGGGAGGTTGATGCTGACGTGGGTTTAGGCATGAACTTGGGACAGGAATATAAATTTGTTCTGTTCATATTTCTCACTGGTACAGGGCACTGCAGTCATGCAGCTCACCCTTTTTCTCAGGCTGACAGTCATTGCCAAGGCTTGATTTTGGATCTCCTGGTTATGTAGGGGTTTGTTACTGTCCTGCCTTTGGATTAAGATGCACTGTAGGGGGTTTTTATTATTATTATTTGAAGTTTATATTGATTTTTTTGAAGAGTGTCTTTAGAAGAATTGCTCTTCATCAGCCATGTTGATATAAAAGCACATTACTACAATAATGGCCTTTGAATACTGTCCATTAAACTTTGACATTTAAAGTGTTTACTGTGAATACATATTAAGTTTCTCATTAAAGACAAGGTCTGGTTTTCTTGATGTGACTCTTAGATTAAATCAGTCTAATCCAAAACAAATACAAAGATGGAGAATTCATAACAAGCTGCCTTGTAGATTCTCTGTGTGTAAAACAGCAACTGCTTTTGTGGCAGGGAGATTTCGTTTTAGTGTCTCCTCTTTGGCCCTCAAAAAAAAAAAATCTGTTCATTGTGTACAAAACCTTTTGCACTTTGACATAAGTCCTTCCAGCAGAATCCCTTTTTTTTTTATTGAAACAAACTTAAACCATATTCCATTTCACAAAAGTGAAATGTGCTGAACATGTGCTTTTTAAAATAGAAGCATGTGCATCAACTCTTCTACTGAAGACACTTTCTGAGAGCAGTCTCCTGGGAAGGTCCATTACCCAAAATCCAGCGAGCACAGGAAAAGGGTGAAACACTATTAGATCAAGCTTTACTAGGCTGGATGGCCCAGGCTGTGGAATAAGTGATATTTAATACATGCACTTGGAGGCTCCTGTTGAGTGCCCTGTTTGGTAACCCGGATCAGGATGCTTGTTTAGTGGATAAAAGTGTAACTTTAGAAATTGGCAGGAACTTTCTGTGCTTGGCCACCTGTACTCTCAGCCAGATATGGTGTAAGGAGCCTCAGACAAGCACACTTTTCAAAGTTTGTTCTGTTTCACTTCCTTACAACCACGAGGTTCAAAGAACCATTTATTTAAAAAAAAAAAAAAAGCCTCTCTCAGTTCAAAGATGCATTTATAAAGCTCACTGGTCTTTATGATCAAGCTCATACTTTGTCTTCCCGTTACTAAAATAATACTTTTATCCTGCCCTCTTTTTCCCCTCTCATCTGTTTTGTTATGAAAACATAACCATAATGAAGGTCTCAGGCATTGTATATTCCAGGCAATGTGATACCATAAGTAATAAAAATGAGATTTTTCTCTTGTTGGTGGAGTTTTTGCTGTCAATAATAATTGTATCAAAAATAATGTGAACTCCCACCGACGCCTGCACAGTCAATCAGCATAAAGTATTAGCACTTCAGGGACACAAAGGCTCTGAGCCTGATAAAAGAGATTGGACTGAGAATTTTGACCTAAGAATATAATAATGTCTTCCAAGATCTCATTATGCCCATGCCCATTTGAAACCATCTGGGGCCCGGAATAATAAAAGGAGTGGTGTGAATTTATGAACCCATAGATCCAGCCATGCCCCCTTGGATATTGTGCTGGATTAGTAGATTTACTGCTAATCCAAACACTGTGGGCAAAATTATGTCTTTACATCTGCACTGCGGCTCCGGCGGAGCTGCAGTAACTTAAACGCTTGAAGGGTTGACAGCAGCTCCCCTGCTTCAGGCACAATCTTCTGGCACCCTGCCACCTTCCCAAAAGTGCAGCTCCTCCCGTGCACGTCCTCCACGTCTCGCCGTGGCTCCTCTCCAAGGGGAGATGCTGCTGCCTCCTGGATGAGAGGGGCTGGTGAGCACAAACCACCGCTGCCGCCTCTGCCGTGCAAACCCGGCACGGCGAGAGGCTGATCCGTCCTCCTCCGCTCGCCTCAGGTGCAGGGCCCAAAGAGAAGGGCCCACGTTTAATTGGGGGTGTCTTCAGCTAAATAAAATCGTCGTATGCAAATCCTTTTCCTAAGGGGCAGCCGCGTGGACTCGTGACCTTTCTTTGAATGGTTTGGAGCCCAGAAATCAATGATTACACTAAATCCATAATTATATTCTTTTCATCTGTGGCAGGATACTGGTAGCATGACAGATGTGAGACCTTGAAAGCATGGGAAACTTCAAAGCCCATTGAGATGTGTTACACACCATGGACATGTGGAGCAGGAAAAAATAAAATTAAAAATAGCAAGGGGCTGCTCTACCGATGCTTTGGGTGATCCCTCTCCTGCACACGTGTGTGCACACATGTACACATTTACACACATGACTCAGGTGCCCAGGGAACAGGACAACCTCAATGAATTTACTACTTTCATTGTTGTTTCTTTTTATCTCCAGAGGCTTCCCAAGAAAGAAGGGGATGGGCTAGAGGAGCCGTGGCTGGAGACCCTGCCTGGAACCAGGAGATGTGAGTGTGCACCCGTTCCTCTTGTGCTGCTGCTGGGGGATGTGGCCAGGAGGGTTTGTTCTTCCAGGAGAGGTTGCACAACAATGGTTTTTTTGCCTTTAAAGGGCAGAATTGTACAGGATGGTTGCTTTGTGCCTTGTAATAATTTGTTTAGAAAGAAACTCTGGGTCAGCATGAGGGGGGTTTGCAGTGGGGTGTGAGGGAAGCTCAGCCTTCCCACCCCAGAAACAGAGAGGACAACCCAGGTCCCACCTGGGACAGGTGATGTCTGGGGAACCCTGAGCCCAGAGATGCTCTCTGGAGGAGGCTGATGTGAAAGGTGTGGGAAATTCAGAATTACTGGATAAGTCACACATTCCCTGTGTGCCTGTGGAATCCTGGTGCTCCACAACTGCAAGGAGATAAAAGTCTGCATAGGCAGAAATTTCTAAAAAAATAGTGGTTCCCATTTGTCCCACATTTAGAGTTTTAATTTTATTTTCTTATTCAGTCAGTGCCTCACAGTCTTGGCAAGTAGAGAGCAAATGTGTTAACATGGAATGAGAAATTACATTCCCAACAATTCCTTGGTATTTGGAGCTGGGAATGTAAATCTTACTACTCATCGTACTCAAAGAGTTGAAGGGCACAACGTGGATATTTTTTATTTATAGCAACTTCAACAAATAGCAAAACTATTCTGTGTTAATCCATATTATTCATTAGTAGTGTTTACTCCTTAAAAATTCTGTGTGAATTAAAAATTTTGAGTGTAATATCAGAAATTAATTTGCGTGAATTCTGCATGATACTGTGTCAAAATCAGAGAGGAGAAGCAATTATTTATATGTTCCTGGCACTACACATCACATGGGTACTCATGACCCCAAATAGATCAGGAAATGTTGTTATGAAGGACACAGATAAGAGAAACTGAATATTTTTGGTGGCTGACATCAATACAAGGAAGTTTATAACCATATAATTCAATCTTAGATGAAACTTCATAACATTAATAATGTGGAAATGTAAGTTGAAAATTATCAGAGTGTTGGGTTTTCCATAAAATTCAACACTTTGATGTTGTTACTTTTTGAGGTTCAGTGCAGACCTCTCAGAAATAAAAAAAACACATGCAAATGCAAAATCTTCCCAATATTACAATAATTATTTAATTTTTGGGGCCAGATCAGAAAATTTATCATTTTACCCTGATCCTGAGATCCCAAAATACCATTCTGTCTCTGATCTCAGAGCCTGAGCTAGTGTTGTCTTGGATAAAAAGTCTGGATTTTGAGGGAACATCGCATAAAAAGATGATTTTTTAAAATAAGTATTGGTTGTTTGAAGATGGTGGGGCGTCTCTCAGGCTGGCTGCATCAAGTGTCAGAGAGCAGCACAAGCAGCCACGTGCACGTGGAGTTTCTCTCCTTCCTGCACAATTTATGGATAACTGGAGCTTTTGGAAACAGCTGAATTTCAAAACAGTTCCCAGTTGCAATTCTCTGTGCAATTCCCAATCTGAGTGAAGCCCCTCCCACCACCTTTCTCCTTTGCTGTTTTTAATATCTACTTACAATTCATTTTCCAAATGATCCTTCATTCATTTCTCCCCTCGTTTCTTTCCTTTGGTTCTTCCTTACTCGTTCAATTCCACTGGCATTGCTTGGCAGGCACCTCAGTGTTCCTTTCCTGGCCACCAAAGGAGCATCTTCTGGAAGGCCACTCACGTAAATTCAGCCAAATACCTGTGGAGAATTCCAAGACACCCGGGCAGAGCCAGTTCCTTCTATCACTGAGCTCTGCTCTTCAAGGCAGATTAATTGTTGAAGTGATGCACTAGTTGCATGGGCATTATAGAGTCATTTTATCACTCCTGTGAAAGAAGCACCATCCCCATTCCTCCAAATATTCAAACCTTACCTTTTCTGCCTAACACAGGGGGCACCAAGATGAGCAAACTAGTTATACATGCATGGAAAGTAGCAAGCTGAAAGTAATTGTGTATTCAGTTTTAATGGAGCTGAATCTCCTGCTGAGATTTCAATATCTGACAGCATTGCTTTCATTGCCCCAAATGCCCAACCTTTCTCTAATGTTTGACCTTGGGTATGATTATATTTCTGTATGTATCTCAAATGATGCAAAATCATTTGCCTATATCAGTCATCTCTCGCTGACAGTCTTGCTCCAGCTCGTGGCGGAAGAGAACAAGTCTGATGGCGCTAACAATAGCTAAAATGAGCTTTGATAGATGTTCCCAGCCCTTCAATAAATACATAAAGCATCTCTATAATGTCATTTTGTTAACTGATAAACAACAAAAGGATGAAGGCATTCACTTTTAACTATATTGCATGTCATTATTTTCTCATTGCCTTGCGTAGGGTAGAGAAGTAGCGTGACCTGCACAATAGAGGACAGGACTGTTGCTTTCAGTGCTGGTTATTTATATTCTTTGCTATTCCACCTGCTAAATGAGAGCTGTACAAGTGTGTGACAGGCTCTACCACAGCAGTTTTGTGTCAAGATGTTGACCCACAAACCTGGGTCTGCCCCTGGTGGTGGCACATCACCCACAGCACCGACTTTACATTGCTCCATGCCTGAGGTCAATGTGCAGCTCCTCACAGAAATGCAATGCCTGGGTCCACCTCTTGATTTTTTCTCTGTCTAGTCCAACCTAGTCCCAGAGGAGATTTAAGTTGGACAATAGGATGAAATTCTTCACAGAGAGGGTGATTGAGCATTAAAAGGGGGTGGTGGAGTCCCCATCCCTGGAGGTGTTTAAGAAAAGGCTGGATGTGGCACTCAGTGCCATGGTCTGGGTGACAAGGGGGTGTCAGGTCACAGGTTGGACTCCATGACCTCAAAGGTCTTTTCCAGCCTCAATAATTCCAAGATTCTGTGATTATTGGCCTGGAAATAGTCCTTGCTCTAGGGAAGTTCCTGCAGAGGTGGGCCCAGGAGCAGCATTTTCATGGTGTTTACAGATGTGTGCAGAGGTTTGGAGATGATGTAAGAGTAAATTACTGCAGTTCAGGAAAGAAGGAAGAGTTTTCTCCCATTCCTTGCATCCCCACAATGAAGTGGCCATTGGGGAGGAGATGAGACATGACAGAGAGGGAAGTTGTGGGTGTGAGGAAAAGGGACTTTGGCTGGATGGGGACAAAGGGACTTTTTTCCAGTGTGGCTCCACCAGGCAGCCTCAGTGTGATTAATGTTCCTGTGAGGGTAACAAGAGCATCTCCCTGAAGAGGGAAAACTTGATAGGAGCCTCTTTTTTCAAGTCTGTGTAAACTGGGCACATTATTTTAATAGTACACCATTAAGGTATTTATCTTAATTTAAAAAAATAATATTTCTCTTGTTGTTTGCAATTGCCCACTAGAAATGAAATCCCTTTCCTGACTGAGGATCCATTGCAGTCCTGAGCTGGTTGTTATTGCAGGTTGCCTTGGGAATACTGAGTTACTGAGTTTCAGACTTTCCTCAGAAATACTGAGGGGAGTTTAACAGCATCTGAAAATACAGATAAAGAAATACATGGACCATGCAAACAAAAGTAAGTGGGATAAAAAGGGATGTGTTTACCAGATGGTGCATGGAAAAAAAAAGGTCCACAAAGAAGCCCCTTGGTCTGACTGCAAGGCTTGTTAGGGATGCAGAGCACTGACCAAGCTCACTGGAGTTTGAAATCCCAAGGGCAGTTTTGGGTTTCTTGCTGTGCACTGCAGAAGGTGATTTAATAATTCATCTGAAACTGTGCAAAACTTTCTGTTGACTTAATTTACTCCCTCTTCAAGCAGTTTTTTAGTTTTTCTGGGAGATTTTAAGCCAGTGTTGAGGAACTATAAATAGATGGAGGCCTAAACCCTGGGTCTAAAGAGTTTCACTCATGTCTAGTTGAACCTGGACAACCTGACCAGTGGTTTGTCTGAATTTACAAAGAAAAATGGGCACAGGGAGGCCTAAAGGAGTTAAATTGCTGTTTCTGTACACTGGTCTGCCTTAGTACAGCCTCTCTACTTCCCAAGAAACAGAGTAAAGAGAAATTAAGGCAAATCCAGGCCCTGGTGTGTAGAAGGGGTGAGAGATTTAGTGCTGGGAGCTACTGTCAAGTGTTTTTTACACAAATGCAAGATTTCAACACCTTTCTGCTTCTACTGCTAATAAAGGTCCCTGGTAAATTTACATTTCCTTCTCACTCACAAACATTCAAATGCTTCATTAGTGATTGTTGCTTTGTCTTTTAATATTAACTATTTCACTTCCAGTGCCTTTTATTTTGGCACACATTCTTAATAATTTGTGGAAAACATGGCAAAATGTTTATTGGTCACTTCATTCTGGTGCCTGCTGCCATGGGGCACCTTGGTTCTTCAAATAACACGTTAAAACCATCAAGCTACCAGTCATTAAGGAATCACAAACATCCATATTCTGTTTTAAACGCCTTTTAGGAAATTTTTCCCAATTTTCTTCTTTCCAGGATGTGAAATTGGCTTCCAGTAGGCCATCCAGTTACTCAGAGTTCTGCAAAATATATCAAGGACTGAATCCACTCACAAATACATCTTGGAAAATAGCCTTTAAAATAGAAAGAAGTCTTTCCCAAATATAAAGGGCTTTTGTTTGAGGGAAGAAAAATCTGTCTATAAGTGATATCTCAGATAAAAACATTTACATAGTCTAAGTAGCTGTCCAAAAATGGAGCACAAACTCCAGTTCATTTTTTCATTGCAGGCATGTTCGTTTCTGGTAAAAAATGGATGTTCCAACTCAGGAAGTCAGAACAACATGTACAAGTGGCCCAAATTGGTTTTGATTAACAAGGTTTTCTGCCTGGAAGTCACTTTATCTTCATCCCATTAGCTCCACAACAAAATAAATGAATCTAATGCATTAGGCTGAGCCATGCTCTTGCAGGGTGAATGCAAAGAAAAATCCTCGCTCAAGAGCCGTGCAAATATTTCATATAAAATGTTGTTTTTCAACTTAATATTCCCCTTGGAGTTTATGTGGTAAGAATGCAAAGTTTTCTGCCTCCTTTCATTGTCTCCTCTTGTTCTGCTGATGTCTGATATTCCAGACAGGGATCATGCCACGTTGGAATGGTGTGGTGTAACTTCGGGCTGTTGAGATGCTCATTCCACACGGTCATTGCAGCTCTTATCCTTTTACAAATGCATTTCCTGGAGTCTGGGTTTTGGTACAGATCACTGGAAAAGGAGTGGTTTTTTCAATGGGACAAGTAGGAAACTTTGCTGTGTACAAAACCCCCTCATGCCTTGAGGATCACCTTCCACCTCATGTGCCAATCAAAGCAAGGAATCCCCTTCCACATCTAAGTCTGGTTTTTTCCCTTTCTCATTTCTCTGCAAAGAAGCTGATTTTTCCTCAATTATTTCAACTTGCGTTGCTTAGAAAGTCAGGTTTAAAGTAGATTTTCTTGTCTATGCAAAAGCATGATTTTCAGTGCTTGTTCATGCTCGGAGGTTATTCCAAATATTCGATTTCCAGATTGATCAAAGGTTTTGTTTTCACAACTATTCCAAAAAATCTCTGTTCTAGGCTATTGATAGGTGGCTGAAATGTGTTTTTGTGAGGAGGAGAGAGGAGTCGTGAGTTTGGCTCCAAGGAATCTTGTCCTTTAATTCCACTCTACCCCCAATATCTCTACCACAGAAAATGTATTTATTTCCAAAGTTATCTTGGGAACTATGAGTAAGTGCAGTTGAATTCCTTTGATGTTCTGTGTAAGGAAATATGAATATCCAGAAAGAGACCTTAAGCAAGATCTATTCTTGATTATATAAAACCTGAATGTGACTGAACTTTCAAATCTTATTTTAAATTTCTCAAAGCAATGTAATACATCATTTTAATTTTAGGAAGAGTTATCATTAAAAAATAGCATTTATAGAGGAGTCTTCCAAATTCTTCTGGGCAAGAGGGTGTTATTCTTACCACCTACAGAAAAATTGTGAGTTTATCCAAAGTTCAGTCTTAACTAAAACCCCAATGGCAGTGCTGGTGCTTCTTCTTGCTATACCTCACTATAATCTAAGCCAAATCACCAAGAGAATAAATAATCTGTGTTTTCTTAGGGTTCGTTATCTTAAAAATTGTCCATGAAAAAATGAACACGTTCATAGGAACATGACTAAAATATTTGCAATGGAAAATATATGAGAACAAACATTATTCAAATTATTCAAATTTCAAAAATATACAATTGCAACCAGGGCTGTCGTGTTCAGCTCCAGTAGACACACTGGATTTTTTTTTTTTTCAAGTGGATAATTTATGTAATTAACCATGATGCAATGAATTTTAAATTGTATATTAAAATGGCAAAATTAGGTAGTTAGGAAAAAATATGATGTGGTTTACATTCTTACTTACTGTTAGGATTTTTTTATTGCAGGACTTAAAATTGCAGCTGGCAGCTTTTTAATATGAATCTTGTCCATAGAAACTGTTTTCCCTGACAATCTTGACCTGACCTGTTGGGATAATTTTTTAAAAAATCAAATTATTACATCTGTAAAATATTGTTCTTGCTCATGTGCACACTGACGATTTTTCTTTTTGGGTTATTGTTTGTCATCCAAGAATGCACTTTAGGCTCAATACTAAGAAATCTAAATGTGCTTTTTTTATATTCAGTCTTTTACATTTTAAGCAGACCCAGCATGTACAAAGTCCCTTTTTTTCTCAGAAAATTTCATATAAACTTAATTCTGCAGCTCCTATCAAGAATTGTTCTTTGCTGCATTACACCTCTTGATCCCGTTTATCTGCATAATTCAAATGCAACCCTGAAAGATATAAACATAGTGACAGTTTTAAACATATTTTCTGATAATCAGCACAAACTATTACTTGAACCTATTCAATAACATCACCCTGACAGACGGAATTCAATGACCCTCAATAACAACAGATACAATCTCATTGTATAAAATTATATTATGACATGATTGTGTTGAGTTATGACTGAGGTTGACTTGCAATATGGCACGTGTTTTCTTTAGGAGAAGATGATACTTATTGACATTGAGATAATGCAGGATCTAAATTGTGCAGCCCGAGCTTCTGTCATGAAAAAAAATCCCCCAAGAGTAAAGAGATGTGTGAGTACAACCAGCAGACAAATAAATAGTCAAATACTGGTGTGTTTAGCAAGAACAGAACTGTTATGTAACACAAATTTCTTTGCTTGGGCAGGTTCTTTGGTAGCTGATGTTGGGTGGCTCAGTTCAGGTTCCAGAGCTGTGAGGAAAAGGGAGGAAAAGGAGATTGGAATTGGAAATCTCTGGCTGTGGCTGGAGGTGAGAGATCTTCTCTCCTGGGACCTGGCAGACCAAGCTCACTCCTAGGCTAGGACAGCTGTCCAGATGGGTGTTTAGTGGTTGAAAAAGCCACAGTGACTCCAGAACATCAGGTTCCCCAAGGCACTAGGGAATCCTGTGCTGTTAATGAGATGAGCACAGCTCCTGCCAGGAGAGCCAACGTTCCCACCTTCTGTCCTTCCTCTCTTGGTCTGAGCCCCCCATCCCAGGGAACGTGGGACATTGGGAACCTGCTGGACTATGGGGTGTCTGGTGGGGAACAGCTGCTGAAAGGGAGAACAGCACAGATGGTGTCAAACATTCCTGGTGAGACTCCAGGTAATGGGCAAATGGACAGGGCAAGGTCCAGGTGGGATCACTGCTGGAGCTGCTGGAAGTTGTTGGCCAGACTTGGCCAAGACTTTGCACTTGGTGTCTTGGAGATTTGTGGGTAGATGTATAATTCCTGTGTGTGTGTGCTTCTCCTTCAAAGAAAAACACCCCAAACCCACAAAACCAGAATGAAATATCACTATAATTCCTGTCTTCAGGAAAGCTATTTTTCTAAATAATGAGAAAACCCCAATGTCTTCAATCCAATTGAATGAGGAAAAACAACCATTCAAAAGTGTCCAGAAGGACAATGGTATTTTACTTTTTATGTGAGAGCAAAAAAGATTTTTGTGCAAAAGCCAAAGCTTCTGAACATTGGGAGTCCCAGCACGTGCAGATGTTGAGGGGTTTGGGTTTGTTTGCCTGAATCATCGGTAGAGCTGATGATTGTATAAAACTTCATTATTACAAGCAGGTTAGAAACACGGAGCTTGTTTATGAATAAATAATTCTGTGTCTATTCTGCAAGGTAGGAAGGACACTTAGGACGTTCAACCTCTCCAAGGATGCCGTGAGCAGGAAGTATATGTGGCAGGAAAGCAGATTTATGGTCAGGTAAATATAGGAAGGAAATGACACTCACAATAAATGGCATTACTGGGGTTTACATACAAAGCCAGGAGTCAAAGCCATTGAGGGCATCCACAGGTTAAAATTTAGAACAGAGAGAAAAGTGGAGGATTTTAAGTCATTTCCATTACTAATGAGATAAAGATCAATGTCCAAATACTTCCTTACCGGCAAAAAGCCACTGAAAATAGCAATCTGCTGCATAATATCAAAATCCAGTGTCACTAATTTGAGAGATGATACATACTCCATGCTGCCTTCAAAAAACTGCTTTTGTGGTTCCCTGAAATGTGGTTTCCACGAAACTATTTCATGGAGGAAAGAATCCATTGGCTGTTTGCCCTGCTGGCCTGGAAGGGGCCAAGCTGTGCCTGGTGGTGTTTCCACCATGGATCCAGGGATGCCAGAGGGATGCTTGGCTGTCATTATCAGGGCAGAATTGCTGGGAAGAGGCATGAGAGGGTTACATCCATAAGTGCCATGGTCTAGAACCCCATCCAGGGATGCCAGAGGGATGCTTGGCTCTGGTTACCAGAGCAGGATTGCTGGGGAGAGGCACAGGGGATTACATCCATAAGTGCCATGGTCTAGAACCCCATCCAGGGATGCCAGAGGGATGCTTGGCTCTGGTTACCAGAGCAGGATTGTTGGGAAGAGGCACGAGGGGGTTACATCCATAAGTGCCGTGGTCCAGAACCCCCTGCCCAGGCTGATGGGTGACCAACCCCATTAACCACAGGTTCTCTGCAGTGTTTGCCCGCACTGGGTTCACCCTGGGTGCAGACACGTGTTCCTCACGTGCTGGCAGAGCCCTGCCCACCCTGCAGGGCTGGGGGCTGCTCTGCTCTGCCCTCCCAGAAATTGCCTCCCTCCCCTCTGAAGTTTCCCCCCTCTGCTGCAGCAGTGCGGGGTCAGGCACACAAAGGTGCTGTCCCCTGATTGCAGCAAACACCGCCATGTGTTGTATGTTTGATGAATTAAAAGGATGCTGCCAACTTAATTACACTGTAACCCTTCAATAAAGGAAGGGCAGAGCTGATTAACTAGTGAATAATTGGGGGCTGATTGATGGCTTTCTCCCTCACTGCTAAAGGCTGTATATATAATTATTTTGCCTGTGGGCCTAATTTTGCCACTGTTAGCTTCCACTTTTGTCATCAGCTGTAATTTATGGATGGGGCCTGAAGCCTTAAAAAAGGCTGGAAAATGAAATAGCCCCAAATCCCCAGATATGTCACCTGGAAATGGCCAGCAGGCAGCCTTTAACATCAACATTTGCAGCCATTTAGCAGCATTAACACCTCATGCTTAGCCGGAAAATAATATTATCATTTGTCAACAACTATCATAATATAGATTTTTTTCCTGACATGTAATAATGTTGCATCACTCACATCAATGATTTAATATATGTTTTAAATGCAAGATCAATTTATTGCGACTGAATAGCAAATTCTTCTAGTAATGCACCAAAAGAAAATAAGAGAGCCAGAGGAGGAAGAACCACTTCCCTCATTGCAGGTTGGTTCCAGAATTAGCATCTAAGTCTCTAGCGAACCCCCCAAATCACAGCAAACTAAGATGATTTTTGAAACTTGGTTTAAACAATATATAAAAATACTTTTTTCTTTGAACTTTGAAAGATGCGGCAGCAGCTTCAAAGAAAATATAGTTAATGAATCACTGAGCTTAAAAAACATTGGGGGACAATTTTCCACTGACTGTCAATCAGCAGAGCTGCACAAGAGCCCGTGGAGCTCCACTGGTTTGCACAGGATGTAGATCTGGCTCTTTGTATTTTAAATTGAAATAAGATTTCTTACATTTTTTTTCTTTTTTTATAGAGAAACAAAACCTAATCATTAATGCTGCAAACTAAACAGCAAAAGACACTTTGTTTTGAAGGATTGAATTGCTTCAGTGGCAAAGAGATGCCCCCCCAAAAGTCAGCCTGTTTGGGGAAAACACCACATGCTGATTAGAGCTGCTCCAGTGACTGCCTGCTTTATATTCCACAAAGATTTTTTCAACAAAGTAATAACAACTTAGATTCACTTTTTTTCTTCTTTTTCTTTTTCTTTCTTTTTTTTTTTTTATGGGAGGGGAAAACCATATTTAAACATCATGGAGAGGAGCCTTCTAATTTATAAGCCAAGATATACAAATCCTCTCTCTCAAATTTCCTTTGTTGTTTTGTCCTCGCCGAGCACTCCCTTGCCTATGAATCACAGAAAGATTTGAAGAACCTTTCAGTCAAAGCTCAGTTTTGTGCCAGTGGGCACTGGCCAGGAAAAAAAAAAAAAAGATTGATATTTGCCCTCTCTTCTTATCTGCACTTGATTTATAAGTCAGTGCGAGTATGCAAGAGAAATAAAGGCAAAGACCTTGATGCCTCCCTGTGGAGAATATGCACCATTTGGATTGAAGGCATGAAAGAGGAGAAATTAATGGTAAGCTGTTCATCTGTCACTACTGCCAGCCTGATGGTTTTGCAGGGAAGGAGAGGACTGGCTGACATGCCCTCCAGTCAAGGGCATGACTGCCCGCTGTTCTCATATTATAAACACAGTGCTTTGGGTTTCTGAGGGATTTAAATTTAAATTATACTGTACTTTGGATAGGCAAATCTTTACACAAGTTTATTTTCTTGAAGTATTAACATGCAGGATTTCGCTGGCTTTATGTGGAAGAAAAATAAAAATTAAGTCCCTCTGTTTGATAAAAATGTGTAGCAGACTCTTAAAATGTATCCCTATTTCTAAAGCAGTGTGTTATAGTGTAATGAGATTTAAATTTATATATGCATTGAAGATTTAGGCACAGGCATAAATAGATAAGCTTTAGTTATTCTACTTTCTGGCACATAGGGAAAGATTAAAAAGTTCAAAATAGGAGTTGAATATTTTTTTCTATTAAAATGGTATAATACTAAGTGCTGCTATCGATGACAACATTAGGAACACATCTGGAGGATAAAAACTGACACAAAACTTTCATGTTGTTCTCAACGACAAGAAAAATGTACTTATTGCTAAATGACTTATTTTCAGGGCTGAGCATTTGTGTCATCTCGTGCTGCTTTTGAAATGTTTTGGTCTGCTCGAGTCCTCATGCTGCTCCTGTGGCTCTGATGAACCTCTGTGTGTCACCAAAGGTACTGGGGAAAATTGGAGAGGTTTTGGGTGCCTGGCTAGGTTTGGATAAGTGCACAAGGACATGAATTTGATGCTAAATTTTGCACCAAGTTCAGGGTTCAATTCTGGCGACATTACAACCACCCAGACCCACTGGCTGTTTAAAACTTTCTTTGCTGAGCAACAGTGGCTTGTGAATTCTTGTTTTTCATGAAAAAAGGGAAAAGTGAGTTGCTAGTCCACTGCTTTCAAATTACCTTGTGTTTTATAAACTAAGAGTTAAAAAAAAATTTCATCACTTATTTTTGTTAATGTCTTCTGAGTTTGGAGCTCATTTCATTATTTCCTGAAGCTCGAGTGATGATTCCTGAAATCCTGGTTTAGGAAACAGATTTCAATGATAACTGTGCACAATTAAAGTGATGTTTGTTCTTACTCCAGCAAAATTATTGGCTGGCTGAAAGAACAGGGAATCTTCCACAAGCCTGACAAAGATAAACCAGTCAGAGAAGAGGAGATGGGGGTTGCTTAGGTCTGAGATGACCCTCTAGGGTGCTCAGGAAGGAAGGACATCCTTCCCTGTGCCATGACTGGCATCTCCATGCAAACCTCATGGAGCTCAACCAGTGCAAGGTGTTGCCCTGGGTCAGGGTAAACCCAAGCACAAATCCAGGTTGGATGGGGAATGGATGGAGAGCAGTCCCAAGGAGAGGGAATTGGGGGTGGTGGTGGGTGTGAAACTCTGCAAATACCAGCCATGGGCACTGGATCCCAGAAAACCTCATGTCCCGAGTTCCTCCTCAGCATGGGCAGCAGGAAGGGGGGGATTCTGCCCCTTTGCTCCACTCAGGTGAGACCCCACCTGCAGAGCTGCCCCAGCCCGGGGTCCAACAGCAGGAGGATGTGGAGGAGGCCACAGAGATGCTCCAAGGTTTGGAGCCCCTCTGGAGCCAGGCTGGGAGAGCTGGAGGTGTTCACCTGGAGAGGAGAAGGCTCCAGGGAGACCTTGGGGCCTCTTCCTTGTCTTTGAGCTGATTCCACCCTGATTGAGGGCTCTGCTTCCGTGGGCACCACAATCACCCATCTCCATCAGCTCCAGGATAACCCTCAGCTGGGAGACTTTCCTCCCTGAGGGATGAGAATCAAGGTGTTCACAGTCCTAATCAAAATTAGCTGGCCACAGATATCACACCAGGGCTGGGAAAAATTCACCTTCATAAATTCCCAGTCCCTCTTATCTCCCTGCTCCTGAAGCATCTCCTCTGCAGCAGTGACAGGCTCTGTGCTGGGTGAGCTGCCCAGCGCTCCGTGTTCAACTCCCCGCTGGAATCCGCCTGGAGTTTTGGCAGATTTCAAATGCTGGAGGTGATATTTTCTGTGCCAGCTGTGAGTCGAGCAGTTTTTTAGAATCTTTTTGCTAAAATGAGTAAGATTTTTCCTCCTTTTTTTTTCTTTTTTAAGAGATTGTGGGAATGCGTGTTCTTTCACAGTCTTCAAAATTATAATAATTTTCCCCAGCAGCTCCAGCTCCTTCAGGCTTGGAGCAGGTACTTCATTACTTAACGCTTTTTCCTTTTTTTTTTTTTTTTTTATTTCGTTCTTGTCAAAAAACCCTCCTGTGCCCCGCTTTATAGGCATGTTAAAAATCTGTTTGCACTTGCTGAGTCCATCTGCACCGAGGCTGATCCGTCTCCTCGCAGTTCCGAGCGCGGACGCGGCGCCCATACGGAGCATCCATGGCGCGGCCACACCGGAGGAGCCGAGCAGAGAACGCTTCTCCCTCTGCTCTGGGGTCACCTCCTGCTGGTCCAGGGACAGCACAAACCCCACACAACCGAGCATTATTTTCTCTGTGCTGAGTGTTTGTGCAAACGCCGGCAAATTGTGTGTTTCCCATGTGTGGAGCGGCGGGGCACGGACAAAAAAGCTGCTTGCTGTCACAGGGCGCGTGGGGAGCTCGGGCACAGGAGGTGGCAGAACGAGTCTAGAGGTCCCAGTTTTGCTGATGAAGTGAAGTGAAGGAAGGTCGTCTGGTCCTGCAGGCTGAACACTTTTCAGGCTCAGCTTGTTTGTTGTTTGGGGAATTGCATTTGAAAGAGAGCAACGGAATGCAAAGGTTGGGAAGTTAAGGACTGAAAAGTCAGAAAATGCTGTTACAGACACATTTTTAATGTTTTAATATATTTATATTATTTCTTTTCTGAGCAGTGCACTTAAATGTGTTGTGGGGTTCCTCAGTCTGGGGAAAAGGAGAGACCTTATTGATCTGTACCTCTCTGACAGGAGGGAGGAACCAGGTGGGGTTGGGCTCTGCTCCCAGGTGATAATTGACAGGATGAGAGCAAACAGCCGCAAATGTCACAAGGACAAGTTTAGATTGGATATTAGAAAGAATTTCTTTTTTGTAAAGCATTAGAATAGGGAACCAGGGAAGAGGTGGGGTTATCATTCCATGGAATTTTCCAAAAACTGTGGATGTGGCCCTTGAGGACATGGGGGGTTGGTGGTGACCATGGTGGGGTGGCTGAGTTGATGGTTGGACTCAATGATCTCAAAGGTCTTTTTCACCCTTATTGACTTCATGATCCCACAGAATGGTCTCTCCTCTCCCAGCAAATCTGGTTTTCTCATGCTCATCACCTGTTATTTCCCAAACACTGTCCAAATTTTGGACTTTTCCTCATGGATTTTCCCCTGACCCTCTCCCCAGGGCTCTTTACAAAGAACAGATCTTTGCTAATAGTTTGTGTAGGGGTAGAGAGGAATCTCCTCCTTCCAGAGAGGGTTGGCTCCATTTTACAGATTCATAATCAGGCACTGAGATAAAAGATATTTCCAAAGCACCAATAAATTGGTTTTTATCTTTTCTGGCTTGATTCACCTTCATTGATTCATAGAAAGGAAATGTTGACAGTGAGGTCAGTGGTGCCTGGAAGTGTCCAAGGTTGGACAGGGAGCAGACTGGGACAGTGCAAGATGTCCCTGCCATGGCAGGGGGTGGTTCTGGATGGGCTTTAAGGTCTCTTCCAACCCAACACATTCTACAATTCCATGATTTACGCTGTATCCAACTACAGACAGCAGCAAAATAAAAATCCTGATTTATTTCCATGCACAGTCATCCCTGGGCACTTATGAGCCTGGATTTCTCTGGCAAAAAAAAATTTCAAAGCTGTGTGTGAGCAAGTAATTAACAACCACATCATGGTGAAGACAGGCAAGGGCCAAATTAGAGTTGCAGAGGGACCTTTAGTTCCAGCATTTCTCAGCTATTGAGCATTTCAGTATGTGGAATTAGCAATTTTTAGCCCAGTTTTAAAGCTAAGGATGTATCCACATGAACTGAAAAACTGCCTTTTAACACACTTTTAAATTTCTTATTTTTAGTTCTCTTTTTACAACCAAATTCTTGATGTTGTCTCTAAAAGAAAACCCCAACCCTATCAATATAAATTAAATATCCATACAAAGAAGAAAAAAAAAATTATTTCATGTTCAGCTTCAGAGAGAAATTCTTATATTTCTGTTCTTAGGGTGGCCTAATTGTGAAAGTATTTTGGAATTTTTGGGGAACTGGTTTTATTCCTCTGTAATGAAAAATATGTCGCGTTGGAAATCTTTATTTTTTCTAAGAGGAAGGAACAAGATTAGTAAGAAAACTTTAAAGCAAGTTGAATACTTTGTTGAAGATTTTCAGAAAATTCTCCTAAGAAATCACTGAAGTACTCCTTTAGCTTCCTAAATGTGGCCATATTCTCATATGTAAAAACTGATCCTTGTAAGAGACCTTCTGGCACCATCTTTGCCTCATGGGATCTCAGCACTCAGGGATTTGCTGTTGTTTTGTGTGGCCCAAAAACCACCCAAAATTCATCCTCAGATTTAATGCTAAGTCTAAATGACAGCAAGATTATACCTAGAAGTTCTAGGTTTGAAACATAAGGGGCCACTAATATTTTCTGTAAATATTTTAGTGTGTCTGGACTACAGTTCTCAGAGTTCAGCTGCTTATTTTTGTTGGGCTTTGTTGCTTTTTATTTTTTTCTGGGCACTTGATTAAAACTTTGGAAATAAATGCAATTTTATTTTTATTTTATCTCTGAAATATGATTATAAATGACCTTTGATAAAAAGTTAACAGAGAATATGTCAGGAAGCAGCTCAGAAGGAAAAGATTAAAAGCAGGCAGTCTAGAGAGGTGTTTAATTTCAATTTTCTTTGTGGTATAAGAAATCTGTAGATTTTAAAGCCATCGTGCCATAGTTACTTTTATCAGCCGGGCTCTTTTGTTTTGTTCTGCCACCTAATTCTTTTGATGACAATGAGTCCACAGTTTTCCAATGACTGATTTCGATTTGCATGTTATTGTCAGCCTTTTATATTTTATCATATCTCCACTTTGGTTTTTATGCAGATCCTCACATCAGAAGGCAAGGGCAGGCCGAGCTAAACAGCTGGCTGGATTTGCATGAAAATGGACTGCCCTTTTTCATTTGTTTGTTCTTGGGAAATTACAGTAGGTGAGTATCTGACTCAAATTTCCCAAACAAATAAAGATAAAACTTCACAGATATTAAACTGTGGAGCATTAAACTGTATCATTTTACATATAAAAAGAAAAGGATTAAATAGAATTAGTCTGTTGAGCTGACTGAGGAGAAACAATGTGAGTGACGGGCTGAAAACTAAAGATACAAAAGAACTGTGGTGTCTTCAAGAGATTTTTCTCTCCAAATATTTTCCTTGGCCGTGTTTAAAGGATAAACACTAATAGAAATATTTCCCCTATGAATTGAAGATATTTTTGCTAAGGAAAAGAAAACCATAATCTGTTATAAGCCATTATATATTTGATAGCATTCCTGTATTTATGCATTTATTTTCTGCACAGAGCAGTAGCAGCAGCCCCTTAGCAGTGGAAATTCTTTACAGCTCGGACTGGCCTTGTAAAGCAGCCAAGGTCTGAACATGACCAGGGGCAGGTGACATTTAGAAGCCCACATTGTTCTCAAGAGGCCAAATCTGCAGGGCAAGGGACGAGCTTTTCTTAGACTGGCTGCTGGGGGTGGAAAAAATGAGCAAGCTTTGGGGCACAGGAGAGCCTGAGAGCTGACAGAGAGGGGCATTATACGTTTGAAGAGTAAGGTATCAAAATAACACATGGCACAACTTGGAGTTGTCAACAGACTTATAAATTATTTAGAGCGTGTGTGTCCTTGTGTGCCTGGGAGCTCGTCCCTCTCCTTCCAGACAGGCTGCTGGAGCTTATAAAAGTCATGGCACTCCCTCCAAACCTCACCTCTCTGCCCTTAGACCGTCACAGAAAGCAGAGAAAGACTATAACTTACATTAAATAAAGGTTTGGAAAGAGCCAGTTTAATTATTTTATGCCTAGACTTTCAGCTTAGGTAGGAGCTTGGATTACCAGTGGTGTTTTACACTTCCTAGAGTTAAACATCTGGGGCAAAGAGCTGTCAGCTCAGAATTTCACCAAAAAGTGGTAACTGCGAGTGCTGCATGATGTATTAAAAGTGTCTCCTTTCCTCTGAAGTGGTTGGAATTGGGCAGGTGGAGTTACAGCCACACAGTGCTGGGACGGAAGCAGCGGCCCCAGGGAGCAGCAGAGAGCCAGGTGCCAGCCAGGGCAAAATCTGTAGGGTAAAATACATTATCCTGTCTATCTAATTAATTAATTAGTTGTTCAGAATGCTTTCCTGCAAGAAAAGGAAAATCTGGAGAACAGTTTAAATCCTTTTTCTTCTAAATGCAGCAAAATCACGTTGAACTTCCATCATACATTAAAACCTTTCACTAAAAAAAGGATCCTAAACAACTCCTAAGCCTGGTGACATCCCTGGGCTTTGCTTTGTGGTGGTGCTGTGGAACCTCAGCATCAACAGCAGAAGACAACCAGTCCCAGCTGAGGGCAGAAGGTCCTAATCCACCCCCTGGGAAGCTGAAATTGTTGTTCATAACAACCATAATATTATATTATACAATATAATTGTGAATGGTTAAAAGGAGACCCAGAGCTGCCAGGTGGGTGTTCCTTCAGATGGGCAGGAGCTCTCCTGCTGCTGGGAACTTGGAGTTTCTGAGGGGTATTTTCAGCGTGATGGACACTGTGCCTGGGGGACTGACCTTGCCGTGCCTACTGTTGCATTCAGCTATTTAAAAAACTTAATGAATATTGGTTTGTTTTAGGAAATTCACATAAGGAATTGCTCCTGCTTCACTCACCTTCGAGCAGAGATTCAAGGTTGGATTTTCCCTGGGTTCATTGGACATATCTCTGATCTACAATTTGAGTCTCTGAAGGTGAGAAATTTCTGAGGTTTTGAAAGCAGGAATGGCTCACAGTCTGGTATGGGAGGAAAGAAATTCCTGGGTAAAATGGGAAATTTTGCTGGAGTGTGTCCAGAGAAAGGCAACATGGCTGGGGCAGGGTCTGGAGCACCAGGAGGGGCTGAGGGAGCTGGGAAGGGGCTCAGCCTGGAGCAAAGGAGGCTCAGGGGGCCCTTGTGGCTCAGGGGGGCCCTTGTGGCTCTGCACAGCTCCTGACAGGAGGGGACAGCCAGGGGGATCAGGCTCTGCTCCCAGGGAACAGGGACAGGAACAGAGGGAACGGCCTCAGGCTGGGCCAGGGGAGAACCAGGTTGGATATGAGGGAAAACTTCTCCACAAGAAGGGTTGTCAAACCCTGGCAGAGCTGCCCAGGGCAGTGGCGCAGTCCCCATCCCTGGGAGGTTCCAAACCCACGTGGATGTTGTGTTTGGGGACGGGGTCAGAGTTGGGTCTGGCAGTGCTGGTCACTGGCTGCACTCCATGATCCTGAAGGGATTTCCAACCTTGGTGATCCTGGGGATTAACACTGGGCTTGGTTTTTGGGCAGAGAATGCCTGGGGTGAGGGTTTGCTGTTCCTGCTCTTCCCAGGGGCAGGAAGGGGTGTCCTACAGCACCTTCAGATCTGTGTGCGGAGCTGCCCCCAAAGCCTGCTAAACTCCTTCCCAAAGCCCCATTACAAATTCCTGCCTGTGAAAGTCACTGAACCTCCAGAAATTTTATGCTCAAAACCCAGAGACTCTGTGGAAACTTGTCACAACTCAGTATTTACAGAGTTGTCCTGGCAATACAAATAATAAGCCAAAATTTGGCTTATTATTTACTTCCCATTGATTTCATTTTGTTGTGTTGTATTGCTGGACTTCTTCCTACAAATCTTGTGTTTCCAAATATCACAAACAGATATCAAAAGTTGCAAAGGCATTCTTGAGACCTCTCCAAGGGTTTGCTGTTGTTCCATTTGCAGCAACCACAGCCCTGGCATAGCTGTGAGTGCCTGGAATCACCAGCAGCCAGCCAGACAACTGCTCAAATTGCTCTGATGTTCCAATACAGTGTAGAAATAATGCAGGAAACAAGACATTTTGGCTCTGGAAGCTGACCTGGAAATGGATTTCTGGAGTAAGTCGAGTATTTGACTTGCTTTTCATTTTAATGAAAAGGAACAAACAGTCTCAGATTTGGCAAAGTTGAACAATTTGAGGGTTTTTTTCTGTTGTTTGTTTAGTTTTTTGGTTTTTTGGTGGGTTTTTTTTTTTTTTGGTTGGGTTTTAATCTGGGCTCACATGAGATTTTCTTCAGTGCTTGGATGTGTTTGAATGAATTCTTCCTGCTTCTGCTGTATTAATCAAACTGGGCTGGCATGGCAAAAATCAGCAGCACTGGGAGAAGGAGCCAGTGCATCAAGGGCCAGCTCTTGTTATCAAGTTGTGATTTTTCTTTGGACCTCTTCAGTTTTGCAAACTGTTGGTGGATTCTGTTATGGCTCCAGCGTGATAACGATAATTAATTTGTGTTTTAAGGGTTACATCTTCATCTGATATCCAACTGCTGCTGGAACTATGTGAATTTACCCTTGGGGAGGGTCAAGTGCAATATGTGGGTCTGCATTTTGCAGAAAACATTATTCAGATTGTATTTGAAAAACCTATTTTTACATTGAATTTGTAATGCAGCTTCTTGCATAAATCCCTGGCTATAATTAGCAGTGTAGTACCACTGCCATACTTAGGAAATCTGGTGTAATTTGGGGAATCAGCTCTTTTTTCAGCATGAAACAAGCTAAAACTCTTTGTCCTGCCACCAGAGCACCGGTGGCAAAGCCTGTGCATCCACAGCAGAGCCTGGTTTTGCTGCAGGAGGCCAATGGAACTTGGCTCAAGTCCCCATTCCTGTAGGACAACCCAAATTCAAGGATTTTGCCCATTTTCTGGTGCTTCCCTGGTGTGATTAATGGTGTCCTGTGGCTCTGTTGACCTCAGGGGTAGTGCCAGGACTCCTCTGAGCCTGACACCTTCAGATTGTCCATCTTGTAACCCATCTTTTCCTCAAACTGCCAGAATCCAGCTCTTGGTTGGGCTCATGATGACTTCAGCATCACCCACCCTGCAGGGGAGAAAGAGAAATGTGAGTGCAGATTAATTTGCATTATTCTTGAATAAAAGTGCCCACCATTAGAGTTGGTTATGGCATGGTCACTCCCAGTTTCCACCTGAATTATGGGTGCACAAATGTGCATTTTCCCCCAAATAATGGGAAAACCAGGATCTCCATAACCCTGGGCCTCTCAGCAGTTAAATTAATTTGGTTGTGAGACAATGTTTTGTTTTTGAAGCCTTTCACAATGCTGAAAGGACACTGAGAAAGCCTTCATGTGATTCTTAAATTTCAATTGAGAAAAAACAAATGTGGCTCTTTTCTGTCAATATTTTCTGTTTCCGTGGGTTTTGTGTTAAACTCCTGTACACAGGGACTGTGTGTTATTGATAACGTGGGACTGGACTTGGTGGATTTTAATGTCTTTTTTCATGTTTATATGGAACATTTTTGAAGCAGCAATTAAAATAATTAAGGAGGGTGAAGAAATCTTTAGCATGCAACAAAGATTTCTGCAAAATGTTAATTTCTGTCAAATAAGTGAATATATGCACAGATGCCTCCTGACAGAGGCTGTGATTTCTGAGTGCTTTGCATGCCAAATAACTTGTTTACCCCCTCAATGTTTGCCAAGTTTACTGTCAATTTACAAATAATTTCCATTTTGCTGTTTATTCTGCTGCCTTTTGATGGATATGTCTTCCAGACTTTTATCTTGCATGTAGACAAACTAATTAATATTTTCCCTTCAGGCAAATATTTTTTTCTTAGATCTAAATGTGGGTTAGATTCTTCTTCGTTTCCATATGCTTTGTTCTGTCAATCACTTCTCTTCCATGTTACTAAAAATGTACCTTTGTGGATGTCATTTCTCATGTTTTACAGATTTATTTCACCTCCATCTATATGGGAATGTGTGTATGGAGAGAGACATATTTGTTATATATGTGTTCATGTATGTTTAAAAGAAAGAGTGAAAATACTCGCTCTGTGTTAAGATTTGGATCCTAAGACTGAATGAAAATGCATTTTTGTCTCGCCTGTTGCTGCCATTTCCCAGGCTTGACCTCGCAGTTTGTGGTTCCTGCTGCCCATATGGCACGGGCAACACTGAGCACTTCTCTTCTGCAGGGTCAGCCCTGGTTCCTGCACATCTCTCTGACCTGGCCCAGCCTTTCCAGCCACAACTAAAATATTTGGGATATCCCATTTCCACCCTCCTACAGCACAGGCCACAGTGAGATGAGCAGGATGAGGCAGGAGTGGTTCTTGGGCCACTGGGATCCTGCAGGAGAGATTGTGGAATCAGTCATGGAATGGTTTGAGTTGGAGGGAACCTTGAAAATGGACCTTTAAAGGCCATCTGGTCCAACCCCTGCCATGAGCAGGGACATCTCCAACCAGATGAAGCTGCTCTGAGCTGCATCAAACCTGACCGTGGATGTTCTCAGGGATGGAGCATCCACCACCTCTCCAGACAATCTGTACCAGCATTTTACCACCCTTATTGTAAAAACTTCTTCCCCCAGGCTGCCCTGGTCAAGCTCTGCCACCCTTAGTGCCCAAAATTCTTCCCAAAACCCCAGCCCCAGAGACCCCCCCTCCCACAACACCCTTCACGAACATTTAGCTGCGTTTAAAGATCTCCGAGAGCTAAATATTGTCATATCCAAAAAACAAGATTTCGATGTACTCCCTGAAGGTTCCACAAAGCTTTGAGGCTGTATTGGAAGACACAGTGCTGGATTTTAAAAAAAAAAAAATTGTTATCATAAAGCCTGCATGTTACCCACGTTCTGCTGAGAAAAACACAGGTGGTAACCGAGAGCGCAGATATTGTGAACAGATTCTTGCAACTTACCAGTCGTAAAAATATCCCTGCAAAAAAACTACTCCCAACGACTCTGTTTACAGAATGCTTGGTATTTCCTATATCTGGAAATACTCTCGTTGGAGCTCCATATGTCGCAGCCAGTCTGACAAGCTTGCTTTTGAACTGTTTGCAGGTTGCAGTCTGTCTGGAGGGCTGGGTGCTGATGCCTTCAGGTTTTTAGGCCCCGCATTATGGGCATGATTATCTTGTTCACTTTGCAGGCATGGAGAAACGGAGCTGGGATTTAGCAGGATTTGAAGAAACTTCCTAATTATGCCAAGTAGAGAAGTGCCTGAGTGAAATCTCTGCCAGAACCCCAGGTTTTTTATTACTGGTTCTGTTTTAAGTGTATCTCTATAATTTTCTGTGTTTCTGCTTTTGTTTATATCATCGTAGTCAGCAGGACTGCGAGATTAAAAACTGAAATATATTATCTTCGCACATCCTCCAAACCTGTCGAGAAAGGAGGAGAAATTAAACAAGGACAAAAACTCACAGTGAAGTGAAGCTGTTTCCTTTGAGCTGCCTTATTAACCAGTCAAGTACTTGACTGCCACTGTCAGCGAGATTTCTTTAGAGAAAGAGTGGCATTTTGAAAAATACAAATTCACCGCCTGCACAAGTTAATGAGGCCCTTCAGCAATGTTCATTGATAGTGTAAATTCATCATAATACAGTGCTACAAACCATAAATGGGATCTGCATACAGGAAATCAGCCACTATTAGAAATTTGCCAGACATGGAAAGAAAAAGAAGCCATTGATAAGCAGAAAACTCATCTGAGCCACTCGGTGCTGATGGTGTGCAGCACATCAGCAGTGCCAGAGAGTGCCACGACAAGAACTTATTAAGGTGATTTGAGGTGGCTCATCAAGTAGATTTTCCTCCCCTTTGTTCGTGTTTTATGGGCTCTCAGCTGCCTCCCTTCCACTCTCCAGCGCTGGGTGAGATAAAGTTTGCTGCGTAAGGACTATCCCTGACATAAAGGGACAAATGTCTCCAAACATGGCCCTTTTCTGTGCACGCACAGATGTGCCCCTGCTTTTAATTGATTTTCACTTGCATTTGCAAATGAGAGTTTTGCAGACACCAAGTCATCTTCAGGGCTGTACAGGACACCAGAAGTGGACAGTAACAAAAATTGGCAACAACCCAGGAATAATATACCAAGGTGACTTCCTGATCTTTGAAATAATTATTGAGCAGTGCTGTTTTGCTGCCCATATCAATCAATAAATCTCTCTACATGCAATACATTCATTATTCCTACCCTCGGTGAATAGTGTCAGTTTAAAAATCTCGGGGACCATTAGGTCAATATTTTAGTGGGATTTGTCTGTTGGCCACTTTCCATCATCCTGCTCAGGAAGTGAATAGAAAATGAATGCCTTGCATCATGATCATAAAACAGGCAGCTTCTTGAAGAGAAGAGGTGACCAAACTTTTAAAATCTTGAAGACCATCGCCACAGACAGGCAGGAGGCTGCAAAATTAAATTAATGAACTTGAAGAAATAAAGCAGATTGGTATGAAAAGGCTTTAAATCATCTGTATCATCTCCTGTGGTCTTGATTCCAAATATAGGGAGATCTGAGGAAATATTGCATCAGGTTAGATGTTGAGAAGTGGGAAAAGAGAATTAATCCCCTGGATGCTGACTCGCTGCTTTTGGTGAATCTGAACGTTACAGAACCACAAAGGATCATCAACAGAGGAACCTGAGGAGACGCAAATTCTGCTTTCCCTCTTCCCGCAGTGTCTTTGGTTTCCCATGTGAAGACCAGGCCAAGGCCGTGATCTCTGATCTCTTCCAGGGGATCTGCTCTCAGGTATCACCTGTGACCTTCCCCAGGGATAGTTCAGAACTCATTCCCATCCATGGAAACCACGGAGCACAAGTGCCCTTCTCCCAAAGTCACCTGTTTGGCCGGGCTGACGTGTTTGTGTCACCAGCTGCACGAGCCATTGGGCAGAGCAGCAGAAGCCTAAGCAAACATGTCTTTCTTTTGTAAACAGGAATAATTATGTTGACTGGAAGACAAGTAGGAATAACTGAGCAGAAACTGCAGATGTTGATGCTTTCTCTTCCCTCTGTCTTTCAAGCCCCTTTGGTAGCTCCTCTGCGCTGCTCCTGTTCCCTTTCCTGGCGGCAAATTTCTCTAAGCATTTTTTCTGTGCCTCTTCTATCTTCCCCATGCTGCAAACTATTCAAGCTGACAGGCTGGAGAGATGCTTCTTGGTCCTCTTCAGCATCCTCCTCCTCTTGTGTTCCTCCTCCCCTGTTCCCTGTTCCAACCTCTCCTCTTTCCTTTCCCCATCAGACTTTCCCCTGGCCTTGGTAGCCCCACTCTTCTGAACCACATTTCTTCTCAACTCCTGCCAAAGCCCACGGGATGATTTCCAAAGGGAGCTTGGTGTCTGAAAGGGTGGGTTTCAAATAAATCTGGAGTGGAGGTTGTTCAGGGCTCTGTGGGAGATGAAATGGAGCGAGGTGTGTTCATTCCCTTTGCTGGCTATTCCAATCCCCAGCTGATAATTACCAACAATGGATGAAAATGTGCTTGGGATATATCATAAGAAGAAATCATATGGAAATATTAGGCAGCCTATTATTGTAAGGCTCTTGTAAATACTGTTTCATAAGAAGAACCTATCTAAGATGATGTAAAACTTAATATTCCTATTAACAAGACGTACTGTACTATTTCCAATTCATATCAGTGAAAATGCATTTTAAATTACAAAGTACTCGTATTTTATCTGAGCCAATGTTCTGATTCATATGTCTCCTCTTTAATCCTATTTTCATTCAAAGTTTCACAATTCACATCTTTTTCCCATTTTCTATAATACTTTCTGTGTTTTCAAAATGTAATCAAAGCTTGTTAGCTTCTACCCAACCATGTTTGGCTGAATGGGAATATTAATAATACCAGCTATTGATGTCTTTATGTTAAAATTTGATTTATTGAGCAAGTGGCACATAATCTGTGGGGAAAATACCTAGAGATAACACCTTGAGATGATTAATTGTGTTTACAGTGCATTTCTGTAATAATTGTTTACAAGGAAATTTATGCATGAGTTGCTGCCCCAGTTCAAAAGAATAACTCATCAGATTGTCAAGCTCTCTGCTCTTGAGTATTCCAGCTAATTGCTATCTTTGCTAGTTGAGCATCATAAATCCTTCTTCCACAGAGCTGAGAGCAGGATTTTTTGGATCCTGCTTTTGCATGCAACCTTTTCATCCCTGGGAACATCAGTTTCCTCCTGCAGGAAATAAAAAAAATCTGTAAGGGGCTGATATTGACAGAAGATTGTGACAAGTTACCCGGTGGCATCAGGTCTAACTTCTAAAGGAGCTTAGGCAATCATGTCTTAAAATCTGTGTTGGGTGAATTTGCCAGGAATGTTACTGATAAAGGATAACACACAATGATGTAGACTGAGTCTTTAAAAACACTAAATTCCCAGTTCTGCTGCTCCCTACTCTTGTATTTCCTTCTCCTGCACAAGTGCTGCAGGGTAGAGATGGCAGGATGGGTTGGGGAATGGTTCCTTTGCAGCCATCTGTGCTTATTACTGATCTAATAACAACTGCACAATTCTCCCTTTTGGAATTAAATCTGTCTTTATAAATTCACAGACATAAAAATACTTTTCTTCTGCACAGCTTCATGCATTTTGAGTTTGCTTTTTTTTTGTTCTATTTCCAATTTTGCAGTTTAATTATTTCATAACTAACTCTCCTGTAGTTGCAGGAGTGTTATCCAAGCAATGTGTTGCCAGGAAGTAGTTGATAATGTTTAATAATTCCTGATTACATTCCTGTTCCAGTCCATGATCATGATTATACAAATGTTTCTGGTGCTGTTTTTCAGTACAAATCCTCCTTTTCAGTTTCTTTCCCCTCCTTGTTGACAGTGTGTTGGTCAGAATACAAGAGAAACCGACCTATTTGCTGGTTTAATTAAAGATGTCAGTGAAATCCTTAAGGTTTGCCTGGGAAGGAGCAGATTTACTTGCTGCTTTTATGCACACTGTGGGATTTAAACATTTTGAGAATTGCTTTGGTGATTTTTCCCAGGAGATAAAGGAATGGATTAAGTGAAGTAGTTTCTGACTATAATTGGTCTGGTTTAAACACTTAAAAATAACTTTAAGAAATAAGAAAACACAAAACAGGTTTTCAAGTAGGGATTTAACTTTTTCTTTCCCCCTTCCTCCCCCTCCCCAGCTATGTGTTTATTCCAGCTTTGGTGTCTCATTGTGAACTATCAAAGTGGGCTGGACCTGAGGTGGGATATCTGTTCTTGGAACAGCAGAGGACAGATGTCTGGAGGAGAAGAAACAAAAGCCCTAAATCTGAAGGAACAGCAGGAGGAGAGAAAAAGGAGATGAGAGGGAAGGAAGAAGAAAAAAAAAACCCAGAGGCTTTCAGCCTTTGGATCAGTTATTTGCTCTTTGCAAACAAAGTGGGCTGGGAGTGCTTTAAACTTGTCGAGGTTTGCCGGCAGAGCAGCCCCATCAAAGGCTCCACCTGTTGCTCAGGTGTTCCTGGCACTGCTGCTGCTCCTCTGCATCAGCCAGGGATGCACCTGGGGCACCATGGAAAAGCTGTTCTGTCTCCTTTTCCAGTCAAACACCTGGGCTCTGCTCTCTGCCTCGCTTTGTCTCGGGCAGGTGAGCGGCCAGCAGCGAGGAATTGCTGCCAAATTGTTCCTGTCATGGTCGCTTGGAGAGGCAGAGGTGGAGTGGGTGTAAATCAAAATATTCACATGGCTAAACCAAGATTAACTCTGTCCCCCCTAATGCCATCAGCTCCTACAGTACCAGCTGCACGAGTGAAGGCAATAAAACGCCCTGCTGAGCAATCAGAAAATATCAATTTAACACCTAAACTTATGCTTGTGGTCCAGAGAAATGAGGATCACTGCTATGCCTGTAGTAAAATCATTCCTATCAAAACTTGTGATATGGGAATTCTTGAGAGGAGAGTAAAAAAAGCCACCCAAGGCTTTACAAGCAGGTTTTGATCCAAAGTAGACGCAATAACACAACACATGAAGCAGATTCTGTAGGAAATATTAGACTAATCTTACAAAATATTCCAACCATGCCTATCAAGGAACATTAATAACAGTGTTATTGACAGAGTATTCATTTGAAGTCATTCTGTTGGATACAATTAACATTTAGATGAGAGACAGTTATAGGTACTCGCATGATATATATGAAAGAAACAATGACTCATCCCTCCAGCAGCATCGGTACCAAACCTCACAGCAGGGAAACTGCATTTCTGCCAGCTTTGAAAAGCTCCTGTGGACCTTCCTGAAGAAATCGGCTTGTTCCTCTCAGAGGGATTGCTCTGTTCTGTTTCCTTATTGAAAGAGGAAATTCCTGTGCAGTTTGCCAAGGGCTGGATGAATGCACACAGGGCAGGGGAAAGGGCTGGGATGGACAGATCAGGTCTGGGTGATTTTGCTCTTCTGCCAGGCTCTTCTTCTTAAAGCTGTTTATGTAATTGGCTTAATTGTTGCATCACCCACTGGAACATCAGCCACTGATGAACCTCTGTGCAGCCAGGGTGAGGGCAGTGATGTAAAAATCAAGAGTGCACCATAAATCCTCTCTTGCCAGCACTCCTCAATATCAAACCAGATTGTCATGACCTGGGTGGAATATGAGCAGGATGCTGGAAGGACACATTCCAGCAAGGGTGTCCTGAGATTCACAGTGTCTCCAATACAATAATGGGGCTTGGATTGGTTTCACCTGCTTTTAATTCTTTCTAATTTAGTCTAGGCCTGCTCTTGACTGGGAGAAGCTTGGCCTGGGAGCCCTTCACCCTGGACAGCTCAGGTCCCTTATTTTCGGAAAGATGAAGTCTTGTCTGAACATAAAAGCATCAGTGGCAGCCACCAGCCTTTGTACCAGTGAGATGCCACTTTTTTCTCCACATCTCTGCCTGCCTGGAGATCTCTCCACCCAACTGGATTTTGTGCAGGTTTAGAAGATGCTTGGTCAGCCAGAAATATGAGCCCAATCAACCACAGTGCAGAAAATCCAGAATTGTGACAGGAATTTCCACCATAAACCCTCTCTGCACCAGCAGTCACTGTGTTGGTAAGTAAGAATACCATAATTTGGTTTAGAGAAAATGGTACTGTAATAATTAATAGGAAATATTTTTTATATCTCCAACAACAAATTTTAGATGACATGTTGCCACAATAAGTAGACTTGCACGTCTGGAAATGGGGTTATCTCCAACCCTGCTGCCTTAAATCTGCTCCATAATAGCCTGGTAGTAGTTTATTTATATTAATTCCGTACTGTATATTTTGCATTTTTGTGGAAATGCCTAGAGCATGCATATTAAGCAGTTAAGAAAATTGATCTGCTTGAGCAGTGATAACATTTGCAGAATGAAATCCTCACAATTAGAGAGACGTTTGAAGAAACCATGTTAAAAGGTGCTGAAATGTTCTTGAAGAAATGCCACATGTTGCTGCGGGCAGTAATGAAACATTTCCATATAAAGTACTACATAAACACATAGAAAATGTAGACATATGTTAGCAGATTATGGGGTGTGAGAGTGATAGAGTAGTGATGATTATTTGCAAGTGTTAATGTTACCAAAGCTGAAGGTTATCTCCTGGTCCTGGACCCTATATGTAAATAATTATAGCTGGAAATATGCATTTTCAAAGCCATCAAACAAAATATACATCCAGCACTCCTGAAATACTGTAGGGTTTATTGATCTGCAGTGTAGGACAGTAAATTTTAGTAGATTTATGCTCAGATTTCGGTGAACATATGGCTTAAGACATGCAAGTTTGGAATAAAGTTATTCATATTACGCACACTAGCACATGGTTCAGGATTTGCAAGTCAGGGAGTGATCAATATGCAAAAGGTGAAGTCAAATATACATTACCCACACAGAGGGAATTTTCTATGCATAGCACAGAGCTCTTCTACCAGCAAGCCAGAGAATTTGGATCTCTGCATCTATCTATCAAATGTTTCCTGTGAAAATGTCCATCTATTGTGTAAATAGTCTTGTTCTAAATATCTGTTTGTGTGAGGTAACCTATATATTTTCACAGCATGCTGCACCCAAAATAGCACCTCAAAAAAGAGAAAAAAGAACATATAACAATTTAAGATCCAGCAGTAACTTCAGCTTGGGGATATGGTCTTAGTGGACCTTTGGTTGGGGTTTTCTTCCAAGCCTGCCTCAAACCCTTGAAAACCTCATTTTTTTCATTGGTGACTTTTGCATTTCTCCTTATATAAAAAACCTGTGCATTGCTCTTGCTCCAGGACTTAAAAGCAGAACTGTGAAATCAGGTAAGTTGGTTAAATATTTCTGCTGAGATTCTCGCTGTTGTTTTCCTAATGAGCATTTTCTCACATCCTTTTCTGTTGTGGTTTTTTTTTTTTCAAAATGTTTGCTTGAATTAGAAAACAATCTCTGTACTCCGAAGTGGCAAATCACTTGAGACTAGTTTCTGAATAGTGCTGAGAAATCCCTCTTTGCATATCTTTAAAGATGTTGCTCCAAGAAAAACAGGAATTTGTAACTCCAAAGCCTTCATCAGCCTTGTAACTTTGAAATAAATAGTTCTTGAAAGAATTCAGTACTTGCCAGACCTTCAGTTGTGTGCACTGAAGCTGTAGAAATTCAAGCAAAATAGACTTTATTATGTTTGCCTATTTAATAGAGGTTGTTTTTTCTTCATCACACAATTACGTCACCATTTCCCACTGCAGAAAGACCAGAAAGAGAAAAATCAGATCAATTAATAAAAATAATTTTATTATAAAAATTTTTATATCATTTCTGAGTCCCTTTATCCATATGTATACATACACATATATATAAAAAAATAAATAGATAGATAGATAGATATAACTATTTTTAAAATTTTTTTAAACTAAATGGTATGATTGGAGTTAAATATTGGTCAAAACCAGCCCCTAGTCATTTCCTTTGGTTCTGGGTCAGGCCTGTTCTTGCACAAGCAGAAAAAATATTTAGGTTGTTGCAGGATAGATTAATTATAAATTATAAAAGGCATTATAGTAATTATTTGCATTTCATACCTTGTTGCATTTGCTTATCAATCCAAGGAGTCCCCATGATTTTTTACCACCAATATACTGTATTTATGCAGAATTTACAGTGTGTTGTGTTGAAGGCACAGGTGCAGAGCCCAATCTTTCTCCATGGCTTGGGAGGATGGATCCAATATTGGCAACATTGATGGAAATTCCAAAGGGAGAGTTGAGGGGATACTTGGGGTGCAAAGGGGGCCTGCAAATAGAATAATCCAGCCCATCTCATTCTCCTCCAGGCCCATTTCCCACAGGAAATGGGGAGGAAGAGCTGGCATGGGCTCCTGCAGAACCCCCGTGCTCCTTTCCCCGCAGCAGAGAGGGCAATGCCAGGTCCCCAGTGACATAAAGGGAAAAAAGGTATTTCTTCTATTTCATACATAATTTGCTAAATTAAGTTAGTTTGTCAATATTTAAATAAATTAAATTAAAGATTTACTAAATTTCATGACTTTTGAAAGGGGATGCATTAAAATTTGGAAGCAATAGATCGCACAAGTGTATTTTCCAGCCACCTCTGTTTTCAGAAACCCATCCATCTCCTTTCCAGAAAGGAGTTAACTTTCAGGATAAGTCTTTTCTTCTTCATTAGCTCTTTATTAGTGTTGGGCTAATCAGGTCAGGCAGAATAAAAACTCATCAGAACCATCAGCCAAAGATCAGAGGAAGCCATTTTTCCTTTTGAAAGTTACATTTCCCATCTTTTCTGTCTTTTTTTCTTAATAATTTCTGTTCCTCCTGTTGTCGTACAGGAACAGATGTGAATGAATTCCCCAAAGAAAATTTGCTCTTACAGCATTCTGGTTCAATTTCTTTGTCCATGCCCATCCCCAAAGATAGTAAACAGAAAATATTTATAGGGAGATTTTACGACCTGTTTACTTCAGATCCTTTTTTGTATTTATAAAAAACGCAGAGAAACCAAACTAAGTGATAAAGCAGCAGCTAGAGGTGCCTTTTTCAGTCTAGGCATTCAGTGAATATTGCTCTGCTAGAATGAAAAAGTCAAATTGAAAAATATTTTTAAAATCATTAAAATATTAAAAATCATTCTGATAACAGCCTAGTAGCATAGATAATATTGGTAGTTATTGCAAAAGCAGTTTTAATTAATGTTCCTAATAACATATAGAAACCATGTAATATCAGCATGACTTTTCCATATTCCCATAGGGATCCAGGCTCTGCAGTGATTTAAAATGCTGATTTGGAGCTGGATTTGGATTTTTGTGGGTGAAAGGATCCTTGGCTGGATCCCTGAGGGTTGTAGCTCTAGATTCCACTTTGGGGCTGCTTTATTAATACCCTGGGACTTAAAAGTCTATGATATTTATTTTTGGTAAGGTACATGTGCACCTAAAGGATTTGCTCCATTTTTGGTAGAAAATGAGCAACCAGTAAATTGAAGGACTTTAGGTGCAGCCAGGCCTAACCTTAGTGCAGACTTGGACAATGGTTTATATCTAATGGACACATCTATACAAATTTATAAATGAATATTGAGCTGTAATTAAGGAGAACTCCAATTGGACTCATCCAAAATTGGTAAAAGGTTTCTCTGCTCCTTGAGTCTCAGTTTGAGGGCTCATCCAGGCTGGAATACCTATGGAATGAAGTGGTTGAGTCTTAAATTGCATATGATGGGAAAGGAACGATGAGCCCCCTTGTAGCCACAGCTTTGTTCCTTGAGGAAAGAGCTGGAAAAGCCATCCCTCATTAATGGTTGGTGCTCCATGCTTACATATTCTGATGTTCCTGGGGTCACTGCTCCTCTGGGGATTTTCTTGAAGAGTTCTTCAAGCTTTTCGCCTTTGGAAAAGACTCTTGGATCTTTTTCTCCTTTGGAGGCTGCAGCAAAATCCTGCTGCTTTTGTTGAGAAGTCAAATGTCACCCAACCCAACAGCCAGAGCATGGTACTGGAAGTGTTCTAAGATCACTTTGGGAAAAAAAAATCACCAGCGCTTATTCAGCTTCTAGAAAGTCCAGTTTGGTCCTTTCCAAGGTTTTTTGATGTGCAGGAAGCATTTTGCTGTTTGACCAGCTCATGGAAGAGTTTCCATGCTCAGCCCTCGGTGGAGCAGGAGACCTGATCATCCAGCACATCCCTTTAAACCGAGCCTCTGCCATCTGTTTCAACCTCTAATTACAAATGCAAAATAACACAATTCGCAATTGCATCATAAAAAAGTAAAATATAAGTGATTTAAATGCATGTGTGTGTTCCTTATGCAAGGCAACATTCATCTGTTATGTTTTACTGTCTTTTAGAAACAACTCCAGGGTGAAATCCCTCTTGGTGGAGGGAAGAAAAATTATTTCATTGTAAGACAGTTTTTGAAAGGTGTTTTACCAGGTTATATTGCGCTTTATATATTTGTCTCTTTTAAAATTCTCTTTCTTCTGCTGAAATAGCAGCATTGATGGGATGGGTGGTTTGTCCAGATCAGTCTGTTGTCTTCCAACACGCAGCTTGGGGAATACTTTGGCTGACCAGGATCTCTCATGGATTCCCAAATCATCAGCCATGTGCTACTGCTGCTTCCTTCTTTTTATAAATCTGTATTCATTCATTTATGTCATTGTGTTTAAGGCGTTTTTTTATTTTTTACCTATAGATGGACAATTCCATCCAGTGCATCTCCTTCTTGAAGCAAAGGGTTGTTTTAAAAGCAACCTTTAGTTATCCCATCATGGAGCTCTTCTAGTTTTCCTGTGCTGGGAGAGGACATCACCTATGTAACCAGTTAAACTCAGCTTTCTAAATTATTACATTAATTATGGTTTGCTGATTTGTGTTTAAGGTGTTTGTAAAATTCCATTATCACTAACATGTGTGTGATTAACTTTTGATTTCCCTCAGAATTTTCATTTCCGTTCACCAGCCACATTTCTCAGTCTGGAATAGACATCTTTGATTTCTCAATATCATTTTGGCACTGAGATGGCCCAAACCAGACATCCCATGCTCTGTAGACATCCCACTTTTCTCCATCCACACCTTTACCCTAACCAGAGACGACACCTCACTCTGAAGAAAAACAAACTAAAACTTTCTTCCTGAAGAGAAATTATTCCCAGTGAGCAGCAAATGGGGAGCATCAGAGTGGCTTTCTGATCTCAAGTTTGCTGGTGAGCAATGAGTACTTTAAATGCAGCATTTTATGAGCTTGTGAGCTCTAAAAGATGTGGAGCCTTTCTGGAAGCAGAATCCAAGGCCTGTGATGTGTCACAGCGCGGGCTGTGCAAGGCACACTTGGAGCCTCCACCCAGCCCTCAGCCTGGTCTTTGTCCTCCTTCCCCTCCTCTCCTCTCCAGCCTCCTTAAAATAAGGGTCCAATATATCAAGGGATTGAACTTCATGGGTTTCAAATGGAAGCTGAAGAATTTGTTTTCACTCTGATGTGAAAGGAACAATTAGCAAGGGCTCACCCCCTTCTCATCAATGGGAGACTTTTCAATTTCCTTGAAAGGCTTTGGACCAGGATCTAAAAGAGCAAAGACTTACTCCTAACAAAGATGCCTGAATAGGGATGGAAAACTCTTAATCAGACACTCCTGGCATGCTGGATGGCAAAACAAAACCATCAGCACACTTCCCTCCAACCTTGCCAAGGGCGAAGGGGTGATTTTAGCACTCAGGAATCCTGGAGGATAACTGGGGGCTGGTAGGACTCTCCCTGCTCACTTCTAGTGCCTGTTAGAGGGTAACAAATGCAACCTGAGTATTCAATCTCATGGCAAACACCTGGCAGAGCCCTGGTTGGGTCAGCTGTGGGAAGGGGAGAGGGAAGTGCCAGTGCAGGGGAGCAGGAGGAGAGGGATGAGAGGAGCTCTGCTGGGCACGGCAGGTGAGTGTGGGGTCACTGGGCTGCCCTGGTGCCTACCTGGGGCTTGGGAGGACAGCAAGGCTGAGCTAAGGGTGCTCCCATCACCCCTGTTCATCACCTTGGTGTTTTGTTTGGTAGGCATAGAACTGAAAATGCTTCTGGAACTGGAGCTGTGATGTGAATTATGATGAGGCAAGGAGGTAGTGAGAGGGGCATCAGGAGCTACTTTACTTTATTGTTGCCCTCTCTGCCAGTTTCCAATGTTAGGCAACCTGGTTGTTCAGAAGCATTTTGGAGTTGTCTATTTCTCTTTTTTTTCCCCCTTCCAGTCGGCTGCACTTTGATTTCCTTACCAAGTCATTTGGTTGTTATGGCTCCATGGATTTTTTTACCAACCTTTGTAATTGAACATTGGAGGTTTTTTGTTTTGTGAGTTTTTTATACGTAATTTGCTTTTGAAGTTGCCAGGGAGCAACTTTGTTCAGAAAAACAACAAATCCACCCATATTATGAACCAGTTTTCTTTGGAGAAAATAGAGTTACAGATGCACCAAGATGAAGTTATTTGGCAACAAGGGATTTTGGGTCTATTCCCTTTGGACTGACATAATCTTGATGGAACAATTGCTAAAAGGAATTTATTTTATAATAATGTGACCTGTGTTTAAAAGAAATTGGCCTCAGATAGCCCAGTAAGTTGCTTTTTCCCAGGCTTGCTTATTGTTTTATTTAAAAGCTTGTTCAGAACAGACCCATTAACTGGTCATAGTCACTAATTGTGAGCTTGTCTTTTCTTTGGCTTAGAAAGGCTTTGGATTGAGGTCAAAAAGAAAAGGAATGGAATAGGCAATTTTAAATTGCCAATTTTTCTCATTTTAATATCAGATTTGTTTGGCTTGTTCACATTATGCAGATGGAGCTGTGCTACCAGAGCCCAAAACCCTGTGAGTGTCCAAAATCCCAGGATCCAGCCCAGGGCTTTCTCTAATAGGCTGAGGGAAAGACATTTCATAATTTCCTTCTTTTTCTGTTTCTCTGGTTTGCCTGAGCATGATGTGCTGGTGATGCTGCTTTAGTTTGTGATATAGAAAATGTCACCATTTTCTGAAACATCATCAGTGTTTTCTTAGTTTTTGTGCCGTATTAATACAAATACTGAGCAATAGTTGGTTTTAGCAAGCCCCCTTCTAGTTGAGTATTTTTTGGTTTCCTCTTTTTTTCCTCTTGAACCTAAATAGAACTCCAAGAATAGGTATTTTTTAAAGGTCTGGAACCTGTGAGGAGCTTTATTGCCTTTGCTCTTTCAAGGCTATAGAGTTTCTTGGGAGGAAATGCAACAAAATATTTGTCAGCATCTTTCCACTACGACCATCAGTCTTGAATCTCCCAAGTGTTGTGTACCATAAATTAGGCTATAATTTGGTTGTGTTTATCTGATTGTATTCATAGGAACATGGTTGGGTGTCACAAGTGTCACTTTAATACACAGTGAGGGTTAAAGAGTGGTACTTCACCAGGCAGGTCTCCATTCAAATTTGCTGCACAAACCTGACTTGGGTAAATTCCATTATTTTTATTTTTGACAAATATATAGCAAAGAATTTTATTTTTCAGAAATCCATATTGCTTTCGACCAGCCAGTAAGTGAAATATTTTCTAGTATTGCATTTATTTTTTCACTAAAAGTACTATTTCTGTTAGTTGGAGAATCCTGCTGCCTACCAGAATGTGAAAATAGGTTTCATTCAATTAATGAACTGGAAACAGGAAGACATTACATAGTAAATGAGGTTTACATATGATAATGTTGGATTTGTCATGTAAACGATTGCTTCCTTTCAGCTCCCTGAAAGGACTAAATTTTGCTTTTGTACAGATTGTACAATGCTAATAAAAAGAGAAGGCTCTATGGAAAGTATAACAATAAACTATATCTATAATTCTAATGTGCAGGAGAAAAAAAAGGACGATGATATTTTAATACACAAGTAGAGCAGAGGTGGGAAGTGGTGTCAGAAACTAAAGGCTCAATCTCAGCTTTGCAACAGACTCCACAGGCAGGGCAGTGTAGGGAGGGAAAGGCTTTAAGCTGAAGGAAGGGAGGTTTAGGTGGAATATTGGCAAGGAATTCTGCCCTGTGAGGTGCTGAGGCCCTGGCACAGGTGCCCAGAGCAGCCGTGGCTGCCCCTGGATCCCTGGAAATGTCCAAGGCCGGGCTGGATGGGGCTTGGAGCAACCTGGGACAGTGGGAGGTGTCCATGCCCATGGCAGTTGTGGAATAGGATGAGCTTTATCATCCCTTCCATCACAAACCATTCCATGATTCTGTATTTCCATGAGTCTTACTTCATCCCTCACCATCTTTGCTGCTCCCAGCTGGACTTAGTTAAATTCTTTCCAGTTTCTTTGCGCCTTTTTTGAACCATGAGCTCAGGACAGGGCACAACATCCCAGCTCGACAATGGTGGAAGAATGACCACAATGCCCCTGTTAACAAATCCCTGAAATTACCTTTTCTGGGGCAGTTTTACTCCTTTGTTTGATATGGAGCTCCTAGGCCACTATAAATTTGAATGTGTAATGGAGTTCCCTCACTGGCAATTTCCCATTTGCATCTGATTTCTCCTCTCTAAGTGTAACATTTTACACTTGCCTTTATTGAATTTCATCTTAATTTCAGGCCATCACTCCAAACTGTTAATATCTTTTCAGATTTTGATCCAGACCTCCCAAGGGTTCCCACCATCCCAGCTCCTCAACATTGCAAATTTTATAAATGTAATCTCTTTTCCCTTTAACTGAGTCATTATGAAAATATTGAACAGAGCTGGAGCAAGGACAGATCCCTGAGGAATCTCACCTGAAACTCCTTCCTGCTTTGACAGTGAACCATTGATAGCTACTCCTTGAAAGCAGTTTTTCAGCCAATTGTTCCCTCCACCTCATGGTAATTTTATCTAGTTCTAGACCATATTTTCTTAGTTTTATTATAAGAATGTCATGTGGAACAGTATCAGAAAGCTTACTAATAAGAAGATGTATCACATCAACTCTGTCTCCCTTATCCACAAGGCCAGTTATCCTGTCAAAATTAAATTGGAGAGCTCTATGCCAGTGACTTCTTTTAATCAAGCCATTTGAGTTATGACCCCTGCAATATTAGATAAATTTTTCAGGAATAACAAACATGCTGGGCTTTTTTTTTTTCTAGGCTACCACTGTAAAGCAGTTTGCTTGTTTGTTGTTTTTTAAATAATCTGATGATGTGAGATTAACAATAATGGCCTGAAAGCCAAAAGCCATTATCTGACTGTTACCAAAGACAAAAATTAGGGTGGGAGCAACAAGGCTTCCTCCATAATAGTGTTTTCTTCATTTCAAGCTGATCAGTAGGAAGTGGATTTAGAAGTGCTTTAAATCATTTCACATCATTTACTGGTAATCTAACCAGCATGAACTGCATGTACCCTAAGTGCTGATTTTTTAAAAAGCATAAGAGGAAGAGCAAAAGAACTTTTTATTCTAAGTCATTCTGTAATTTACACATTTTTGTATCAGCCCACTTACTAGTGCCATACATAAGTGTTTCCTCTGAACAGATTTAATTTTTAATTTTCCTGAATCAGTGTTAACCAGGAAAAAGGTAATTGTTGTCAAGAGTATTCAAACTGTCAGAATATCATTCAATCTAAAAGCTGTTAGAATCTGTGCAAAAGTAATTACTGAAACTCTATTCAACTGTAATAATAACCTGCCACTGATGACAGCAATTACTGGGGAAAGTGTAATAGAAATCAAAGGCGCATTTTTCTCTGACAAGTACATTTCTAACTAAGGTTTACATTGGTTGAATAGTGTTGACAATGATGATGTGCTGTATCACTCTTAATCACGGCTGGCATGATGTTACAGTTTGAGCTGCTCGTGCTAGAGGGGCACTAATTGCCTGTTTCAGCTGACACTGGCCGTGCTCCCTGTGCTGGGAAGGGAGCTGAGGGATGAGCAGGGTTTGTGTGGTGCCTCACTGCCTGACTTGAACCCTTCCTGAGTGCAGGCACTGCTGGGTTTAACAGAAAAGCTTCAGTTGGGATGGGGGTGAACCAGTTTAGGTCAAGTTTGGGTGTGAACAAAGCACAGAGGGATGGGAAGGAGTGGGTGAGTCAGCCCACTCCTGTCTCCTGGCTGGCAGAGATCATGCAGACCCTTTAGGAAGTCCTTCCCCATAGACTGACCTCTTTAGGAAGTGCAGCTGTCTCAGGACAGGTGTTTCTTCAGTGTTCAACTTCCTAAGAAGTCACTGAAGCAAAGAGTGGCTGCTGTTGTCAGGTCTCAGTGCTGCCCCTAACTCAGACAAAACCCACAACACATGGTGCCAGTATGATAATAGCCCTAACTCTGGGGGAATTGTATTACATAATTGTACCTGGCCTGGCTTCATGTATTTTTTTGGAGAGGGAGGAAGACATGACATCCTTCTTGACAGCTTTTATTCCTCTGTTGATCGGTTTTTCCCACTTTTTCAATAGCTGAGAAGTTTCCTCCAGAACATTTCCCCATTGTGAGAACTCTTCAGGAACAGCTGTTTCAGAATTATCCACCCAGAAATCTGGTTCAGCCCCCCCCTGTTCAGTATCCCTACAACAATTCCTGTGTCTGAAAACGAGCTCAGGAAAAGCTTCCCTTGGAAGCAATCTTGGGGAAGGCATCCAGAGTGCCACATGTGTTGGTCCTGCCCAGTCATCCTCAAGATTATTTCAAAAACATGTTAAAGCATCACAGAAATTTATTTTAGCAGTTTTTTGCTTCCTTTGGATCCATCAGAATAACTTTAAGGATGGAACTTGTGCAGGAGACAATGTGCAGATCTGGGGCAAAGCTACTGAGAGCAGTTTCAGGCACACCAATGGTCAGGTTCTCATGCAGGAAATTGGGTTCAATGGATTTTTATAGAGTGGAAGAAACAAGGATAATTAAGTGGTGTTGTGCACTTATTCACATTTCTCTTGTCAGGGCTGTTCTGTTCTTCACACAATTCCACAGTCCATAAGCTCATAGTCACCTCAAAAGCCAAAAGTCCTTATTATTTCATGGCAGATCCAGCTATTTCCACCACTGAGACTCAGCAGGAAAACACAGTGTAGAATATGGGTGTGGAATAGAGAGACACGGAATTAAACAGCCCTTCCATAGTCACCAGAGAGGTGATATCCATTAAAGGTAATCCAAACTGTGCAGAACGTTTAACACTGCCAGGGGACGTTTTGGAATGAGTTCTAGGTAGTGCCACATCCCAGCAGAACCACTGACTGTCCCTGCAATCCAATTTCCCCAAGGTATCTCTGAGCTTTCACAAACCCCTCACACACACTTTAATGTGTGAGTAGTCCCCATAGGCTCCTTGGGTGATCTTGTGGACTTAAACACATGCCTATTTTTTTGTGGAACTGGGGCCTTGCTTGGCTCCAAATAGGAGGCTGCCAGAGGAGTTCATTCCATCATTCTTCTTATTGCTCTAATTGCCTGTTTATGTTTTCTGACAGCCAACACTACCCAATAATTTTTATAAACAGAAGCTCTTTCACAAAATCTACTAAATAAAAGTCACAGCTCTTGAAAACCAAACTGATTTTAAAGGAAAACTTGATGTTTCGCCTCTGATTTTCCTATTGATGTTTAACAGTAGCATCAGGCTGGGTCCCTGGTGCTCCGTTACCATGTGGCTCTCTTTTATTATAACAACAATAATGCAATTCAGCTGCAAACGTGTGGTAAAACACTCCTGGATTTTGTGCACACCTTATTAATTATCCTAACTGCAAAATGATGGGGTCTTTGACAATCATTTCTATAAACTCTTTGGGTTTCTCACGTGATGGACTACCTGACTGGAGGTGGTGCTTGCCTGGCTGAGCAGGCGGCGTTTGGGGAACCAGGGCTGCTTGTGAACCTTGTGCTGCTGAGCATCTCTAAGCCAGCACTTCATCCCTTTGCTGAAATAAAACAAGAGAATAAAACCAAAACCACACCAGGGCCTCCTCTCTGCTCAGGGTTTTCTACCCAAGGGCAGAACAAGCTGAGCTTCCAACCTGGGATGAGCCTGTGCACGGTCTGTGCTCAGCCTCGCTCTCTGCAGGTCCTGCTTCTTCTCTTGCAAGGTGCAACCACAACAAGGTGTCCCAGGCACTGTGCCATGCTCAGGGCTTCCACAGGGCTTTTTGCACAGGATGAAAGCACCCAGGCAAGGCAATGCACCCACATTGTCACTCTGAGGGTGACACTGATGGTGTGGCCATCAGTCACCTCTTTATGGGGTGACAGGAGAGCAGAGGGAGTTGGAAAGTCTGATTCCTTACAGAGTTTGTGTGCTTGTGCCATTGGCATTTCCATGTCCAGGTGGAGAGGTCAGGCAGGGCTTGTGTGGCTTGCAGGTGCAAATGTGTGAACTAAATAAAAACTGAATTATGACAGAGTTGTGACCTCTCCAACAGCACCCATGTAAATTTGTTTGGGAATTTAGGGACATTATTACTGATGGATTTCCCTTTGCCCATTTGCCTTTCCAACACTACACTTTTAACAATTCCCCATCACCAAGAGCTTGGAAATGATCAGTCAGGTGTCCCCTGATAAAAACAAAAACCAATTACTTGTCTTTCATGGCACCTCCTCAAAGGTCCTTATTTTAAACCTTTTCCCTCAAAACTTGACAGCCACATATTTATTATTTTATAAAAGAGAGCTGAGATCAATGGAGATCATATAGATACCCTAAAGAAACTTCAGTACCTGGCTTAGAGATGCACCATTGCCATCTTCTCTTGGTGTGGCCACCCCAAAGGGACAATTGTAGGGACAGTGGTGTCCAGGGCAGGGCTGAGACTCCAGAAGTGGCAGTCAGGACAATATCTGCCTGGAATATTTCTGCCTGCCTGCATAATCGTGCACAGCTTTCTATTGTTCCAGGAGTTACTCAAGCATATAATAGAGTTTCAAGGAGTTCAAACCTCCTGTTTTAGATGGTGTTTTAGTGAGTTGTTTTTCTGCCTCAGCATGGATTAGAATTTTTTTCCCCTCCCAGTGCATGGAGAGAGTGTGAAGAAAGAAGGATTTTAAATGCTGACTGCACAGCTGTATTGTGAATCTTAAACTGTAGGAAACAAAAATATTACCTACAATGCACCTTTGGTGTTATTATTATTGGTGCATTACCTACAATGTCCTCTGTCTGTGGTCAGAAATAACCTTGGGCCTCAAACACCTCTTGCCATTCCCAGATCCTGCAGCCACAGGTGGAATTCCAACCTGGTGCAAAGGAATTTGTGAGCAGAGCCAGGGACTCATCCAGGGAATGGCAATGCCAGACAGGTTTTGTACCCTGCAGTGTTACCCGGGAATTTATTGCAGATTCATAATGATGCTTCAAGGAATCTGTTCAGTTTTGCTGGGATCACATAAATAGTCATGGGCAGAGATGCTGCATCTAAAGGGTCCTGTCTCCTGAGCCCTGTGCTGTGTCCTCTGAGTCAGGTGCAATGCAGAAATTGCAGAAATCCATCATTCAGGGGGAAAAAAATGGCTCAGAAAAAGAAATTTAGAAATCCATATTAACAAGGAAAAAATATTTAAAATAATGCAATGACTGGCTTTGGACCTTTTTTGCAGCAAGTATTTTTATTTAAGAACACAAACAATTAATTCACACGGGGCAGGAATGGGAACACGGTTTGTGAGCCAGCTGAGGGAAAATCCAGTGGGATGAGCTGATGGCATCCCCCTCTGCCAGTCCAGGGCTGTGTGCTCAGGCTCCTAATTCCTCTCAGCCAGGTTGGTTTAAACTGTTTGTATTACTGGTCCCAGCTACCCCAGCTGATTTTTTTTTTCTTTTTTTTTTTTTAGTATTATTTTTTTTTCCCTGCCTGGAGAGAATTAAAGTGCTCATTTGAACTGCTTTGCCAACAGATCTGTTCAAAACCTGCAGCAAGCAGCTTTTAATGAGCAGCTGGGGGAGCGACTCCTTCCTGGCACAGGCTGCTCCTAAAGAGCCTATCCATGCATATCCTTAAGACGTTTGAAAAGACTGCGCATTTTCCCATCCTTAAATCACAGGGAAAGTGACTTCAGGTGTTGCAGCGCTTGAATTCGCTCGGTTCCTGCAGCCCGGTGCTGCCCACGCCCGTCATTAGCACATCCTTTCATCATCAAGGCTGGACCGTTCAAACGAGGCAGGGTTTGGGTCCCTTTGGGAAGCCAGCAGGACAGAGCTGAACGCATCAGTCCTGCTGCTTAATTAGATCCCAAAATCTCCAAGTAAAAATCAAGTGATGCTTTAACCAATTCTGGTATAATTGCTGTCTTGGTTAATTTTTTTTTTTCTGGAGGATTTTCGACCTGGATTTAGGAGATTAAATCAGTTGCACACTTAATATAAATGTGTAAATAACTTTATCTCTGCACGGCAATAATTTAGGCAGCTGTTAAATCATAGGAACGCTTTAGGAAATGAGGTGAGTGTTTAAAGGTTTGCTCAACAGAGATCTATCATCAAGCAGGTAGCATAAGACTTAAAATGTAATTTAAGTAGAAGGGTGTTCCCCCTAATGACCGTGATAAGATCAGTGAGGGAAGGCAGTGGCAAAGTGTGTCAGATGCAGTGGAGGTCTGCAGAGTGCAGGGATGGATTAGAAATTTCCCATCTCTCTTATTTTCCTTTTTCATGCACATAAAAAGGGAATTTCACCCATTTCCTCAGGTGAGTAAATGAAAAGGGCTGCTCTCCAAACAGCTGCACACAAATGTTCATCTTCTTTCTGGGCATTTGGTCACTAGAAAAAAAAAAACCTTATCTGGTGGGCAGATGTTTGAGAGACTTTTCTAAGCTTTCTCAGAGGGGAAAAAGTTTAAAAATAAGAATAAGCTTGCTGAGGGCTATATGATGAGTGGTGGTTTATTAGCCATTGTTCTGGTGGATGAGCCAACATTCTGCCTTAATCCATGCAGAGCAGCAAGTTCCTGTGGCTGAGGAATCACAGACCTGGGCTGCTTGTCCTGGTCTCTCTGGTGGGCAGCATCCCATTATTGTCACACTCCTGGTTATGTTTATTGTGAGGAGGATACAAGCACTTTAAAAAAAAAAAAAATCACTTCAGTGGTGCTCTCTGCATTTTTATTCCTGAATATTAAGTCCCAATTTTTACAGCCTTAGCTCGATCTGGGGCTTCATAAAACACCATAAATTGGAGCTTAGCTTTACAGGCAAGCAAGATGATTTGATAAGCATGGGATTGCCCCTACTACATCAAATCATGTTTCCTCTCTGAGCATCCCAAAGCCCTCAGTTATAGCTCTGGCTCAGTAGCCAGCCAGGAGATGGAAGAAGCCCTCTGCAATTAACTCTTTGCAGTTTGGGTTTTTGGGTTTTTATTTTTTCTTTTTTCCAAGGGGAAAGAATGAGAAAAGTTCTTTAACCAGGTATTTTCTTCCAATTTTACCTCACAGCAGTGCCAGCTAAGTGCAACCCCTTGTCAGCAGAACCATTATCTATAATTTACATGCAGGAAGCAACAAAGTTTTAGGGTGAAATGGCTCCAAACCCAGGAACCTCTGCCCATTCCATCATGCAGCCCTGCAAGCACAGGAGCTGTGTCAGTGACAGTATTAAGGGCTATTAAACTGGCTTTGATGTATTGCTGGGGTTTTGGATGATTTTCTAGTTTTTATTATTCCTCTGACTGTCATTTGCTATTTTTAAATGGAATCTGCTATTATGGGACACAAGGAGCCTGTCCTTCAGAGGGGACTCTGCGCCAGCAGCCCTTGTGCTCTTTGCTGGTGGGGTGTAGAGGGGACACTGGTGATCCCCTGGAATTTGGGGTCACAACCACCTTTTGTACAATTTATCACCCACAAAGGTCCTCTGCAGGCTGGGAGCAGGCACAGGAGCTGCACATGGAATGGTTCTGCTCCTGGAGAAACTGGGCTTGGGCAGCTCTCCATCAGTGCCACCAAACTGGCCCTGCCCCAGCTGCCGCTGCTCTCCCCAGATTCTTCTCCTTGCTTCAATATTATTATTTTTAAACATCCCACCTCTCTCCATCCATGGTCAGGCAGCACTTGCTCAGCCACAGATCTTTCATGGCTCTGCAGCAAGAGCTTCCCGTGGAATTACAGAATCACTGGTTTGGGTTGGAAGGCACCTTAAAGACCAACCTGGGTTTTTGTGATGTATTTCTACAAAGCCTCGCAGAGTTTTAGAATCACAGAATCAGAGAATATCCTGAGCTGAGACCCTCAGGGACCAAGGAGTCCAACACCTGGCTGATTTTAAGGCTAATTCAATACCTGGGTGACAGGTAGTGGTGAGAAAAACAATGAGATTGTTGAGAAAAGAATTGCATTTAATGAGCACTGAAATGTATTATTCCCTTTTTAACAGAGCTGCCTAAAAACTATTGATTTTGCTGCCCACAGATTTCTAATAATAAAAAATTTAAAGCCTTGCTATCATTCCCCCAAATCAGGTTTATTTCCAGCATGAGTGAACTCAGAAATTCTCCAGTTAGAACTATGGGAATTGGATCCTCCAAATTAACAAATTCCTCTTCGAATCTAACAAATTGTTGTGTTCATCTGCATCCTTATCCTGGGAGCAGGCACTGTTTGGTGAAAAAACCCAAAACTGGTTTGTCTTGATGTTCTGCTGCTTTTCCTTTTCTCTCTGGCTCAGCCACCTCAATGAACCCCTCCCTATGCATATTCATTTTTTTATAACTCAATTTATAAATATTTTTTACCCAAATTAGCAGTAATAATTTGTTTTATCCTTGCCTATCTCTTCAGTTAACCTCAGATTAAACTTTTTAGGTCAAATCTGAGCTGCCAAGTCTTTAGATAGAATATCAAAGCTCTTTACCTGGTCCTTGAGCTCTGCTGTTGCAGCTACATCTGTGTTCATTTTTACTGATAATTTGGCTTTTTTTGGTCTTCATTTCACCACTGATAAGATGCCCACAAACACTTTTTGGCCAAGCTGCTGGTTTTCCTTGCAGCAGGGTAATCCAGTGTATTGCTGGCAGTGCCTTTAGGGGGAAATATATAAGTTTGAAATCAAGCTTCCAAAAAACAAACAGCACTTCTGATTAGGATCTCATATTGTTATCCTTCCTGCTTCATTTGTTTTCCAGATGGGCGAAATAAAGGTCAACAACCCTAGGGCAATGAGCTGATTTGAAAGAAATGTGATTTCTAAAAGGGAAATTTGCAAAAAATAGCCATAACCAAGAAATGAGAAACATTTTAAGAAATTGGCAGTTCAGACTAATCTTCCACGTAGTTTATCTTGGCGAATTGGCGATATTTTATTGTCCATGCAAATGTGCTGATAATCTAGTCCTGCTCTTCTTGTGGGGTTTGGAAAAACCATTTTTCTTTATTGGAGTTGGGGTGCGACTGTGGCCATGAACAAGGGGATAAAGAGACCTGTCATGCCCTGAACTGACAAAGAGGCACACGGAGGGCTGCTACAGCCACGCTTCTCCCAGAGGGAGAAGTTGGAGCTGCCACATCCCCAGCTCGGCTGGGAGCTGCTCTTGGCAGCATCCATCCCCTCCAGCACCCTGGGGTGTGCTCCTGCATCCCGGGGGCTGCTCCTGCATCCCAAGGGCTGCTCCTGCATCCCTGGGTCAGGCAGGGCTTCCCCAGGTGGATTCTCTCTCCCAGCATCCCGTATCCCCCATGGGGCGAGGAGCCAGAGCTGAGACCTGGAGCTTCCCTTTCCCCCCGTCCCCTTTTTCCCCATCCCTTTCCCCGTCCCCTTTTTCCCCATCCATCCCCTTTTTCCCCCATCCTTTCACTTCCTTTTCCCCATCCATCCCCTTTTCCCTCCCCCATTTTCCATCCTCCCTTTTTCCCCATCCATCCTTTTTCCCATCTTCATCCACCCTCCTTTTTCCCCCATCCATCCCCTTTTCCATCATCCTTTCCCATCCATCCCCTTTTTCCCCCATCCATCCCCTTTTTCCCCCATCCATCCCCTTTTTTCCCATCCATCCCCTTTTTCCCCATCTATCTCCTTTTTCCCCATCCATCCCCTTTTTCCCCATCCCTTTTTTCCCATCCCCTTTTTCCCCATCCATCCCTTTTCCTCCATCCCTTTCCCATGTCTCTCCCGGCCGGTCCCTCCTGGATGCGGGCAGAGCCTCCTCCCAAAATCGGGGTCATGTCTCCCTCTAGGGGCTCTCGAGGAGGATGAACCCCCCCCTTCCCCTGCTCCCGAGTGCTGAATCAAGGTGTTCCAGCTCCTAGGGGCTGGGACGTGACACAGACCCCGTGTGCCCGTGGAAAATGAGGCTTAAAAGTTATATTTTAATAACATTTTCTGGAAGAAATTTGCTTCCTGCCTCTTCTCCGGGCGAGGAGGAGGCTGAGCGCTAAGTCTGTGTGGTTTTGCTGTGTGGATGAAGGATGAAGGTGGTTGTGTCTTTGTCCCCAGCCTGGCAGGGTGACACTGCTCCCTCACTGGGTGTCCATCCCTCTCCTCTGCAGCATCCTCAGGTGGCTGCTGCTGCCAGCTGGGCACAGATGCTCTTCCAGAGGTGCTGCTGGGTCTCTGATGTAGCTGTAGAGCAACGGCAGGGATGGGGACACAGGCATGGTCCCCAGAGCTGACAGCAAAGAAGAAAACCCTGTGGAACATCAGGCTTTTATTTCAATGTTTGCTGAAATGGGAAACCAGAAGTGTTTAATGGCCATAATGCAGCATTTAAACATAACTCATGAATTTTGAGTTTGCAGTTTAATTTGATGCCTTTGTGGACTTTCAGGGTAGTTTGTGTTTTCTGTTTTTCCAGTAACAAGAGCAGTGGGAATTTGCCCCTGTTTAGTGGCCAGGCAGCCATGATAATCATCCTGTGCCACTGTTGACCTGGTATTGATCTGAGAGTCTGGGAAGAAAAGAAGTCTAATAAATAAATATAAATCAATAAATTCAATCAAAATATAAAGGACAGTCTTCCAAGAGGCACGAGTGGGAATTGCAGGAATTGAAAGGCAGCCCATGTAATTTGAATGACTTGGCTGGCTCTGTGTGAGGACTCAAGTACAGCTCTCAAAGATCTTGTTTTACTTTGGGGACACAGAGATTCATTTCAACAATCCAAAATTTAGGCTGAGGCTTCCTCACAGTCAGCTGAGAGCTGGGATGAGTCATGTTCTGGGGGAGGGTGTTCATTAGAGGCACTACATCATCGCATGGGACGTCAGTGCCCAATTTTGAGCTGGCCCAAGTTAGGAGCAGTTCATCTCATCCCTCCCTTCGTGGGCTGCTGCAGCCTCCCCCCGAGGGGAACAAAGAATCCTCTTTACCCCAGCAATTATTTACATTGTGATGATTTCCCATTGCCCAAAACTAACTCATCTCTTTGAAATTATGGCTCTTCACTCAGCAAAACCAATGATCTCTATAAAGATTTCGTGGCAGTGTTGCTGAGAAATAATCTGAAAATCTTCTGAAAGAGCCCAGACCAATTTGAATACAATTCTTCTTTGCTGCACTGCAGTGTAAATCAGGAAGAGCTCCTGAACCCCCAGCTCAGGTACCAAAGGTTTGGCTGCAGTTTGTGTAACACTGATAAGCCTTTGCCTCTTGCAGGATGAAATCACTGATGAAACCAGGATAAGTCAGATACACATATATAATTAGTAGTTGGTTGCTTAATTAAACCTAATTAGGGGTAAGAGCTAGATGATTTTAAGGTCCCTTCCTACTCAAAATGAAACTGAAGGATTTGGGTGATTTGGGGTTTGAGGATATTCACACGGTCAGATTTGGGGATGCGCAAAAGGATAATAAACACAAGCCGGAGAGAAGGATGCTAATATTGCTTTAGGGATGCAAAGTGATTTTAAATGGTTTTAAATTCTTATGTTTAGTTACAGAAATTCAGGGTCAGATCTAATGAAAGGTTTGGTACCTAAGATGGGCTGTCCCATCTGATGGTGACATTTGCCTTGAGGCCACACAAGGACAGAGCTGGGTGCCAGCATGGCAAGGGGACCCTTGTGGTCCCTTAGACCCATCAGGGACAAAATCAGCCTCTGGTTTCAATGGGAGCAGAGTCCCTGGGACCCGAGGAAGGTGGCCTGAGTTCAGCTGTCTCTGGCAGTGTTTTGTGGCTGCTGTGGGTGCTGGCTCAGATTTTCTGCTGATTATGCTGGAGCAATATTGCAAGGAATTTATGCATAATGGACATAAATCTCGCTCTACGAGCCACCTGAGGGGCAAGAAAAATGGTCTCTGTCAAGGATCTACACACAGAAATACATTAACCAGGAGCCCTCTGCAGAGCAGGAGCTCCAGCTCCGAATGCAGGTTTGGGGGAATAATGAAGAATAAAATTAGTGCTTTGGTAATGCATTAAGCCTTTTGGGGGGGTTTCACTGGCAGCTTTTTACAGCCTGAAAGGATAAATGGTGCTGATAATAAATTTTGCTAACTTTTAAAGCCATCTTCCAGTGGAAGGTGCAGAAAGCTTTTCCTGCACGGTTGTGGAGCGGGAAGAGCTGGGACGGCAGACCCCTGTTGGAACTCCCAGTTAGCAAAACTTACTGGGAAAGAGCTGCCTGCCAGGATGGGAGGTTTCTGCTGGGTGGGATGGAGGGTTGGGCACACCACAGTCCCAATCCTGCCCAGGGGGTGAGCGGGGCTGGTTGTGAGGTGTCAGCACAAGCTTGGCCCAGCCGCGGCTCCCATCGGATTCTGTGGCTGCTCGTCCTCCCTTCATCCAGGATGGTCTGTCACCCATCTCCCCTTCAGCCAGGGCGTTCTGTCACCCATCTTCCTTCAGCCAGGGTGTTCTGTGAGGCTGAGAGCTGCCCATTGGTGTCGATAAAATGAACTCAAAACCAATCCCACAAACCAACCAGGCGCTCATTTCTTTCCGTGTGTTGTAGGGCCAAGGGGAGCAGGATGTGATTAAACCTTCTTCCCTCCCATCTCCGGGGCTCTGGCTTTGTTATCCATATTCCCATGAATTATTTTGTTGCTATAGCAATACTTTTCCGTGGGCCTAATCCTTTCTCATTTACAGGGAAGCCCTTTACTTCACTCTCTCAGTGCAGTGGGGCCTTCACTTTGGCAAATTACCTCTCAAATTGCAGCTTGGGGTTACTTTTGCTTTTCAGCACTAATCTGGATTGGGGAATTCTTAATTTGGGTTAAAGTGGATTTGGAAATTCTTAGTAAAATAAGTGCCCAAGAATCACATCTGTAAAACTATAATATATATTGTGTGTGTCTGCACCTTTGCAATCATGAATCTTCTCACCCAATTAAATTTCTTGTATGGAGAGGGAAGTAGTGGGGGAAATAGAAATAAGTAAAAATCTTTGCAGTAAAAATGTTTGCAGATTTCTGAATTCCACTCTCATCATGACTCTTCTCAGCACTTGGAAAGTATTTCTCAGTCAAAACTTTTATTCCCAACTGTGTGGCAGGAGGAGAGCAGGGACATGGAGGTATGGAAAAAGGCAGAGGCAGTGAATTCCAATGGGTCCCAGCACTATTGGCTTTACTACAATCCATAATTTTTCTTCTTTCCTCTTTTGTTCCTTCAATTTTCCTGTTTTTGTGTGTGCATATCTATGTATATGTGTGTATGATTTTGAGGTGTTCTTGGATCAAGAATCTGCTGTCCCTCATGCTGGGTCATTGCAACTCTCAATGCTTTGCTGTGTGGCTTGTGGATCAGCAAGAGGGTTAAAAGGTTTAAATGACAAGATTTGAATGAAAAATTAGTTATTTTGGAATGTATACGTGGATGGAAGTGAGGTTCAAGGTGGAAAGATTAACTTGTTTGCTTTGTATTAGTAATACATATTAATTCATGATCTGTTATATTAATTTTTAATGGATATACTTAAGAAGAAGACCAAATTTTGGATAATCTTCCCTTAATACCCTATGAGAGTAATTAAACCTCAACTACATTGTCACAAGCTTGCAAAATCAGTTATTGGAGAAGTTTAATAAATATAACTGGGGTTGCTGAGCTGCTGTTGGAGGGCAACAATGCTGGATTTAGATACTGTTACTTCAAATTTTTTAAGTCCATTTAAAGTCCAGCACTGAATTCTTTGCAAAGACTGAAATTCAGCCTGAGGGTCCTGGACTGCTGGCAAAGGGTGGCCATTGGCCACAGTCACCTTGTGAGGCCTACAGGCATTGGAACACCTCTGAACTCACCCCAATTTATTCATGGCTGCTCCTACAGGCAAATCTATCCAGATGCATCCGCTCTCTCAGCTATTCCCATCTGGGAGCAGCTTCCAGCTCCTGCAGCCTTCCCAGCTGACACAGGCAGCTCTTCCACTGCTTCCCGTGGCTTTGACTCCCTTCCGTGCCTCTTTCCTCATGGATAAGATCCTTCCTCCCCTGAAGTGAAGCCCTGGTGTCTCCCTGTGGGGATGCTCCTGGTGGTGGGATGGACGGGGTGAGTGCAGTGTGGATGAATGAGCCACAGGCAAAAGGAAGAATAATCAATTTATCAGATTTTTTAAGAGATAGAAAGTTACAGAGGAGTGGGGGTTCTTGATTTATAGGGGGTTTTCTGCTGAAATCAGTTGTTTCTGGCTTCCTCTGACTTTTAAGAATAAAACCCCACAACATCTGTGGATAGGGAAATAATTTCCTTGGTGGCTGCTGAGTCTACACCAGTCTGTCCCACTGGAGCTGGGTCTCAGAGATTCAGTGTGATTGATGCCTTTTCTGGCTTTAATTGCAATTATTCGTGTGCCTGAACATTTCACAGAATTTATTTTTTTTTCCCCAGGATCTAGCATTTCTTTTTCTTGCCCTTTCAAGAGACTCAGCTGGGATTATCCCGTCCTTATTTTCTGTGCCTTTGTTTTTGTTCACATTCCATAACAAGTGATGCTGGATTACAAAACCCACTTCAGGCTAATACACAATTGTCCATCGTTTTCCACTGAGATGGTTTTTAGTCAGTCCCTTCCCTCTTCCAGAACTGAGCTATTCTTGTGGCAGTCACACTTGGAATGTCCCCGAGTCCTTCTGCAAGGCAGGAACTCCTCTGGAGCCACCACAGCTTTCTCTGGAGAGCTCAAATTTTCTTGACTTCAAAAGTCTATTTGTTATTTAAGGACACAGGATGTTCTCCCCATGTTTACAGAACACATTGTAACACATTTTAAGTGTAATTGGAGGGAAAGATCTTTGATGTCTATTGTAATAATTTCCCTCAAGGGCTGCAGGATTGGTCAAAGTCTACACCAGTCTCTGGATATTTCCCTTTTTTTTTTCACCCCTCAAATAATGTCTGTTTTTTTAGTTCATAAAATCCAAAACTGTGGATGTTTTATATAAGATTTAAATATTGGTTTAGTTTTGGGGAAAAAAATGTCTACACGAGTATAAAAATATTCTGTATTAATATTTCAGAGGAACTTTTTTATTTGTCTTCATTTCCCTCATGATGATTTTTCAGACTTTTTCTTCTGGATATTTCATAAATATATATTTAAATATATACACTGAGCAGGGGAGCTGCAGGGACCAAATTCCTTCTGAGGGTTGGGAACAGAATGGAGGAGTCTGTGCCTTGTTCTGAAACATCCTAATGACACAAAGCCCTTTCTGGCATGAGAAAAAAAACCAGGTTAAGCAAAAAACCCACCATGTTCTGCTCATAGCTGAAGTCCTTTTGTTAAATCCCCACCCAAAGTTTGTGATTCCTGAGCTCCCATCCATCTCCATCACCTCACTGATAGCTTGGAGGACTGGAATTGCATTTCTAGAACAACATTTCCAAATCTACATTTTTGGTGGCTGTTTTAGTAGTCTTCTCTTTTTCATACTGAGTGTTCCTTACTTTGAATACTAATTTTTGGTGACCAATTAATTTTTATCATGGTCATATCACTGAACTGAGATAAGCATCTTTTTTTGTTGTTTATTTCCCAATGCAACAAATTAATTTTACATTTTGAGTAGGAAGAGAACAAACTGAAGCTGGAAGAAATACAGATAACTGTGTGGCTTTGTTACGCCCCAAAAATAAAAGAGATCTCACAGCTTTTTAATAATGGATTCTCGAGGTCTATATTTAATATCCGGAATGTAGCATCATTAATTTCATAACAAAGTTTATCATCAAATTCATTAATTTTCATCAGAATGCAAGTGATAAATTGTTCTGGATAAATAATCATCCATCTATGCCATTGTTGAGAGAACAGTCCTGAGCTGGGCTTTGAGGAATTGGGAATTTTGTGTCCTGAGAAGGGAATGGAGCTGGCAAAGGGTCTGGAGCATCAGGAGCAGCTGAGGGAGCTGGAAGTGTTTGCTGTGGAGGAAAGGACGCTCAGGGGGAATTTTCTCACTCTTCACAACTCCTGACAGGAGGGTGCATCAGGCACTGCTCCCAGGGGACAAGGGATAACGAAAGACAAGGAAAAATGGCCATGGGAGGTTCAGGTTGGACATTAGGAAAAGCTTCTTCACTGAAAGAATGGTCAGACATTGGAAGGGGCTACCCAGGGCAGCAGTGCAGTCCCTGTCCCTGGAGGGGCTCAAAAATGAGTGGACACTTCTTGTGGCACAGCTTCCTGATGACTTTAGTGGCCATGGTGGGATTCATTGGAGGCTGGATTTGATGACTTTGGAGGTCTTTCCAACCTTAATAATCCTAGGCTCTTCCTGCATGCAGATGTTCTTCCTGCTGCCACCTGGCACATCTGGCTGCTCCAGGCAGGTGCTCCCACACCTGGCTGGACACTGGGATGTCTCAAACCAGGGGAAAACCACCCGGGGCAGTTGGAGCCATCACAGCAGAGCTCCCTTGCTGTGATGTGTGCTACCTCGGAGCAGGGAATACATATTTATGGAGCATTATTTACTCTCAATCAGCAGAATGTAGGCCAGCTTTGAAATGCAAATGAGCTGCTTCATCTCCAGCCCAAGCCTGCGAAGGCTGAACCCACCCAAATGCACCATTCCTGCTGTTCCAAAGGCCGAGCTCACCCAGCTTCAGCACTTTCCCTCAGGAAGTTTTGCGGGGGAAAAACAACCTCTGCTTTTCATTTGCTCTCCTGAATTTGAGGTTTCCTCCAGGTAGCCTTTGGTGCTCTCTGTTTATCAGGAAACTGATCCAGGTTCTGTGGGCAATCCCAGCCATGCTCCCTGGAGTCTCCATCCTCACCGAGCTCCTGAGCACTAACAGCTTCCAGCTGCTGGGACAATGTGTGCTGCACATGGCCCAAATGGGGGCTTTTCACACAGCCATCACATCTGCTTAGCAAGAAAGTTCCTTTCCTCCCCAGCAGAAACACCCCAGCAGCCCTTCCAGTGCCATCTGGGAAGAATAAGTGGTGCAGCAGGGTAATTCTGTTGTCTCTATGCATCCAGGCAGAATTCCCAAGTTATTCCACCTGAAAACGTGTCTCCTGCAATGGCCATCAAATGGATTTCCAACATGTGCAGAGGAGCTGTATGTGCTGTTTTGATTCCAGGCTAGCTTGAGCAAAGAGTGAGGGAATCCAACAGAGAGGGAAGGTTGTCTTGCTAACAGGAGTATGAGAAAAGAGGGAAAATATATCCAGGAGAGCAGATGAAGATGGATTATGAAAATACTAGACTTGAATCTCCTCCTGGCTCAGTGGTATAAGAAAAGAATTGGCTCCTCCCATAAATATTTTTACTCCCCAAATAAAATTATTACTCAATTTATATTGATATGATAATAGTGAGTATATAATATATATATATCATATTATTTACTCCCTAAATAAAATTATTACTCAGTATTATCATATCAGAAATAGTCATTTCATAGATGCATTCCCAAATGCTTAATATTCCAGTCCAAATTTTTCTGCTTTTAAATGCTACTTGAAGAAAAAAATGTAAATATTTATATATATTTACATACATAAATAGTACATAAAAACTACTTTCTAAAATAAATTAGAGGCAGCTTTCTCAACAAAACCAGTTTTCATAGTGCTTTTTTCCTTCCCATCCTTTATCCTGGGTGATATTCTTGGCTGAAATTCCCAAAGAATGTCACAATTTAGTAGCATTTACCTTTGTCATTCCCGAACTTCCCTCTGTAAGAGTCCAGCTGTGATGCCAGATCCTCTGCTGGGTCTGCCCAACACCTGTGCAACTCCAACAGAAAACACATCCTTTCCTCACAGGTGGCATCCCAAAAATGGGATGAGGAGAAACAAACTGGGTAACGTTGCATCACAGCACTTTCCTACTAGAAATTAAAATTCTTGGCTGTTAGAGTTAGAGAAGGAATTAAAGAATGCAGATTTATTAATCCCAGTTGTTCAAATTCCAGCTCACATAACAGCTCTTTTCCCATGAGCAAAGTTTTTATGCTAAAATTCCTCTTTTGGAAGTGTCTGGAATATTTTGCTATTACTTAGTTGCTCATGCTGAGCAATTGATTTTTTTTCTTGGCTCTAATCAGATGTTATTGCTTTCTCTTAATTTACTTTTATGGCTGTTTAATGAAGGCTGCTCCTAAATGGTAGAACAGAATCCAGAGGATTTAGGGAGCTAGAAAAGCTCTTGGAATGTGATTTGTGGTGTATTTCAGGTAGGAGGGAGCAACTCTTGCTCTCCATTCTCCACCAGCCTGCCCAGCTCTGCAGATGAGATCATTTAGTCAGCTAAAAGCCGTCCCAAAGCAAAAACAACTTCCAGATGTTTCTCTAATTTTGCAGGACACTGAACTGTGAACAGTCGTTAAACTTTATCCCTTTTGCTTCCTGAGTTTTCCAAGACAGAAACAGATAAAAGAATGGGGGGAAAAACAAAACCCAAACCACTGCCAAGGGATAATTGTGCAGAGGAAAACTCTGGAGTAAATGTGTTTATTGTGGGTATGGAAAAGAGAAAAGGAGCAAAGTGCAAGGGCAAGGCTTGGAAGCTCAATCACTGTCCTGGAGAATGGGATCAATCCCAGTCCTGGCTGCGTTGGGAAAGTCAAGTGTTGGAAACCTCCCTGCAGAGAGGGATTTGTTTGACAGTTATCACCTCCCTAAAACTGGCTCTGATGGAGACTGAGAGCTTGAGATCTGTCAGGAAAAAGGGGTTTGCTGTTAAAATTAATCTTTACTTGCTGAAGACGAGCTCCTGACTCGTCATCCTCCCTAACCCTGCATAGCTACAGTGAGAATCAAGCATATTTTCTCCTAAAATCCAGGACTGTGAATTAAATCCTCCATAAAATTTTGATAAAGATCTTGCAGCTTCAACTTTAGAGAGCATGTACTTATTAAAACTCCTCCAACTCGATGTTTAGTACAATATTGACACCCAGTAATTAGTTCATCCATGATATCCTTCAGTTCTTTTCTGCCAATTAGTGCTGCAGTTTTCACTTTTGCCTGGCATAGAAATAAACAGAGAAGGTACCCATTAGATTTTATTCTATTACCTTTTTTTTTCTTTTTATGGTGGTTTTCCCATTTCTTTTTCATCCATTTAATGCTGGAAGATGTGGAAATTTGCCAATTGCCCCGACATCTACCCTGCAACACCTCTTGTTCTGGGGAGGAACAATTCAGCTCTGATCTCCCCAGATGATGCTGTCCATAAATTAAAGCAGGCTCAGTTTGAGGGACTTGATCTTGCTGCTTTCATTTCTCACGTGACACTTGAACAGAAAACCAAGTGGATTTTAAACAGCTCTAATTTGTATTTCCCAGTTAAGAACCAGTAAGATCAGTTGATGTGGTTGCAGCATTATTTGGAAAAGACCCAATACAGCCTTTTCCTATATTTTCCCTGTAAATGGTGTCATTTTACATTAATATCATCTCTGGTTTTGTGGAAGCAGCTCCTGTGTTTTTTTGTTGGTTCTCTGGATTAGACTGGCTGTTATGAATTTGACAACAGTTATCAAATCTCCCCTGCAGCAGATTGACTGTCAAGGATATGATGGTCAAATGTTTCACATATTGCAATCAAACCATTTGTGTTTGGTTTGAAGAATTCCAAAAGAAAGCTGTCAGCTAAGAAATGAAGTTGAAGTAGCCTGAAGCTTTTGGAGCATGTTGATCCAATTATGATGATCCACTCATATCCTTCAGCTTTTTTTTTTTTCAAAATCAATTTTCATTTTAGCTCAGGGGACGGGTTTTTTTTGGTAATGCAGAGAAACATCTGTAAGGGTATTTCAGATGTGTTGTTTCAGGAAATTTCTTTTTTTGTGTGCAAGAGACCATTGAACTCCACGCTGATTTTGCAAGTGGCTTTTGTCTCCAGTGCACACACATTTATTTTATACATTGTACATACATGTATACAATGCAATATGTACTAACCTGAATGGGAATTTTAAATGAGTTTACATGTGTTTAATCTGGTTGCTTGAACCTGAGGAGAAAAAAACTACAGCAAAACCCTGAGGGCTTAAACTGCCAGCACATAAGGATGGATGTAAAGAAACCTAAACCATGAGCATTGTGGAGGAGATTCCCAGCTGGTGTTTACCAGGAAAGCTGTTTGTCACCTGCAGGGCTCTCTCCTGGACAGACTCTGCTGCCATGACATGTTGACACAACAAGTCAGCGGTCAGCTCTCTCCTTTCACTCCTTCAGCTGAAAAATACCAGCTGAAACCACCCAGTATTTGTTATTCTGCTGCCAGGTGCTGTTGCTGGTGAGGTGATCCCTGTCCCTTGTGCAGCCCGTGGGTGACACCGAGCTGTGACAAGTGTCAGGGTGAGGGCAAGGCCATGCCCACCCACACTGTGCCCTGCCACAGGTGGAACATCAGAGCTGATCCGAGATTGCTGTGCTCATCCCAGACCAAGTGTTGACAGTGTTCTTTTCACATCCCATGGTGAGGATTTAACAAATGGCATTAAATAAGGAGATATTCCATGGTAATAAGAACCAATCTGTGTGGTAGCACCAGGATGATGGACACTGTTTGGGGTGAGGCCTCCAGTGTCCAACAGAGGCACAAATTCCCTGATGTTGGGAGTGGAGAGAGACCCAAACCAGGACCCCTTTGGTCAGCATTCCTGGTAGATCCAGTTCTGCTGGAGATTCCCACAGCCATAAATACCCACCATTCCCACAGCCATAAATACCCACCATTCCCACAGCCTGGTTCTCTTTTTGGGCAGGAGCTCTACAAATTCTTCAAACTGGCAATTAATTCACAATCCATACACCCACCAAGCTGTGAGTCTGATGACCTTTCAGAGATCCATAAATGCTGTTCAGGAACCTCCTCTATAAAATCTCCCCAACTTTACCCTTCTTTTACTCTAGGGTTAGTCCTCCAAATCTGAAATTTTACCTTTTCCTCATGGTTCATCTCCAAGCTTTATTTAATAATGATTCTGCTAGGAGAACACACTACCCTGAGATAAGGAGGGGCAGCCTGGCTGTTACAGTAAGAAATATTTCCAATTTTACCAATTATGTTCTGAAAGAGAAAAACTGTCATTATTTTAATCAAGACTTGTTAGAACCAAAGGTTTTTTGATGGGACTATGTGCCCAACCACCACAAACATGCTGTGGTAGCAAGATCCATGAAAATATACTCCTGATACAGCTGGTTTGGGGGCAAAATAGTAGATATGGCAGTTCTTGGGGCACCTGATTCCTTGAGTCGTCTGACTGTGGTGGCAGAAAGTCCTTTACACTGTTTGTCACCAAAGCCAAGGGACATCCTGCTCATTCACTCAGCACAGCCAGCTTGGGACATGTTCAATTGACTTTTGGTCTCGTGAGCTACTGAAAGACACAAAAACTCTTCATTATTGTCAGGTTTATGGAGGGGTTTAAGATCCTAAATGAGATGTTTATAGAGAAGTTAATCTTCTTGATTTTTGTGCCACCGTACCTAGAGCTGAAGGGCAAATTTAACCACTCTTTCAACAGTGTATTTTGTTAAATTGAGATATTAATATCAATTAGATGGCTGATTCTTTCCATGGTATAAAATAAGTCAAGGCATAATTGATGGTACTTAAATATCTTTGCACCTTGCAATACTGGATTTGAGATATTATATTGACGAAATGCTGGTTTTCAGCAGAAATCAGGTTTATTTTCTTTTAGTTCTGAAGCCCTGGAATTTCTCAAGGAAATGAAGAGTTTATTTGATATATCCCAAATATCCATGAACAGACTCTAAATGCTGACTTTACCAGAAGAGAGCTGATTTGCACCAGTTGAAACTTTCAGCCCTTTCTCTCTCAAAATTTGCAGTAAGGGCAGTGCCCAATTCCCTGATGGTTTTACAGGGAACTGGATCAGCTCCATAAAGTTACCTGGAAAGGAACAGACCCACAGATACTGAACACCTTGCCAAGCATTTTTATGAACTGATGATGGAGAACCACACCAAGATCAGAGATCACTTTTCAAACCTTTTGGCCTAAATGTACTTTATCTTGGATTTAGAGTGTATCCATCAAACTTTGAAGTTAAAAAATGAACCAGCTGGGGTTTTTTGAGTCCTTTCACACTGTACAGTAGCACTGCTGTTTGACAGAATTATTCCAAAATCATTCAAGGTTTTATTTAACTGTAAATATTTATTTTCCATCAAAGGAAGGGATTCCCAGAGGTGGCCAAGGCATCCAGCTGGCGGCTTTTCAACAATATATTAATTTTTTGTACACCCTTTTCCAAGCTGTGCAGTCAGCAGGAGTCAGGAGCTGTTGAAGACAAGGTCTCCTGCAAAGGGCACATTTCTCATGGATAAACACGATGGGGCATATTCTGCTCTAGAAAGGATTCATCCTCATTTTCTTCTCCCCCTGACCAAGGGTTTGATTTCAGTATAAGGCAAAGCAAAACATTTGTTTCCAGTAAAAGCAAAGCATTTTGTGGGCTCCTGAATATTTCATTGGAGAATCTTTACCTAATTAAGGTAAATTTTCCGAATAGTTTATTTTTACAGTAGGCCAGGAATGGAAGCTGGAATTTGGGGCTCCTCCAGGAGAAACTAAACCTCTGTGCTGGCAAACATGAGAACAGCACTGCACAGATGTTCCAGACAAGGGTGGACCTGCATAAACACAGGAAAAAACCCTGTCCAATCTCTCTAGATACTGAATTGTACAAGGAGCAAAGCACACAAAATTAATACGGCTCATGATACTGAAATAAGGAAAATGCCAGTCAAAGTTATGATAATATGGAGTGTCCCAGAATCCCAGGATTTGGACAAAAACCTGTGTCAGCAGTTAATGACTCACTTGCAGAATGGGGTGATTAATTATTTTTCTGTGTGACCACCCGTGGATGCTTTAGCTGTGGCCTGGGATGGATCTGTGTTAGTGCTTCATGACAGCAAACTCCAATCGAGGATGAGAGACTGGGCTGTAATTAGCATTGTACAAGAAAATACCGAGCAAAATATTAGTTGCCTACACATCATAAATTTGACCCACATCAAATCATTCTGTGGCCATGCCACGGAAGGAAAATTTCACAGCTGGAGTTAAAGAAGGATCCAATCACTCTTCCTACATGTGTAGGGTTATTTGGATAAATGGAGAAAATAGGTTTCTTGAAGCTACTGGCATCCCAACATTGAACTGGGTGAGGTAGAAAAGTTCAGAACTTGACTGGACCGGATCCTCAGCATCCTGCTCTGGCTGTGAGCAGCAGATGGGCCTGGGTGGCACCTGGGGGTCCAGAGGGGTCCTGAGGAGACACAAAATGCTGATGGTTTGCTGATGGATGAACAAAGAAGGGCATGTTTTAGTTGTATCACAGAGGGAAAAAAAATCTGGTACTTCAGCATAGCCTGGAGGCGTAAACACAGGGAGATTTGCAAGTGGATGTAAAGTGAGTATTGCTTAAAAATAGGCTGAGGAATGAAAAGGCAAATAGTGTGGTGGTATTTTCCACAATGTTTAGGTACTCATAACTCTAATCAGCCTGGGGAAGGAAATGAATAATTCCCTTTAAATCACATTGAATACCAGAGTAGGTGGCTACATAGGAGAGAAGCAAGGAGAGCAGAAGGACCATGTGAGGTTCAGGCAAACCCACCTGACCCCCACTGGCTGAATCTCAGCCCCAGAATGTGTTTTTGCACCACGGCCCTGATGATCCAAGCAAATGTTTTGGGGCTGTCCATTGGTGTTATCTCCTTAAAGGGAGGAGGGAGATCCTTGACCCTTCATGTTCTCTGCTTTAAGCATAAACCCCCTTATCAAAACCACGCAAAAACATTGTGCAACTTTCAGAGTTTAGCTGCTTAAATTTCCAACCTGAGCAAAAAGAATAATGTTATTTACTTATTTATTTGTTTGTTTGTTTGTTTATTTATTTATCCCTGCACCGCTGCTTGGGGGCAAACACATGAAGATGGAGAATTTCCCACTGGAGGCTTTTGACTCCAAGTTTAGAGGAGTCATTAGTCACGTCACACATGCCAAGTCTGGTGGAATTTGGCAGAGCTGCTTAAAGTTTAACGAGGGCGAAGGGATGAACCTTTACCTCAGCTGTGCCGATGGTTACAATGCAATGATAATTCATCAGGAGTTTAGTGCTCAGCTTCCTATTAAAACAGCCCAGCCAGGCAGGATCAATCCCTACAAATCTGCCAAGAAAGATACAACTTGGATCAAACAATAGCGTTTTCACTCAGGCTGCACAGACACAGTTTGGCTCTGATGTGTTTTCCCGGGCGAATTACAAAAGCAGGATTTGGAGATTCTTCCGTCTCGGGAATTAAATGCTCAGAACTATTGGCTGTCAACTTGAAGAATGTTAGATCTGCATCTCTCCACAATTGTCTTGAGTTTTTTGGAATGGAGCCCAGATATTAGCAGGGGGTAAATAAGACAAAAATTGACAACAATGTGCATTATAGGGTGAAGCGTGGAAGCTGAGGTTTAGATGTGAATGGTTAATGGATTTCTTAGAACTGTGGTATTTGATCTGAAGCTTACCATGTTTTTCAAGCAGATTCACCTCAGCTGATCTCTGAAACCTTAAAAAAAAGAGAAGTATATTTTATTCCATTTGAACCACTGCAAAAATACAAGGTAGTGTTTATTAACATGGCATGATTTTGGGGCTTGTGCAGAACTATTCTATGATGGTTAAAAATATGTTTTAAATGTGCATGGTTATAAGTTTGTGTTGGTCAGACTCAGTTTGGCTGTTGGCACAGACTACTACAGTAAAACGAATTCTGCTTGGTCAATTAGGGGTTAAATATCTGTTATTTCCAAGTGTGTTTGTGTCATTCCCAAACTCCTACTTTTGTTTTTACAACATACAGTGGGTACAAGGTTGTGAGGTCAGACTGGGAGTGATTCTGCATTTTCAGAGAAGTGGTTTTTGTTTTTTTTTTTTTTTTTTTGCTGCCTTATGTGTTTGGACTGTAAGAATGTTTTTTCTCTTCTGTGGCATGAGCTGTGCTTTTTATCCTACAGCATCTTTACTAGGGATGAAAAGGCCCAAGAAAATTTGATAATTTTGCCACAGATCCAGTGAATGAACAGCACAGCTAAAATAGGGCAAACTTGTAAAAGACCCCATTTCAACAAGTTTCTAAGGAGCACAAATACAAATACCTCCATACAGGCTGCAAGCAACATAAACAAACCGAAATACACATTGAAGCTCAGTTCAGCCAGGTACCTCAGCCTGAGGTTATTGAGATGTGCTGTGGCCCTCCTGAATCCACAGGTTTGTTCACATCCATGCACATTTATGGGTGTAAAAGCTCTTTGTCCTGGCGAGCAAAGCCAAGCCTTTATTTCGTTCTCTTTATTTCCCTGCTGAAGCAAATTTTTCTGCCTCTCCCTGGACTTCCTTCCTTGTGAAAACACACTCAGTGTTGCTTTTCTGCAGGTTCTGGATGTGTTTGTGGAGTTTCAGTGAGTTCCCCACCCTTCCCCGTGGTGATGCTGCCCGAGCCTCTCTCCAAGCAGCTGATGATGCTTTGGGAGAGCTCAGCTGCCTTTGCACCAGCCTGGATTCCTTCCCACTGACAACACCAAGTTCCTTGGAGCCTGAGGTAGGTTTCTACTCAGATAAATCTGCAGACAGCAGTGATGAATTTGGGCGCACAGATTCTAAAAAAGCGTGCGCATAATGCCTTCAAAAATTGACTTTACTCAGTTGGGAAACATCAGCGCCCAGCCCTGTCCTGTTTTCAGTAACTGTTGTTATGTCCCAGAAATTTCATTTTACATCTGGAAACTTCTGTGGTTTTATTGATACAAACAGTTCTTGATTTTCCATTTTGTCTGGAAGGAATGGAGAAATTTTTAAACTTTGTGTTCCCACGATTGCAGGTGTGTATTATGGCACTGGAAAGGAAATTACTGCCATGTATTTATGGCTGATGGAGACCATTCAGGGGTTGTGATGTGCAATGAGAAACTCCCAAAAACTTTTTCAGGGCATGAATTTAGTAACAAACATAAACCTGAGCTTGAAAATGAGCAGCTGGGTTGCTCCATTTGGTGAGATCACACAGTCAGCAGGAGTTGGGCTGAATTGGAGTGACTTTGGGTCATGTTTTTAGCAAAGCCTAAGACCCTGTACCAATATAAACTAATAGCTTAGAGTCAGTGGTTTCACTATTATTAGGTCATTGGGTAGAAGAAAATGCTAAATGGAAATAATTTGGAATATACTAGCAAGTCCCAGGAAAGTGGGAGAGCAGAAAGGTCCAGTGCAACTTCCCCAGGATTCCTGTAAATGAGGGGTTTCCAGCTCCCATTGATCATTCCTCTTTGCACCATGTGTATAAAATAGCAATTTGAGGTTTCAGGAGTGTCATGTCTGCATGATGAGTCCATCAATTTTCTTTGGCTGCAGGTTTCCCTTCAGTGGCTGGGAAGTAAATTATGAGAAGCTGAAGGAGAAAGCCGTAAATTATTGGGCTCTGCCAACTTCAATATCCGCAGCCTGACGGAGCCTTGATTTGACAACAATCTGCTTGTCAGTCTCTCTTGCAAAATATTAACACGCTCAATTATCAAATGTGTTATCCAACTGTTAAATCTCACGGATGGAGCAGTCCAAAGTCCAGGGTCAGGCTCCGTTTCTGCTCCTGCGGCAAAGCATCTGCTCAGGCTTGGGGGCTGCTCCTTCTTGGCCCCTGACAGCAGCTTTCTTTAGGGTTAGTTGTGTTTTTTTAGGGAGTTCAGGCTCTTTCTGTGAGAAAATTGGAAAGAAAGGCACAAGTGTTGTTGCTTGGTTGCCCCGGGTGCAGTTGGAGTTTCTGGGAACAGTGCTCCCCAAATCAGCCTCTTTGAAGAGGCAGAAAACAAATTATGTGCTTTTCAAAAGCCCCACGTTTTGAAGGAAGCACCAGCTTACCTTCATGTAAGAGCATTTTACTAAATCAAGTGTATTCTAATCACCAGCAAAAAAAATCTCTTCTTTCTCTGAAAGACCCTTTGGGAAAACCCTCTCACTTTAGTAGGATTTTATCCATCCTCCTGTACTTTTCCCAGGCAATGGGAATGAACATTAGTCTGTCTCCTCATGCTGTAAATTATGATGGGCCACTGTAGATAAGGGGTTTGTGCTAAACATTAAAAACAGTCACCTGGAAACAAATGAAAGCATGAGTAATAACCACATGCAAATTTCTCCCCCATTTATAACTTGCTAGTAAATGCTGACATTTGGAGAGAGGGAATGCAGTACAGGAGGAGGATGTTGGGTTTTGCAATTACAGTCCCAATCCATTCTCAAAAGATTAAAGTTTTACACAGTGGTTGTTCTCGGGAAATTTGCTGAATCCTAATATTTAAGATGAAAGCATAATGAAGGATGGCTTTTTTTTTTTAAATTGTCTGATAGGCTTGATTTGCCAGTTCCCACTGAAGCAAAACTTTCCTCTGACTTCAATTATCAGTAAATTGTGTTGACCTCAATAAGGGTTTTTGCAGAACTGGACCCGTAGCATGAATAGGCTGTTCTGTGCAGAAAAGTGACTGCATGAAAATGGCATCTTCTTACTCATCAGTTCTGCCTCCCGAGGGCACACGAGCTGCTGTGTCTGGCTTTAATGACAGAAATGAGGTTTTGCTGCTCTTTCCTCCTGTGAGACCTCCAGAGCTGGTGGAACAGGCTGGGAGTTGGTGCAAGAATGGCAGAATTTGGGTGGGAACAGCTGTGTCCCCTTGGTCCCCCACACCCAGAGGGGTCTGAGCCCCCAGGCTGCACCCCAAAAAGGTGTGAGCCCCAAGGCTGTCCCCCAAAAGGGTGACAAAACCCAAATCCCTGTCTGTACACGACAATGAATCAACCATCCTTTTCCCACTGGGCTACTCCAGACCGGGAGCTTTAAACGCTCCCTGTTGGACATCCTCCTGATTTATTGCATTTGTAAAGGTGACCTTAAATATTTTAATGGTAATAATTCTTTCAAGGGTTTAAATCAGTAAATGTGCTGTGTTCATATTTTGGCATTATATACTGTAGGCAATTTAATCCATATAAGCAGTTTCAGTGATATTAACACTGTAGGCAAACTGATACTAAAGTTTAAATGTCAGAGAGAGTTTCCATATTACATCTAGTGCAAACAAAGCATTTTTTCTCCAAGTACTGAGGCATAAAATACCAGGAGATAGTAAAGACAGAGAGTGCCAATGAGTCTGAAATAAATAGGAGGTGAAATTTATAGCATTTTCAAATATGTGCCCTATCCAAGGACTGCTGCAGCTGCACAGATCTATAAAATTAGAGATAAGAGAAAAACCTTGTAGCACTTCACAATAAATGCACCTCCACCAGGGTATCTATCAGGATTTCTGTAACTCCTTGGAGATTTACTATTTCACCTTGGATTTATTTCCCACTGTGCATGGCATGGTTGGTATTTCCTATTTCCTCCATTGCCCCACTCGTTATGCAGTGCCAGGTCCCAGCTGTAATCACTGGGCAGTGGCACCATGAGCCCACCCCGTGCAGGAGGGTGCAAACAGATCTGGGCTGGGATGACCCCACCAATATTTACCCAGTGGTGCTACAGGAGCTTGGGATCAGGCAGGTTTCCATCCCATGGCCCCCGAGATCTGGGTTTCTTCTCACACTCAATGGGTAGTGAAGACTTTAACTTTTTGGGGCAAAAAAAGCAAGGATTGGGTGAAAAGAGGTGCCTTCCATGATCTCCAGCTTGTGGTGAGGTGCTGAGTGCTGCCCATGTTGGGATAAATGATGCTGTGGCTCTCCAGGCCCTGGGAAGGTGCATCTGAGCCAGCCAAGCACGGCTCATAAAACCTGTGACAAATGGTCAAAAGGTTTATTGGCCATGTTCTGCTGTGCATGACCCCATAAACCAGCAAGGATGTGTGGAAACACGGGCTGTTTGTTAGGCTGTTTGCTTGTTAAATAACCTGACCTGCTCTGAAATCTCCTCTGGCATCACTGGGCTGAAAAGGGGGGCAACTCAGTAAAAATAAGTAAAGAAACCTGTGAATGATGTGTAGGAAGTCACAGGAGGAGGAAGCACAAGTGCTGTCAGGGAGGATGAGAGTGGAAGGGAATAACCACTGAGAAATAACATTTATGAGCTATTTATGCTCTTTTTTCCTAAGGATCCTTATCCTTGATTTAATCCCTCTGGAGGTCTGGCACAGCTTTGGTGACCATGACTCCTGGGAATGTTCATCACTATCACTTAGGTGGCAGGACTGTGGTACCAGGCCTGGCAGTGCATCTTTATCTCAAGGAATTTTGAAGGTGCTTCTGGCAAATTTAGGAAATTGGATATAAGAGAGAAAATCCTGCTCCTGTTGGGGTGGTGGAAATCTCCTCAGCCTCCATCCTCCCCTGTCAAGCTAAGCCCTGCCAGGCCTTGATGAGATGTCCCAGATCACAGACAAAAAGATCTCCAGACCCTATAGGAGGAAGGGACAGCCTCTGCCATGAGGAGTTTCTTTCACTATTCAGAAAACTCAAACACAAATAACACCTTCCCAGCTGTGTCATTGCAGCAAGGTGAACTTTTAGTGCTCCAGGCTGAAGGATTCCTCTGGAACAGCACTTCTTCCATCAGGAGCCCCTGGCAGCGTGATGTGACCATCACCTTCTCTGGCCACAGCTCCTGGGTGAACAAGTGACGCAATGCACGATTTGCAAACTCCAGAACCTGTCAAAGTGAGGAAAAAATGAATGTGCTCAAGATCTCATTGCAAATCTGCTGAAACAGAGCCAAGATCTTTAATTCATATTCACATCCCTAATCAATATTTCAAGAAAATCAAAGTGTAAAGCTCAACCTGTATAATCGTGGCTCTGCCTTCATCCTGATTGCACTTAATTTCATCAGGGTCACACTGAAGAGCTCAGGCTTGTTTAATTCTAAACTCCAATGACAGTCAGAGGAATCCAATTTTAGTTGTGGCTCTGTAAGATTTTTTTATTCAAAAGCAATTAAATGGCTTTCTCTGGCCTCCTTAAATTGACAAACTGTAAATAAGGGTTGTTTGTCCATAGGAAATGATACCACCATATTTAAAACATATATAGAATGACTTGTAATAACTGCTACTACCACAATAGATGATAAGCAAATAAATTAAAGTAACAGCACATAAAATGATGAATTTGGGTAGACTTAAGGTGATATAAAATAATTGGAGACTCCGCTGCTATTTCCATTTTTAATGGGGTTCTGTGGCAGCACGTTCTGGCAGAGGGGCTGGAAAGGTAAATTAATCTTTATGCATCATCATCAAGCAGTGTAAACACGGCCAAACTTAATTAGGACATAATAGATTGTTAAGAGTCTGCCCCTCAGAGGTGAGATTGCTCTGGCAAGTGAATACAGACTCTCAGGCAAGGTCTTCTTTAAAAGACTGGTGGTAGCTCTTCCATGCCTCTGACAACAAAGGCAAAGCCCTGCCAGAGAGGCAGCTTTCCACAGTGCCAGGGCAAAGCACGAATCTGCAGTGAAATATCAATGCAATGTGGCCTGAGGTTGTACTGCTTTGGCTGGAAAAATCCTTTACTGCAAAAATACCAACAGAAGTCACTGAAATCTCCACCAGGATGGATGTGCTGGGCATTCCCAGCTCTGATTCCCCCAGCCATGGGAACCCCATCCTGCTGGGCTGGACAAGCATGGAGAGGGAACTGGGCTTAAGTGGGTGCATAAAAATAGCAAAAATCTTACTTGGCATTCTGTCTTTTAGACATTATCGCACATTAAGTAGAGAAATGCAATGTAGTCTATTTTTCACTTCTGATAGTGGATTTTGTCATTAATCCATTCCTGTGTGATTTTCTGAGACTGTTGTACTGTGACCTCTCTTTCCATGGCAGCAGTTGAACTTACAGTTTTATATATCAGTATTTATTTATACTTTATACACATGCTCTTGCTTCTTAAATGGACTGAGTTCACTAATTGAACACAAGGTGATAATTTCTGGTTTAAAAGTAGCTGCAAAATGTAGTTGAGAAATCTCAAAGCTTTCTGTGAGAAATACTGGCAAACAAAATCTGAAAAGAAAGTACATTTTATTGAACAGTTTCAGTCTGGATTCAATGTCTGTACAGTGTGGACAGCAGAAAATTCAGGCAAGAAAACATATCGTAGACTCAGGGGAATTTTAGTTGTGTCTGCTTTAAAAGTCATTTTGTAGGATGGGTTTGGTGTGTCAAGGTCACGCTGCACAGTGGCATGAACTGGCCAGATGTGGAGATCTTTTTCACACTGCCAAATACCAAAAGGTGTCTTAATAGCTGGGAATCAAACTGCAGCATCATCTTGAATGCCTTGATTACTCCAAGGCTGCTTTTGGAGTTCAGCATTCTTGATTTTATTTCCTGATAATTGTGTTAAGAGTTTTCTGCTGCTCAATTGCCTCAGGAATTAGGAGATGGTTTTGAGAGCAGGGGAAGGACTCCCCTGCTATCACAACTCTCCAGGGCAGAAAACATTTCTCATTATGGAAATTATCATGGATATTGTATGAAAAGGGGAAAAAAACAATTTCAGAGCTGTAGGAAAGGTCTACTGCAGACCACCACACTGGACTCTTGTTAATCAGGATAAAAACAGCAGAGAAGACAAAAACTTTCAGTTCTCAGCTTTATTTGATCACTACCATCCTTGCAGAGGGGTTTTATGTACTTTAATTTCTATTTTAAGTCTTTAATTCACTTTTTAATTCCCTCTCTGCTAATTTAATATGTTTTGCTCTTTGTTTGCACCACCTAAAACTAAACCAACTTAATCCATGTATATCTCAGAGTCAGACTCCACCCCTGCATTTGCTTTTGCATTTCCACTCTTTGGTAATAGCTTTTACAAGCAGACCAGTTTAAATTCTTAATTTTGTCTAATTCCTCTAAATGCACAATGATTCTTCAACTGGAAAGGAAAGAGAGCAGCTCAGAATGATCCATATGTTGAAGTACTGTATTTTCATCATTTAAATGATAAACTTCCCATCAAATATCCACAAATGTACATTCATGACTCCCATCCAATGATCCATTGGCCAGAGGCACATACATTGTTTTAATTTATTTTGGAGTAAAGGTGCTTTCCTGCCGAGTTCGGATAAGCTTGCTATGCACCAAACAGATGTTCAATAAAAGAGACTTTACTGAATATGACAGAGAAACTCAGGGAAAGAGGATGAAGGAGGGAAAATTACAGGATGTATGGATTCCTGGTTCATCAAACAAGAGGCCACGCTTTTAATCGGGTCTCTTTTATGGATGGAGCAGAAATGGAAGAGCAGGAACGGGGATGTCTTGGAAGAAGGTGACACCAATGTGTTGCTCGTGGTGGATTAACTTTGGCAAACCCACTGCAAGACCACACCAAGTCTCCCCATCCTCTGATGGGTCCAGTTCCTCCCATCATGGGAAAAACACCTGCAAAAATTCAATTGCAGGATCTGGGAGAATTACAAGGTCTGGAGGTGGGCATGTGAGGGTTCCTTCCCACTGTGTGGAACAGTCAGTTTTGCTCTCGGAAGGAAAAAGTGATTCTTAAACCAACCAAGCCTTGCATCTATTCAGGCTTTTCCTGTCTGGAGAAAGGTGCTATGTGAGGAGGAGCTGAGGAGCACAAAGCCAGCCTGATTCATCCTGAGATCAAAGAGGGAATGCTGCCTTTGAGATAAAGATGGCTCTGCTTTGAAGGGTTTCTCCTTTGTTCAGGGATGTCCACCCACCACTGGCACAGCTCCTCCTCAGAGACACCCACCAGGAGAAAAGCACCTCCCCTGCCTGCTCCAGGGAGCTTCACCTCCAATTTTTGGATGTCTCCATCAAAGGGAAGGTTCATCCCGGACCTTCTCCCTGCCTTGGAGCCCAGTGGGGATGGGTCTCCATCTGGGACAGAGAATTGACTCCGCAATGCAATTTTTTAACCTGGAAAATTTTAACACCACACTGGAAACTTTCTTATTCACAAGATGTGAATCCCAATCTTGATTTGTCAGGGAAGGGGAATTGATATTTTCCACCCAGCAATCTGCTATGCTTGTCCAGGGGCAGTTCATAACCAGCTTTCCTCATTCTACCTTCCATTATGGATGCGTCAATGTGGTGAAAACTGGAAGTATTTAAATATTTTTGTGGGCCTTTTGGTAAAATCTGATGGTATAGAAGGGGGAACAGCTTCTGCAGGTGCAGCTCTTCCATCAGTGCTCTCCATCCAGATTATTTGATGTTTTCAAACTCAGTCTTAATAGTAGTGGAAATGCCTTGGAATGTGGTGTAGGGCAATCAACAAGTGACCTGATTTGGCTGCTGAGGCTTTCTCTTGGTGTAATGGAATGGAGAGAAAAGGTAACAAGGGGTTCCTGGAGAAGGGACCTTTATAATCGAATTTCATAAACTTTCATTCAGGAGATTCTCAGCTTGGCTTAACTCTCCTACATTCACTTCTTTAGAAGGAACTTCTTTTCTACAACCTACAAAATGTGTATTTTCCTGTAGACATGAGATAATAAAAGAAAAGTGAGTAGGATACATGGGAAAAGACAGCAAAAAATGGATGGCAAAAGAGGATCTGAGGGAAATAAAAGGTCTAAGTGGTAACTGGCATCAGACCTAGCTACTTATTTTTTCTAAGAAGCTGCTGAGATGCTGATCTGGATATTTACCAAGGTCTTCCTGGGCAGAACTTGCTGGTGTCATGGTTTGAGCCTGGCACAGAGCCAGTGCTCCCTATGAAAATGCCTCACTCTGGCGTCTGCTGTGAGATGTGGCTAGGAATAAGCAAAACAGGCTCTAACTTAAACATAAAGAACACTTTATTACTTAAAATTACAGGAAAAATAGGGAAAGACTATAAGGAAAAGAAAAAAAATTGAAAACTTTACAAAAACTACTTTTCTTCTTCTTCACTCTCTGACTTTCTCAATCTAATACATTCTCTCAAAAAAAAAAAAAATACTAACTGCTCAGCTCGGCACGACACTTTAGTATACTCAAACTGCAGTTCATGAAGAGGAAAGGAGTTTTTCTCGTTCTATAGGCTTCTCGTGGAGACACACTGAGAACTTCGTGTGCTTCTCTGTTACTTCGGCACTGCCCGGGGAAAAAAAGTCCTTTTGCCGCTTGTGACATGTTCCTTCCATGCTCAGTGCTTTCACCACTGAGACATGGCTAGAGCTGCTTTTAGGGTGGTCTTTCAAGGATGCTTTGTCTCACTCTAAAAAGGCACAGTCTCTGCTTTTGGGACAACTGTCCCCCCCATATTTTTCCAACCCCCTGGGGCCGGGGGGTCTTCACGAATGAACTTTCTTGGTTTTGAGGTACTGCCTCTCTTTAAATGCAGTCTGTGTCACAGGAACAACTGAGTCTATGGCTACAAGAAAAAGTTTAGCCAAAAGGCTACTCTAAATCATCTCTCCCCATCTAATTATTTCTACAATTTCTGGGCTAAGTCATCTCATCTCTCATCTCTTTTCTTATTCAGCTTCGAGGAGGATTAGCATTTTTGTAAGGCCCCAGTCATGCAAGAAAGGGTTAAAAGTTTTCAGTCTCTTTGCTGTCGGTCTCGGAGCGACTCCCACGCACGCTGCCTACACGCTGCTGCTCCGGCCGGACAGTCTTCTTCTTTCTCTTCTTAGCTAGCTGCTCTCCTGGGGGGGGGGGGAAGCTGGCTGCCCGATGTCTCGATGTCTCTTGGGGCTCCCCCACCCTTCTATCTTTGAGAGCCCCCTCAACTCTCACTTCTGTCCAGGCCCCAGGCCTACTGCATGGCTGGCCCCTCCCCGCCCAGCAGCAGCGGGCCGGGCGGGGGAGAGAGATCTGAACTCCTCGCCCGACGATGTCTAAAAGAGGAAGTGCCAGGGCAGTGCTTTGCTTTTAACCCCTGTGTATTCTCAGAGGTGTGTCCAAACTCTACTGGCTACACCAGGTGTCAGTATGAAACCCAAAACTTTCATTGGTTTGACCACAGCTTCCCAGAATTCCTACTTCTTCTTGGTCAAACCATGACAGCTGGTTACCAGCAAATTGAGATGAGAAATTACCTCAGCTGTGGGACTGTGATGGGCTTCTCCAAAATTGAGATTTGTGAATTTGCAACAGGGAAGCAACACTGTCCCTTTAATAATAAATTTTTGTATAATTTATTATTAAAACCACCAGCCATTCAGAACCAAGGATCAATAAACAGGAGTTTGCAACATGAAGTAGGACCCTGTGTAGACTTTCTGAGCCATTACTACGTGTGAGTACCTACAAGCGTTCAGGAGCACCAAGTCTCCACTGCTGCTGATGAATTCACACATGATGCTGAAGTTTCAAAACACTGAAGCCTGGACAATATTTTTCACAAGATGGATTGGCATTTTTAATAATTCCCAGATCCCAAACACATATGAAATGAGCCCTTGATGAGAAAGGTCTGATTACAAATAACCTGCAGAGAGATGAAAGTTTGTTTTTAATATCTGCCTTTGACTTTCAAGAGGCTTCAAAAGAAGGCAAAGACTAGAAAACAGTTTGATTTAATACTGTTAGATGTGTGAAATAAAATGCTGGACAATAAGAGATGTAAAACAAGCAACAAGTGCAAATGACTTAAATCAAATTAAAGAGCTAATTGAAAATAATGGAATTAAACCCTTTTTTTAGTTGTTTTTATTCATCTGGTTTTCAGCACTGTTTGCAACAGCATTTTTTTTTTTATCTTCTATGCTTTGAAGAACAAACTTTCTCTGCCATGAAAGACAATGATTTTAATCAGGCTGTGAAATGTCATTCTCTGGGGATGTGGCTGTTAAATGCCAGCGAGGAAGAGAAGCTCCATCAACACAAACCAGCAGGGCAGCCACGGAGTGAAGCAGCCTCGGTGTGTGGAGCTCTGATACAACATCCTGATACTGGGATCCTTCAGCTCCCATCTCAGTGATCCTCACCAACACAACCTTGCTTTCATTCTCTCTGTATCTCAAGGAATTATTTTGTAACACAGACACAGCTTCAACTGAGCAAACCTTTGGCTCCACGAGGAACCACGAGGTATCTGCTGGTAAATCTCTGTTTTCAGAACAGATCACCCAATGTGGAGTGAGCTTTTGTTGGTTTTGTTTAAGCAACTGAAGGGAAATGGTGTTTGCATGAGGGTATTTGGGTGTTTTTGTACACATTAAAGCAGAGGAGTGACCCCTCTGCAGTGGGGTTGGTGCAAACCTGCCTGTGCTGCTCCTGGTTCTCCTGGGAGAGGAGGAGTCCCAGCAGGAGCATGACTGTCCTCGTGATTCCTCACTGTCCCTGTGGTCCTTGCTGTCCTTGGGTCTCCTCAATGTCCTTGGGCTCCTCACTGTCCCTGTTGCCGCCGGCACTTATATACAATCACGAACAGGATTGTACTATTGTTATTTATCACGTCTACTGCTTAAAAAACTTTTTTGCTGTATATGCAATGCTAACAGAACTTCTACTTAAAGCCTACTTTTTTTAAACTCTCTCTTAAATTTTCTCAAAACTCTCTAACTTTATAAATCCCAGCACCTGTGACTCTTCACTATCCTTGGGGCTCCTCACTGTCCTTGGTGCTCCTGTCTGTCCTTGTGGTTCCTCACGGTCCTTGGGTCTCCTCAGTGTCCTTGAAGCTCCTCTCTGTCCTTGGGGCTCCTCAATGTCCCTGTGGCTCCTGTCTGTCCTTGTGGTTCCTGTCTGTCCCTGTGGCTCCTCTCTGTCCTTGTGGCTCCTCAATGTCCCTGTGGCTCCTGTCTGTCCTTGTGGTTCCTGTCTGTCCCTGTGGCTCCTCTCTGTCCCTGTGGCTCCTCACTGTCCCTGTGGCCCCTCGCTGTCCCCTTCTCTCACCCTGCCTTGCAGTGCCAGTTTGACTTCTCCTTCCTCTCCTCTGCCCCCTCCCAAGGCTCCTCCTCATCCTCCAGCTGGGTTGGAGCTCCAGGGCAGGGATGGCTCAGGTGCATTTGCCCAAAGGGCCCGGAGCTTTCAGTGCTTAGAAAAATCCTGCTGAGCAGAATCGAGGATTTTAAGGGTTTTATCAAACTTAAATGATGATTCTGTGATTGCAGAGCACATCTGCAGGGGGATGTTACCCACAGACCTCGAATGAGGCTTGGCTTTGCAGAGCAAAATTAAACCTGTTATAAGCATTTTGTACAGAAAATTCCCCCATAAAACCCTGTCATCAGCGTTCAGAAAGCTTCTCTCTTTTTTTGACTGCAGGCTCACAGAAATAACTTCCCTGTGGAGTTCAGAGCTGGGCAGCACAGCAGGCTCAGCTGCTCCTTGGCTTTAGAGGTTATTTTTGCTTCACCCCATCCTGCACAGCAGCAAACCACGCTTGGAGCAACCTGCTCTAGTGGAAGGTGTCCCCTGGAATGAGATGATATTTTAATTCCTTCCAACCCAACCCACTCTAAGATTCTGTGATTAACTTTTCTGCCTTTCTCATGGGCAGCTTAATTTTAAGACTTGCAGAAGAACAAGGGGAAAACCAACTGAGACAACACGAGGACAATTCCCCTGCATGTGGAAATGTGGGGTTTTTTAAATGAAATTATTTCCCCTGTGTACTGCTACACTGCCTCTTCATTAGAGGGACAGGAGAAGTGTGTGCTTGCTCAGTGCTGAGCTCTTATGGTGTGCAGGAATTGCATAGAAAAAATCATTCCTGGTGCTAAAAACCAACCTGACACTGCTCCTTGAGTTTGGTGAAATATCTAATCAGTCTCAGTGGGTTTTTCAGGAAAAGGAATAAATAAAATAACAGGAAGAAAAAAATAAAAAAAAGAAGGGGGGGAAATAGAGAAGAGAGAAAACCCACCAACCCTGGTGTGTTCCCATAATAAAGGGTCTAAAAATGCCCCACTCATTGATGCAAAATTACACTTATTGTTTATCCTCCTTCTACTTCACACAGCTTTATACAATACACACCACGAAAAATACAAGCAAACAACCGACACATTAGTTAAGAGACCTTCCATTTTACTTTGGCAGTTCACGATAATGGAATTTAATTGTGGAAAAAGCTGAATAATTTTAGCTGAATGTCATTTGGTTCATTCAAACTGGGAATCAGGGACATTTTTAACAAAGGTTTTCAAACTTCTTTTGAAATCAGGAAGCTGCTGTGCACAGATAAGGGGAGAGGTTTGAGGATTCTCTATCAGAAATTTCAAGGTTTTTTCCATCTGCTTTTTCACATTAACTGGTAATTATCCAGAAAGGCACATAATAGTGCAGAAATGACAGAAGCTGACAAAGGTTTTCCTAAGATATGTAAATTGTCAGTGATAGGCAAGGTGCAACAGAAAGGCTTTCTACAGCACAATTATTTATGCCAGTTTCATTTGCTTTTAGGTAGCACTGATGGTTCTACCCCACTGCCGCCTTTATCACAGGCACTGCACATTCCCTCACCACCAGCACACAGGGAAGGTGGCAAACACTGAGCTTGGAGCTTGGTGGTCTCCTCCAATGCCTCTATTTTCTATTAAATACGAGCACAAGGGGCTGTGTGTGGAGATATTTCTGAGGTGGTTATAACCTTCCCCTTCATTCCTCAGGCTGCTGAAATAAATTAAGGATGTGATCCTTCCCAGTGAAGCAGCTCCCTCATGGTGGTGGTCTCAGAGCCCACCTTCCTCACAGCAGCTGTTTGAGGCAGGAGGTGTTAGAAGGGACACTCAGCTGTTTGTCTCCGAGGTTCATTAGCCCTCTCTGCTAATTGCCTAATTGCAGCAGACAGATGAACCCCTCAGAGCCGCCCAGACAAAGCCCTTTCCTCCAGCTCTCTCTGTGCAGGGGTTCTCCTGATGCGGTTGGAAAGGTGGGTGGTCGGACCATCACTCCTTTTGCCTTTGGAAGATCATTCTGGGAATGTAGAACTGTGGAATAGTGTGAGCTGGAGGGGACCTTTTGAAGGTCATCCAGTTCAACCCCCTCAATGAGCAGGGAGGGCTGATTTGGGTACCCTTAGGTTATACTCCTCAAGGGAGGAAAAATCCCCTCTCCATTTTCCACTGAGGCTCAGGAATTATTACCCATGGCATTTCCAACATGCCATCCCCTTGCCCTGCCCCAGCAGGTCACCAAGCTGGGCTCCAGCTCCTGAGCAGGGTTTTACAAGGATATTTTAAGTCTCTGTTGTACATGCAGAGGGTTTTGAGAAATGCCCCTTTGCCAAAGGAAAAGTTGGGCTGGACTTCTCAGCCCTTTTTGGAACTTGATTCTTATTTAAGTAGAGAGTAAGGGGCTGTGCTGGGAGAGATTCCTGCCTGACCTCCCCCTCATCCAGCTCATATCAGAATTATAGGTTTTAATTAACTTTTCCTGGGAATAGGACTTCCCATGTAACTTCACATGTACCAAGAGTTTGTAGGATCTTTAATGGATGGAAAGACTTCACCTGCTGTAGAGGCACCAGAGGAGTTATGGTGGGATAATCACCTCCCATCAGCACCAAAATGATGTTAAAGTGCCCTGATGGGAGGAGTTTCCATGTGTTTGTGGGGGTGGAATTAATTTCCTTTATGGTAATAGTCCCTGAAGTTAATGGGTGCTGAGAGAAAGGAAACAAGATGCAACACAACAAATTTGTCTTTAAAAAAAAAACCAACAAGATTGCATTTGAAAGTCAATGGGCTTTGTTATTAACTCTAAGGACCTTTTCTCCTATCTGGTGCTTTGTTTTCCCAAATCAGGGAGGTCAAACTCGAGAGGAAGGATTTCACCACCAGAGCCTTTGGGCTGCAGCTGCTGCCCAAGCCTGGGTTCCTTCCCAGCCTGCAGGAACCAGCCTGGGGTTGCTTGTTCTCCTTATTTTATTTGATTTCTTTCAAGACAGATTTTATTCCAAGGGCTTTTATGCCATAAAGATTCAACAAAAACTTCCAAGAGCTTCTTGGTCAGTGCTGAACTCCACCAGGGTGTGCCAGCTCTGGGGGTTTGGATGAAACATTCAGGCAGCCGATTTTTGGGGGCTGCAGCCCCAAAATATCTCCTGTGCTTATGTTGTCCCCATTCCTGTTAATTTTCAGGACTCCTTCCTTTCCCTGTGCAGCCCCTGGTAGTGCTCCAGCTGCTGACACTGGGCTGTAGCTCCTCTGAATGCTGTGAAAGCAAAAAAAGCATCAAACGTGCCTGGGTTTAAGCAGAAGTTGATCAATTATTAATTGCAAAGGAAACCCCAGCTCGTGCTCAGGGGAGACCCCAGGACAAGATGAGGTGGGGAACCAGATCCCAAGCCCAGCTGGAAATGGATTTTGGGAATATGCAGGTGAATTAAAGGAGGTGTGTGGGCCAGCAGCATCCTGCTGATGCTCACACAGAACATTTAGCATATTAAAAAATTGCCTGAGTGGTAATTACATCCTTAAACTTTCTGGATTTCCTTTGGTTTTACTTTTTTTAGGTTTCTTTTTTAAAATAAAGTTTAAATTAGATCAAAAACCACCAGGCCTGTGAAGATGGTCCCGGGTGGTTTGTGCACAGCAGAGCTGAGGACTTTGGAGTTGTCATGCACAGACATCAGGTGAGAGCTGGCAAAAAGCACTTTGAAAAGGCACAAAGGCACTTAAGGACAGAAACCCCGAGGATGCTCAATAAACAATCACAGGAATGGTGCCTGTGCCGTGAATGTGACTTTGCCATTGTTGCACATTTCTGCTCCTGTTTGTAATGACAATTTGGCCACTGTCTAAATACACAGAAATGGCCTGAATGAATCATCTGGATTATCTGATGTTAGTTTGTGTTTTTGGAGGTTTTTTCTACAGCCTCTTGGTAGACTTTGAAAGAAGAAAAGGGGAAAAAAAATTAAACATATTTCAGAGTAATTGAACTGTGTTCACATTAACTTACACTAAAATTATTTTTAATTAAATGAACTTCCCCTGTTTGTAGCTGGAAGGTACTTGTGTGAGATAAAAACTCCATTCTAATAACGCTGAGACTCACCAGCACTTAATTAGCATCACAACTCAAGGCAGAGGGAGCAGGGAGGTGGATCTGGGTGGGATTTTGGGAAGGGATGTTCAGCCCCCATCCCAGAGCCCACCCAGCGCCTCGAGGAGCACCGGGAGGGGAAATCACACCTAGGATTTGACACAGTTTGTGGCAAAAGCAATTATAATTAACATTATATTAAATATTAAGTCAAGATCATAAAATGTTGATTGGTACTGATTAGCTGCATAATCCATAATTAGAAATCACTGCACCCTTCAGCAGGTACTGTAGTGCCTTGCCTGTGATTTCACTGCTAAATTAAGCGAGAGTGATTCAGCTTTTGCCCTGAGTTTGCTCCTGCATTTCATTTAGGGCAGAAGCACATCCAGGTAAAGAAAGGCACAGGATCTGTTTCCACTCTGTCTGCTCCCAAATCACCCATCCATCTGCTCCCCACCCTTCCCATGCCCATGGAGAAGCCATGGCCAAATTGCCCTTGACCACTCTCAGCTCTGCTTTGGATATCTCTAAAAGATCTAGGGAGAAGCTTTGGAACTGCCTGGGATTTGTTGGAGTCCCCATCCCTGGAGGAGTTCAAAATCCACGAGGATGTGGCTTTTGGGCACATGGGGTAGTGGTGGCCTTGGCAGTGCTGGGGGATGGTTGGTCACAGCGATCTTAGAGGGTTTTCCCAGCCTAAATGGTTCCATGACTGGATGGAATTCTGTATCCTCTGAAAATTCCTTGGGCATTTCCTCACCCCAAACAGGGACTGCAGAGGGCTGAGCTGAGGCTGTGCCCTCCTGGCTCAAGCCAAAGTGAAGCAGCATTAGGCAGCTCCAAGATAATGATTTCTTTTTGGCCCAAACTCAAAATACACCTCAGGACACCTCAGCAAGGAGGGAGCAAAAAGAGATTCTTTATTCTGATTTGATTTTAGAAGACCAAACCCATCTGTGCCTCACTCTTTAATGGGGTGGAAACAGGGACCCTGTGGGGAGGTTGGTGGCTCTGGGCTGAGGAGCTGCTGCAAGAATGTGAATTATTCGGGGTGTTTTCAAGGCTTGCTGCAGCAGCCCTGCTTTCCCCTAATTTTATGGGTCCATTTATCCTGGATATCCATTTGCAATGGATAATGTCATCATCACACACTGGGAAACGCTCGAGTTTTGTTGAAGTAAAGAACAAAGTCCCCTAAACCATGAGGTTTTATGTCTTTCCTGCTAATTTCAGTCACTGCCTTGGCTGGAGACCCAGCTGTGATTTTCCACAGTAGAGCTGGATAAAAATAATAAAATTTGGTGGATAAAATCCCAAGCCCATGGAGCTCCAGCAGCCTCCTTGCAGCCGAGCTGATCCAGAGGGACCCTCGGAGGCTGCGCCGGGCAAACCCAGGGCAGCAGAGAGAAAACACATTGTGGCAATTTCCTCTTTTCCAAAGGCACTTTGGAGTCGTAGGGATGAAATCTTTTCATTCCTTCTGCTGTTATCTTTGGCTCTGATTAGCAGCGCCTGGGAGTGGAGCTGAGGTTCTGGGCAGAGCCTCAATCAATTCAATCAATGCGGCCGTGACGCTCCAGCGATTCTCCCTGACCAGGGCTGGGTCTAAAGGAGGGCACAGGGAATCACAGGGAATGTGGGGCAGGAAAGCTGGGCTGAAATCCCTGTTCCCTGGGCTGGGTATCATGGAATGCAGCCCTGGACTGGCTCAGGGAGGCACTTGCACTCATACAATCATTCCCACAACATTTCAATTATTCTCCTTATTGTATTAATGACCATATTTTTATTTAAATATATTTTTAAATATATACAGTATATTTCGATATTATATATTTTAATATGCATTAATCTATTATATATGTGTGTGTATATATGTACATATATACATTTTTATTTTAAATTAATGAGATGGCACAGACCATATATATATAAAACATGTATTTCTATATAATAGGTATTAATATATACATTGATTTAATAACATAATATGATATGATACAATACGATAAAATATAATATAATATAATATAATATAATATAATGTGATATAATGTAATGTAATATAATATAATGTAATATAATTTATTTATTTATTTTGATATATTTTTATATATATATATATACACACGCATACATTTTTATTTTAAATTAATGAGATAGCACAGACCATCTCCATTTTGAGATCTATTTTTGGCTAGTCCAGGGAATCCTCACCCTGCCTGAGATCCTCGAGCAGCCATGTATCCTAAGAAGATCTTTGTCCCACTACAAAGCATCCAAACCCCACTGATATTCTTGCAACAACCTGGAGTCACCAGCAAGCACCAGAAAATGCTCCCAAACCTGGTGTGTTCTTTGCTGAAGCATTGAGAGTGTAGGGGTGACCTCTGAGTGAGCAGCTAAATAAATAAATTTAAAAATTTAAGAAGATTCCCATGCCATGACTATCAAAACCAAGGTATTTCCACTCTTTTGGCATTTTCATTTTAAAAAGTAAATATTGTAAAAAAAATAAAAGCAGAATGTCCTCTCTCTGTCACCCTGCCCTGGGCAGGAGTGCAGGAGGTGCTGGGCACAGGGTGCTGCATTCCCAGTATAAAACTGGATTTGCATCTCCTGCCTGGGATGTACAGCAAATCCCCCCATCCAGCAGACAGCATTTTGGCTTCTGGAATACTGAAAATGTCTCTTTTTCTGCCTGCAGAACCAATGCATTAACTCTGAGAAGGGGCAGCAGAAGGAAAGCCTGGAGCTGGAACATCCTTTGAGCAACAGCAAAGGAAGAGAAAGCAAAACCACCCCTCTAAGATGGCTGCAAACAGAAGGTCTCTGCAGCCCCTCCTTAAACACTGAAGATATTTTCATTTAAAATATCTACTTAAAGGCAGGTTTAATCTCAAAACGGCATTTTCCACTTAAAAAAAAAAAAATCACATGCACACAAAAAACCCCCACCTTCAAAAATGTCTTCAGTTATTTCTCCTTCAATTTTTTTTTCCAATTAAATTAATTTAAACAGAGTGAAAAATGCTTTATGCCCTGAGAGCCTGAAACCTCTGGTGTCAGCTGAAACGGGCACTTGTGCTCTCAGCTTCAGCCCTCGCTGCAGGCACCTCTGCTTTGAAGCCTTTGAAGTGTTTGTGGCACAGGAAGAGGCTCTCCTCAGAGAACACCAGTTATTTTACAGATATTTAATGTGTGAAGTGTGTGTGCCTGTGTTTGGGTTCGGATAACGGGGCTTTCACAAGGCAGGTGGGAAAACAGGGATGGGATCCTGACTTGCAGAGCAAAACCGAAGGAAAAACCACTTTGGAGCATCTCTTAAGCTGCTTCCAGCCTTCACCAGCACCGCCCTGAAGATGCGGGTGAAATTATGAAATTATCTGACCTTCAGAGGGACCAAAATATTTTTTTAGTATCTTTAGAACTCACTCAGTCTCCCAGCACCAGGATTTCCCTTAGAGGAAAAGATGCCACCAAAAAAAGCCTGGGGACACCAGGAGCAAGGCGCTGGGGTGCCCATGCCCACAGGGCAGCTGGAACCACTCCTGAGCTTATTCTGGGGCTGTGATGCAAAAGTCTTGCAAAAAATTTGATTAATGGCTGTATTTTTTAGTTAATTAATTAACTCACGTAATGACCTTGCTTGTGATTTGAGAGGTAAAACCTCTGCCTGAATTTCAGGGGGGCTGATGCAAAACCTCCACCTCAACACCCAGCAGGAACAATTTTGAGGCTGATTTGTTTAAATTGTTACATTTCCCTTCTTTTTGGGGGGGCAGGGTGCCCAAAGTGTCCCAGAACAAGCCACATTTATTCACTGTGCACTACAATTATTCCAGCTTGCAACCAATGAGGTTTCATTAATATTAAAATTTTAAATCAGCCAGCTCAGCCAATGTTATTTGAGCACTGATGGTCTGTTGAATATCTTCTCTCATGGACTGGTATTTAAATAGAAGAAAATAAAAAAAAAATTCTTATACCTGAAATGGAAAAATAATTATGTTCTGTGACTTTGCAGAGTTATTTTTGAAGACATGTAATATATTTTTGCAGAGTCCCTGTTCTAGGAGAGGCTCTTTCTTTTTGGTGTTTGTTACTTCTCTTAATGTAAACACAAGGAAATATTGGGCAATGGATAGGGAGATAATAGATAAGGAATATAGAATAAACCCTCTCTTTTTCAAACGATTTCCCTTCATGCTACTTTATTTTTAATGTTTCCAGCTTTGCTGCAGCTGTCCTTGACTCACCAAGGCCAGGTGAGATATTTTTCCTTCTTTGCAGATTCTGAGGTTTAGAAAGCTTCAATCTACTTTTCCATAACCAAATGTTTAGTACCTACCTATTGTTTTCCTTTGTATTTCTTTTTACCAGTAGTCCCACTCTTTAACCCACTGGTTCCTTTGAGTTGAACCAAGGGTTCATCTGATCCACCTGGAAATATCAATTTCCAGGAGATAAGAGTTTCAACTGCCCTCCTGACAATTTTCAAACTAAATACAACGCAGAATCTTGGCTATATCTAGAAAATAGTTGATTTTTATTTTTTTAATTTAAAGAGGAGGAGAGAATACTTGTAGGAAAAAAAAAACAAGATGAGAAGGAAGAGAGAAGATCAGTGAATGTCCAGCATTGATTTAGAAACAGGCTCTGCCAGGCAGGGGGAAAAGGAGCCTTTCCCAATCCATTCCATTTATGGTTATTAGTATTGATATTGTATTTCTCTTGGCTCCCAAAAGGAAAAGTGGGGAATGAATTAGGAAAAAAACCCCACTTTTCTGTAAATAATTTTTCCCAATTCAGATGTTTTTTGGGAAACAAGGGGGGGAAAAAATCTGCTTCTCAAATGTCAAGGACTTGAAAGACTAAAAATACATCACCGGAATAAATAAATTAACCCAGAAGACAGGACTGATGCTCTGCAGGCATCAGGGATTAAATAAATTCACTAAATTCAAAGTGGTACTGCAGATAAGAGCTCTTTGTGCTGCAGCATGTACAGCTTATTGATTCTGGGATTGAGGTGCTGTGCTCTCTTGTAAAGGGGGCTCTGCCTGATCTGGTGAGTCCTGCCCCAGTGCAGAGCGTGGAGCCCAAGCCCCTCTCCCCATTTGTTTTAATTTGGTCTCTGCCTTCATTTGCTGCTCCACATCTGTGCCTCCCCCCCAGCACTGCCTGCAGGTGCTGAGCCAGCAGGATGGGGCTGCTGCAGGAAAGGGGCCGTGGGCATCTTCCATAGGGATGGAACACCCAGCATGTCCTCTCTCCAGAGGGTTTTGGGGGCACTGAGAGGACAAAGAGTCCTTAAGGGAGCAGCTCCAGTGGGGATCCAGGTTCTGCACACTCACCTTTTGTTACGGGAGCCACCAAGGAATGTGCCTGACCAAGGTAAAAATATGACCTCCACAGATAAGATGAGCTTTTCTGGACAAAAATAGTGGGAAGGCTTGTAATAAATCCCAGAGAGGTTGTTGCACACCCAGCTGGAATGAAGCTGGGCAAGTTCCAATTTACCTGTTTTCCATGGCAGAGGGTGTTTTCACCTCCTTGGTCAGATGCTGAACTGTCAAAGTCTCTTCACACTAACACAGAAGGACATTTAATTCCTCCTTTGGAAGCTCACCTGGTGCTCAGCTCAGGTTTCCTCGACAGGTTGCTCTGAAGGGCCATCAGATCTCTCCAAACACAGAATTTCATCATCTCCCAAGGAAGAGAAAGACCTCCAGGCCTCTGGAGGGGTGAGGAAGCAGCTGGGCAGGGCAGTGATGCTCTCGGGGTGTGCTGGTCCCCTGTTCCATCTCTCCTTGGGTGAGGTGGAGCCAGCACCAGCCCCTTCCCAGCCCTGGGACATCCTTGGGTGCTGGCCTCCAGAATTATGGCAAAAACAGCTGATCTGACCAAGGGGAAAGACCTTAGCCTCAGGGCATCCCTGGGTGCTGGCCTCCAGAATCACAGCAAAAAGACCTGACCTGACCAAGGGGAAACACCTTCATTATTAATTGTTGTCTCTTAGGTACGAGGGAAATGCTCCATGGCATGAAAGAAGTTGCCACAGGGACTTTTGGGTGACCTCCCCAAATCCCTGCATCTCCCTCAGGTTTGGCAAATCTCCCAATATCTTTCACCAAAATCAAGCTCTTAATCTCAAGACACCTCTCCTACGTCAGGCTGCCTCCTGAGCACGATCCACAGGGCCCGTGTTTCAACACCCAGGATTCATTAATATTTCCTGCAGAGTGCTCAGTAAGTAGCAAATAAAGCAGGAAGTGTCCCAGATGTTGGAAAGAAAAAATGGAATTATTCATTGCTTACTAACATCAAATGCTAATGTGAGAAAAGCATCCTTGAAGAAATCCTTGACTAAAATTCATCAGAGTGATGTGAAATCACTGTTTTAATTATGCATTTTGAATGTATTTATTAGTCCCGGTTCTGATCTGACTTACAGATGTTTAGCAGTGATAAGGGTCTGCTGCAGCCTTCGGAATTACTCATGATTTATAATGACAAAACTTGGATCAGAATTAGGTCCTTGTCACTACTCTATAATATCCTTTCATCAAACTTCACATTCAACAGATGAAAGCGAACGTGGTTTCTGCAATTTCCAACTCTACCACTGAGCCCATGAGTTCCTTTTTTTAAAATTTCTCCTACAGAAGTGATGACTCTCACAGCAAATTTTGTCTGCTTGAGTTACACTAGCCATGAGAAACTTGAGAGCAAAGGAATTGGAATCTTTAATCCACCAAAATTATGTATCTGGCCTTGTGCTGGCCGTAAACATGGAGTTTTAATGAAAGAGTTAATTGCTTTAATTATGCAGCTCTACAATCTCACTCTTTCTTAGCGCTGTGACTATTAGATATATACCAAATATTGAGAGATTTTCCAAATCTTTGGGAAATCCAGGGATTTGATGAGGTTACCCAAAAGCTCAATACCAGACAACAATTGGATGTGCTCAATACCAGATATTTAAAATAAAACACCCTCTGTTCAAGAATGATTCAAAGGCATGTGGTTTATTTCCAAAGAATGATGGAATTTTAAACTATTGCTTGTTCTAGAGCTGATCCAGAAAGAGCAGGTCTCCAGGGATGCTTTACTCCCCAAGGCATGAATGCATGATTAAGCTAAATGTATTCCATAAATGCCTTGATGACATTAAACTAAATTTTTTAAAGAACAGATGGAGAAAGTTAATAAATATTTCATTCTATAATATAAAACTCACTTCTATATTCACAACTTCAGGGATCCTCAGCTTCACAGATATCAATAAGTCTGATGGATTTCTTGCTGCATTCTCATTCTTCTGCCCTGGTGTCTCTTATGGGATCATCATTTCTGCATGCTTGGATTGTTTTATGGGATCAGTGAAAGGCAAGTGACTGTAAATCTTGACCTCTTCTGCTCCTGGATTGTATACTTTTATTCTCTGTGACCATAAGTGTTCATCTCCACATTGAATAGATAATTAAATGACAAAAATTATTCAAAGGGAATTTGTAGTGAGAAATTATACCTTGAAGAACTGATGGGGAACAGAGTTAACCCAAGGAGAATCAGGAAAAAAGAAAACAGTTTAGAATGGCCAAATAAAAGACTAAAATCTCTGTGTTTTTGGGAATGTCATGAAACATCCATTCACTGGGAAAAAAAAAACATTATTTTTTTACCTGCACATCCCAATTCTATTCAAACAAAATTTCTATTAAGGGAAAACAGTGTGGATATTGCTAAAGAACTGTAGCCCAAGCCTGTTATTCATATGAAAGAACTAATCTTTACATGGGGGAATTACAATTCCTCACTCGGTGTATGCCATGAATCTTGTAAAAGAATAATTAGAACTTGCTCCGAAAGGAAAGAAACGCCAGACTTGAATAATATTTTAGGAAGAGCATTAACAAACATTTTTACACTGCCAACAATCTTCAGCGCTTCCTAGCAGAGATTTACATTCCATTATTAATTAACTGCACTGAGTCAATAGTGTGACATAAAGCTCAGGAGATGTGAGCTGAGCACAAACTCTGACATCCACGAGAACGGCGCGGTTTGAGAAGTTTGATTTAAAATTTATGCAAATGAGCTCAGCAAACAAGGACCCAACAAACTACTTCAAAGCACCACGCTCCAGCCCGAAAAAACACGACGAGATCAAATCTTTGTCATTTCTCAAGTGTCTTTACAAACCTCTGCCTATTCAGGACAAATTATTTCACCCCCAGTACCTGGATAGTTTGGTGGAGAATTAGGAGGTGATTGCTCTTCACAGGGTCACTGCCACATCAGCCTGGATGACTGCAAGAATTTAAATGTGCTTAAATGTTATATAATTTGTCATTTTAGATCTGACTCTTGTAGGTGTCCATAGAATACAACAAGGTCCCAGCTGAGCTGCCTGATAGGGCTGACAAAACAAAGGCAAAAAAATAGCAATTCTATTGTCCCCTCTCCCATTCCTCCAGCTCCCACCATCATTCAGTTTTTGGGTTGAGAAACCTCCCTAAACTTTGTCCAGGGAAAATATTAAATTCAGAGTAATGACAAAAACTATTCAAAACAAATTTATAGTGAGAAATTGGCATGTGAAGAACTGATGGGGCACTGGCACAGCCCAAGGTGATACCACAATATCATGCTATTGTCCCTCCTTTTCCCTCAACCAGGATCACCTCTCAGTTTTTGGGTTGGGAATCCCTACAAAACTGCATCCAGGGAAAATATTAAATGCAGAGTAAAGCATTGCTGTAAAGAAATACTAATTAATTCATGTTATATTTCAAGCCACAAAAGTTAGTTTATTCCCTTATTGAAGGTTAGGTTAGGTCCAGGTACATTTGTATCTTCAGGATCAGGGCTTTTAAGAAAGAAAAAAGTTTCTCATGTTTCCCGACATCCCATTAAAATGGTTGTCCTTTGACGTCAATTAGAGCTGGCCAAGGAAAAAAAATCATCCTTAATTGCTTTTTAGAAATAGACATTATTGCTTGCACCATCACAGCCAGATTCGATTTCCTTTTACAAGAAACCAGGATGCTGGGAATGCTGTAAAACTCCAGCTCTGCTGAATATGGATGTGGAGCTCTGCTGACAGAGAGCTGCTTTCCCTTGGGCTGTGGAAAAAACTGGTGCAAACCCCACCAACGTGCTGAAATATCTCCAAAGTGGAAAAAGGCTGGAGCTGGATCTCAGCTGGGGCTGGTTTGGGATGGGCAGTGGTCGGAGCCAGGCTGGGAGGGCTGGGGGTGCTCACCTGGAGAAGAGAAAGCTCCAGGGAAACCTTCCAGGGCCTAAAGGGGCTCCAGGAGAGCTGGAGAGGCACTTGGGACAAGGGATGAAGGGACAGGACACAGGGAATGGCTCCCACTGCCAGAGGGCAGGGATGGATGGATATTGGGAAGGAATTCCTGGCTGTTAGGGTGGGGAGGCCCTGGCAGAGGGTATCCAGAGAAGCTGTGGCTGTCCCATCTCTGAAAGCGTCCAAGGCCAGGTTGGTGGGGCTTGGAGCAACCTGGTCTAGTGGAAAGTGTCCCTGTCCATGGCAGGGGGTGGAACAGGATGGGTTTTAAGGTCCCTTCCAACCCAAACCACTGTGGGATTCTGTGGATGCTCAGTGCTCCATCCCTGCCTCCCCATGAGAGTGAGCGCAACCTATCCCCACAATCAGAGCTACAAAAACGATCAAACCCTCAAAACTTGGGTGTGTTTCTTTACCAGGAGCATCACCAAATTTTCTCAAAGCCTTTTCCACACTTGTCTTACTGCAGGGAATCCATAATGTCTCTGCCCACCAGGAAGAAGAGGAGTCCAGAGAGGAGCGCCAGGGGCACCCCCGCGGCGGCGAACATGAAGGACCAGCCGTAGTAGACGTGCACGGGGACACCATCCAGGCACCTCTCGCTCCTCTCCAGGAGGATGTACCTCTGGAAGTCCGCTGCAAACTCCTTCCACATCACAAAGAGAAACACGAGCAGGAGAAACAAACCTCCTGGGGAGAGAGAAAACTGAGTTATTGTGTGTGCAGGGAATACAGGAATAAAGGTGAGAAAAGATTGCTGCAGGTTCTCATCCGTGCTCGGCATCAAAGCTTTGTGTGGCAGAATTTCTGCTCCTGATGTTGCTCTGCAGGTTCCTGTGGGAGCTGAGGCCACTGGCCATGGACAGCCCCACACCAGAGTGATCAGTTCCTGCCTCTGACACCTCCTGCTTTGACCACCAGCTCTTCTGAAGGCTCTGCTTTAGCAGGATAAGGCTATGGAGAAATGACACAAGCAGGGCTGATGTTCCCAGCAGGGAGCTGCCTTCCTCTCTCCAAGGTGGGATGTTTCACCTTTTTCCTTTTTAATTTCTCAGAGATTAATGAGGAGACACCAAAACTTACTTCTTCCTTTTCTGTATCTACCTTTGCAAGCAGTGTCATAGCCAATCCCTACCAGGAACACAAAGATGCCACACTAAATCCTGCTGGTGGAAAAATTCTGGCACTGACACCCCCAGAGCCAGAAGAGCCAGCACATTATGGGGTGGGAAAGGCACACAGCCATGAGATATTAATCTTAGGTGGGCTACTAAATACCAGAATAATAACAAGAATTATTACAGGAGCTTATGCCACGAAGCTGGAAGCAGATGACAAAAATTAGAGTGGCCCAAATCTCACTTACTGTGTATCTTGAAAAAATATATATTTCTATGGTGCGTTTTAAACTCAACATCTATTAAAGCTAAATAGTGATGGTGTGTTGACAGGTCTGAAAGCAGTTCAGAAATATCTGATCTTGCTACTTCACAGGTAGAAGCTGCTATTTTTAAATGGTGCTGTATAACATATAGATATACACACACACACATATGAAAGAAATACATCACAGCTTATATTATTTTTATGGTTGAAGTGAACTGCTCGAAATTAATTTAGTTGACAAGTTACCACACAGTTCTGTGGATGTGTTGTGGCTTCTGCAAGATTTAATTTCTCCCCTTGCCATTTTTAAATCAAAGGTAGTTGTGGTGTATTTAATTATTCTTTCTGGCAGCTTATGCACTCCAAAATCCAGCTCTTGTGCTAAGGAAAGGAAAGGGGTAAAGATTGATGTTGATTTATCTGCTTAGGGAGGTTACTGAATCTTCAGTCAGAGAAAACACGTCTGTGTTTTACTGTGATTCTGTTTATAATGGTTATAAAAACATCTCAGAGACAAAAATAAGACTCACATGAAGGTAAGAGGCTTCAAAGTCCTCACTAGGAGGGAGATAGAAGTTGCAGTTCCTCACTCTAAGCTGTCACATTTACTAAACTGCCTCCCATGCCCTAAAAAGATGCAATCTTACCAATCAAAAATTGGTGCAGCCATAAAAATATTCTTTACATCACCCCACACTGAAATTCCAGCCATTCTCCCTGACGTGGAGGAGTCCTTGTTTTTCCTGGAGAGGCAGGCAAGGAGTTAAACAGCAGCTGCTGGAACATTTGCATGTTCATTGAGGTTTTGATACCACTTGAAATTAAGTGCACAAATAAATATTTTACACTTACCATGATAGTTGTATGCTTAAAATACCAATTATTCTACTATAAGAAAGCGATGGTGTGTTCAAATAGTCGCATGTCCTTTACAAAATACAATGTATTGATAAGAAGGCAATTAAGTCTTTATTACTGATGTAATTTAAAATTAAATTAATTAGATAGCAACTGAACCTTGAAAAGTGCTCCTTTAAAGATCAATTTCTATTTCATTAACTTATAATACCTACCGTAAGAGACGCAAATGAAAGCGCAGCCCCGGTGGGATGGAGGACGTGGGTATGGAAATGTACTTTGGAATTCTGCTTTAAATAACCAGGAATTCTGTGCTGATTTCTCCCAGGACAATTTATATGGCCTAAGTCTCGTTTTTTGAAGTAATCAGATCAAAACCTTTCAGTTCACACTGAGGAGGGTGTGGCAAGTCCCATGTGTGGGTGGCGCCATCCCCAACCTCTTCGGGAGATAAGGAATGGGAATTGGTCCCTCCTCTGGCCTCAGGAGAAGCTCCAGGTCTTGGCTTTATTATGGAAGGATTTATTATTAAACAGGTACTGGAGGTGATGGCATGGCCATGGCATCTAAATTAAGAATGTTTTCACACTCTGGGCAAATGACAAGATTATGTAGAGCAAGCAGCCTTCTTCCCTGGAATAATTACAGCTGAGTGATGAAGAATCCCTGGGATTTACACAATGTCCTCAGCGGGAAGAGAAAATCAGAAGGGCAGGTGCAGGAAAATGATGGTGGGAGCTCAGGAAAGCCAGCTCACCAAAATTTCCTCAGCCAGAAATGCTTGTTTGGAGCAATCACAAATATACCTGAACCTGTCTAAAATTTGTCACACTTACACTGATCAGCAGCCTCTTCATCATGAGAAAATCATAATGTTTCACTCCTATGTTACCAAAGTGTTTGGCATTTTTGTTTTAAAATGCTGTTGTATTTGGGATTTTTCACCTGTTGAAGAGGTTTCACTTTACTCCCTCCCTTATGGGGCTTTTGGACACAGCAGAAATCATCTTTGTTTCCTGACAGCTTTGGATGTAGAGACAGATTCCTTCCTGCTTTGGGCAGCAAAAGGAAAAACTGAAAAAATGTAATTTTCTGTCTGAAACAGGACACTGGCATTGGCACCCACACCCGAGACACAGGATAAGTATTGGATTTGGGTAAGTGAAGACCTCACCAAACCTCATCCCCTGTGCTTTCTCCACCAGAAAATTACCCGAGTGATTCCTCTCCTTGCCTCCTTCTCCTTCTTTTCCTCTGTTCATCAGGGTGGTACTGGGAAAAATTAACTGCGAAACTCCATCTCCAGACTGATGAGGTCAATGGCATCTTCTGGGGAGGGGCTAATTGCCAGAAAATTGCAGTGGGGCATTAAATCTGTCTCCTTTGTGCACTGCAGATCTGGGAGCCTGGAGCTCCATCCCCCTCTCCCAACGGAGCTGCTGTGTCTTCTGTGTGGGCAAATTGAAGTGGAGCTTTTCCTTTCTCTCACTTTATTTCCTTGTGACACCTTTATAGCTGCTAATTGTGGGGACAGGTGAGTGAACTCAATCTTTAACTCTTATTCTGGGGAAGCTACTGAATTTTTGTGTAATCTGCTAATTAGGAGAATAATGAACTTTGACTCGTTCTCTCTCCCGCTCGTTGCCTCTTAGGGATGTTAATAACAGCGAAATGGAGGGGTGACCTTCAGCTGCCCTTCCATAACTGTCAGCCTTCCCTGCACGTGGGGAGCCTGAGACTGCCAAAGTGGAGCTGCTCCATTTGGGAAGCAGAATCTGAGCAAAAAAATCCAGCCCTTTAACTCACAGGAGTGGGAAATCTGCCTTTTTTTCCATGCTGTTGGGTCATGCTGAAGAACAGGTTGGTCCCACCATGGGCAGGGATGTGTCCCATCATCCCAGGGTGCTCCAAACTCCATCCAACCTGGCCTGGAACACTTCCAGGGATGGGGCCTTCACAGCCTCTCTGGGCAACCTGTGCCAGTGCTGCACTTTTAAGTTTGGTCTCTAAAACACCCAAAGGAAAAGAAAACTGAGGAGCACAAGGCAGGAAAAAATGAAGGACCAAAAAGTAGGAAAGTTGTCTCAGCAACTCAAAGAGCTTCCAGAAGCTGCAGCACAGAGCTCACCCAGCCCTCCTGGTGACATTGTAGTGACAATTAACCAACCTCAGGCTACTGAAACAAAGGGACAATCAGGCACCAGGCAGGATCTGCACCCCTTGGAAGCACTGAAGCTCATTCCAAGATGGCAAAAGCTGGGAGGAAAGCACACACAGGCTACACTGACACTTGCCTCGTGTATTCCAGGTGCTTTTGGGAGAAGGCTGGCAGGGAAAACTGCTCAGAAAATGGCCTCAGCTGCAAAGGCAGCACCAGCAAATGTCAGATTGGTATTAGGTCTTTCCAGAGCCACCCAGGGGAGGAATTCCAGAGAAATGGCTCCAGTGCTTTGGAAGGGCTCTCAGAAACACCTCCAAGAGCAATCCATTGTTTATTGGAGCTGGCACAGTCAGGTTTGCCCTCTGGAATGTACAGTAAATAAAAGGCATCCCAGGGGGAAATCCAAAGGGATCCAGTTGAGCCATAACAATCCTCACCCTTAGGCGCTGGATTCCCCCAGGGACACATGGACACACCACCCTCCTCAGGCTGGTCATCCATAAATGTCTGGGAATGCATGTGTACCAGTGGTGTCTTTAGAGCCTTTTGGTGAGAAAAGTGACGTCATTTTGCAAAGAATAACCACGACTTCTCCCAAAAGCAGGGAGCTGGTGGGCAGAACAAAGCTGCTGGTGAAGGGTTCCCTGCCAGGCTGGGACATCCCGCAGTCCTGGTGCTCCATCTCCCATTCCTGCTGCCAGACCACATTCCCACTCTGCAGATTGCCAGCTTTTTCACACTTCCTCAAGGAGAGATCCTTTCTGCAGGGGAGGTTAATTAACACTGACCCGCAGGCCATGATGAGAAGACAAGAGGAGCTTTCTCCTGCATCATCCCTGCACATCCCAAAGGAAAGGGATGGGTTGGGGACTCGAGCCTCTGTTAAATCCATTGTTCCTACTGCTCAGTGCAATTATGCTAAATATTTTTAGAAGGGATAACGAGAAAATAACCATGGAGGGATGCAACACAAATCCATCCAGAAGCCAGGGCCAAGCAGGATCCAGAGGTCTGAGATCAGGATAAGCCCCCCGAATAAAAGGATCAGTTGAAACACTAAGGAAACTTTGCTGAAAAACACATTGAATCCTTCTGCTATCATTTGAGTGGAAAATATAGCAGGAAGTGTCTTCCAGCTGAACTCATTCTCCTGAACGACTGTTAATAACAATGATTGCTGTTCAGATTGAAGCTGCATTAATACAAACTTCAATTTTAACACCAGCATCTTTGTGTAATGCCAAGAGGTTTATGTGATGCATAATCAGCTCTTCCAAAAAGTGTCACATTCAAAGCCCCAGCCTTTTAATCAAGGAGTAGTCAAATAAAGTGGAAAAGCAATGAAGAAAAAGGAAAAGGAAAAAAAAAAAAAAAAAGGAAGACAGTTGAGTATTACTCGGCATCCTTTTCTGTGATATTTCTGCCCAATGTGCAGGCTGGACATACTCCTCAGGGACATCTGCTGCTCCTGGGAGCCTGGACTGCAGATGGGAAGGGAAAGCTTCCTGCCCTGGTACAGCCCTTGGATTATTATCCAATATGGGATCACAACTACCCCATGGAAAACTACAGCCTTGGGAATCTGTTTGTGGAAAAGGCCCAGGGGGTGCCAACAGCTGGACATGAGCCCAGGGTTCCCAGGTGGGCAGGAGGCCAGTGGCACCTGGCTTGGGTCAGGAATGGTGTCCAGGGGATCAGGGCACTGCTGTCCCCTGTGCTGGCACTGCTGGGGCACCTCCAGTGCTGGGGCAGCTCGGGGACATTGAGGGGCTGGAGAGAGTCCAGGGCAGGGAACGGAGCTGGGAAGGGAATGGAGCCCCAGGAGGGGCTGAGGGGGCTGGGAAGGGAATGGAGCCCCAGGAGGGGCTGAGGGGGCTGGGAAGGGAATGGAGCCCCAGGAGGGGCTGAGGGGGCTGGGGAGGGAATGGAGCCCCAGGAGGGGCTGAGAGAGCTGGGGGGGCTCAGCCTGGAGCAAAGGAGGCTCAGGAGGGACCTTGTGGCTCTGCACAGCCCCTGACAGGAGGGGACAGCCAGGGTCGGGCTGTGCTCCCAAGGAACAGGGGCAGGAGGAGAGGGAACAGCCTCAGGCTGGGCCAGGGGAGGCTCAAGTTGGACATCAGCAGGAATTTCTCCAAGGAAAGCATTGTCCACCTCTCTCACAGGTTGCCCAGGGCAGGGATAGAATGACCATCCTTGGAGGAATTTAAAAGTTGTGTAGATGTGGCAGCTGGAGACATGGATCAATATCAGAACCTTTCTTAAATATTTTCACTAATGTTTATTGTGGGGCAGCAGGAGCTGGTGAAGGATCTGCAATTAAGCAGTGGTTTTTCACAGAAAGATCTGATTCTATTACAAAGTTCTTCACTTGGCTCAGCTCAACTGAGCTCCAGCCTGTGGCTGCTTGAGTCATAAAAGAGCTTTTTTCTGAGTTTGAGTCACTGGTATAAATCAAGTATTTCTAATATTGAAGCCAGTTATAACTCTCAAATACAGAAAAGGAAAAAGCCCAAGTGATAATTCAGTGGAATCATTGGTAACAGCAGTGGGAAAATTGAATAAATGCCTATTTTTAATTCATTTTCCTGCAGTGCCATCGTTTCATCTTTTCAGGTTTCCTTAAGCCAGCCCTCCCATTTTGGATCATGGGGTTTGCCTTTCATCCCTCCATGGGTTTCCAGCTCTATCAAAGCTAACAGCAGAGGAGCAGCCCAAATGCAAAGCCTGACTTTGGGAAACTGAGTGGGGCTGATGCTGCCCTGACTTAACACATCTGCAGGCTTTGCTGAAATGAAAGGGTTGCATACAGGAGTAGTAAAAACAAAGTGATTTTCAAAAATCTCAGCCCTGCTAGAACTAAGGACTATCCTGCTAAAGCCTGGCTGAGCACAGAATGATGGGATCACAGAATGGTGTGGGTTGGAAGAGGACCATAAAGGAGGTCATAAGGACCATAAAGGCCACAGACAGGGACACATAAAGGCCCATAAAGGGACACCTTCCCCTGGACCAGGTTTCTCAGAGCTCCCAGGGGTTTAAATCCAGAGGGGAAGAGGGAAATAATCATTTGCTGCTCCCATCAGAGCCCCATCTCCCACGGCAGCGCTCCATCCCCACCTGCCCCCATTCCACAGCCACCCTGCCCCTGCCCTGTCCCTCACCTGAGAGCAGCAGGAATCCTCCTCCAACTTTGTAGGAGTGGGGGCTGGAGAAGGGAACCCCACAGACCAGCAGGAGCCCCCCCACGAGCCCAGCAGCCACGGCCAGCAGGATGAACGCCGTCCAAAATCCTCTGTACACTGCAACAGGAGCAAGGTCGGTCAGAAAGGAGAGGGAAAGAAGGAAATTACAACCTCAGAAATATTTTTTACTTAATGATGCCATGTTTAACTCCTGCTTTGGCAACAGTAAAAACAACAACAACAAAAAAACCAACGTTGCTGTGTCAGGCAAAGCTGAGGCTCCAGCCTTGCCAGGGCACCTGGAACAGCCACGGGTTCAGGGGGAATGTAATGCCCCACAGAATGGGACTGGAATGAGGCCAAAGGGTTGGGAGGGTTTGCCAGGGAGGCACACAAATAAAAAGGGTGGGAGGAAAGGACATTGCTCTTAGCTGTGCTGGGGAAGGTTGGAAAAGCTTGGCAAGAAAGGAAAGAAAATAGCAAAATTTGGAGAGGTGGATTCAGACCACAGCTTTGTTCCACTTTTAATTAACACTTCGGGAAGGTGCCAGGCTCCTGGTTTAAAATAAAAGCAGTGTTTGCTAGCAGGAGTGCAGGGAAAACAGGAGCTCATGAGTTCCCCCATTAATGGCCTTGTTAGGCTCTGGGAAAGAGAAGGGGCAGGAGAGCAGTTGCCTGTCCATCCCAGGAATTTGGGGCTATAACTTCATACAACACCCCAGGCAGAGCTGAGCAAGCTTGGTCCATCACATCCCACCAGCTGGAACAGGATGGGATGTAGCTCACTCATTCAAGTCTCCAGTAGCCAAGTGTCTTGCAGACACTGCCATAAACCTTATCCAAAGGGAGTGGTCCTCCAGCAGAGACCCCCTGATACCCTGCTCCCCATCCCCTGATCTATCTGATCCCTTGGAACACCCCATCTCACCCTGCCAGTTGTTTTCCAGAAGCTCCAGCTCGATTTAAGCCGAGCACAGGCAAGTGGGTAGTGCTGAAACGATTCACACTTGAAAGAAAAATGATACAGAGGAGATGCGTTTTCCTCATTTGAAACCATTTTGTCAGGAGAGCCACTTAGGGAGAGATAAGTATCTTGAACTCTCCAAAACCACAGAATTCATTTTCATGTTTAACCTCCCGTCACCCGTTTCTCTCAGGGAGCCTAAGAGGATGCAGATAAGGCAGAATTATCTCTGGAGCAGGTAATAGCTGCAGGACCCCTCTCCTTGGGCAGCCTCCTGCTTTGTCAGCCCTGGCAAATGAGGAAGGGCTGGTAGGAAAGAAAAGGTGTCAGCGGCAGGGTGTTATCCCAGGGAATTGCAGAGGATTGGGGCAGGAAGGAGCCCAGTGCTCTGTCAGAACTCAGCACATCCCTCCGGGTGTCCAGAGTTGCCAGGACCCCACAAGGGGGCTCAGAGACCCTGGCATGCAGCCCAGAGCACCTGGGGATTTGATTTTGACCCCTGGAGCAAAGTACCAGCTTTGTATGAGGACCTGAAAGTCACACAGGTTTGAATGGTGTAGTAATAAAATTATCACAGGGTGAAAATGTAGATTTTAGGATTTTTGGTATGGGGGTTATGGGGGCAAGATGGAGGAATTTGGGCGTGTCTAGCCTTTCTTCTTGTTGTTCTCCATTTTCTGCAGTGATACTGGCACTTTGGGATTGGTTTAGAGTAGAGGTGCACTGTCTAACATAGGTGATAGGTATTGGGAATTAAGAGTAAATATGATATACGTAGTTTGTCGTATAAAAGGACAACACAGGGAGTGCCTGTGGCTGCCCTGCTGAGCAGATCTCGGCTGGGCAGAAAGAAAATTTTATAGATAAGAATTAATAAACAACCTCAAGACCGAAGAGTGAAGAGTCCAGACTCGTTCTTCAGTTGTGCGGGTGAAAGCAGAAACACCCTATGGATCTTGGGGCTGCAATTAACAACCAAAACCCGAGAGTGCTCCAGCCCCCTGAGCCACCCCAGGCCCCCGAGGTGATGGGGACAGGCAGAGCCCCGGCTGCAGCCCCCACATCCCGGCACAGCCACGGAACCATTGGGGTGGGAAAAGAGCCCTGAGAATGCCGAGATGGTCCCGGGACTGTCCCAGGGGACACATCTGGGAGGGTTCCACAGCCGGGGCTGACAGGCAGGGACAGGTGCCCCCAGCGCCCCTTATTAGGATGGAAAAAGCAGTGTGTGTGTGTACGTGTGTGTTTATCAGCAGGATCATTCAGAACTGGGACGCTGTGCCCGTCTCTCCCCAGCAGAAACAATCCCACTGCTCATCCCGCACCAGCTCCTCCTCCTCCTCCCTCCACATCTCCTCCATCTCCATTCCACACCCCGGGGCAGGAATTCTGCACAGCCAAAGAAATGAGCTGCCCTTCCTCACATGCTCCTACTGACAATATTTTTTTTTTAATTAATTTCTCATAGAGAAGAAAAAAAATAAAATAAAACTAAAAAAAGGTACTACTAAAGGCTAAGGAAAAGGTCAAGATGTTTGTTTGTGCAGAATGCCTGCCCTGCATCCCCGGAGGCAAGGCAGACTGATGCACACTATTTAAAGAAATCAATTCATTTCAAAAAAGATCATTGAATTAATTCTAACTGCTGCCACCAATTTAGCAAATTAAAATTCCTAACAGCAACTGATTCATTAAAGAACTTGGAAAATATAGAGAAACATAAATAAAAAGGGACCCGGTTGAAAGGAAGCTCTCCAACTGTGTAGTGTTCATTGCTTTAAAAATAAGCCAGTCACTTATGTGGATTTTCTAACAATTTGGTTTTTAACCAATTTTCCTGTGCTTGTTTATTTTGTCTTGCAAAAATCAACACCTGAGCTACCCCAGAAAACCAATTCTGGGATGGAGTCAGCACTCAGGCTGGGTTTGGGTGGTTAGGCTCCATCTCTTCCCAATGAGAGAGGAGATGGGAGAGAATGGATTTATCCTCCTGGAGGAGCTGAGACCATTGGGAGGGAGCTCAGCCCATCCCAGCCCTCCAGGCTGGAGGAGAAAACGTGGGGGAACCTCTCAAGGTGGGCTGGGGCAGCCAAGCCAACAGGACTGGTGGTGAAGGAGCTTTCCAGAGGTCTTGGCCGTGTGAATTTACAACAGGAAAACCACAGCACTGACACACATCCCAAATGTCTGCCTGATCCCTTGGAAAAGGAGCTGCTGGGGAGAAGGAAAGAAACTCACCTGCAGTTGTGTCATAGGAGGGATGGGGGAAAGGTCCCACAGCAATGGGCATGGGGAAGAGGTAGCCATGCATGCAGAACTTGGGGTGGGCTTGGCTGGCTGGAAAAGATAAAGAAAAAGAAGAATTAAATCCCAGTTTGCTTTTATTTCCTGCAGAATCAGTTACAGTACTGACATGGTGATGTGCTGTCGTGCAAAACCCTCAGTGAAATCAGAAGGTTGGGGAGGAAAAAAATATAATAAGTCTTGGTTAGAGAGAAAAAATAAAAATAGAAATAATAATTATGAAAGAGGGGAGATATCAGAGAATCTGAGACTGCTTCTTGCACATCTTCTCATCTTCATAACCTGACTCTGAGGTGGACAAAATCATGAAAGATGGAACAACTGAAGTCCGTGTCAATATCCTTGCTGCTGTTTTCCTCTAGAGAATGTGCCTGACCACCTGGAAGGGTCAAAATGTTTGGGTACCAGAACAAGGCACTTCCAAGACCTCCAGCTGGTGAGAAGGAAAAGCACAATTAGAATGGAAGTGCCCCATCAATATTAATACCACTGAGGCTTATCATGATTAACAGTAATAGAATGAATGTTAAATGAATTAATTAATGGTTGGCCACTTATTTAAATATGTTCCCCAGCTCAAAGGAGCACTTTATAATAGGTGGACATTAGTTCATGCTAAATTGACTATGGAATACCTATTGAATTAATTATTACATCCACAAGACCAGCAAATTAATTTGCCATGATCAATCCTATTATAATAAATACCTAAAGAAGTAGCAAAAAATTTGCCAGTTATCAGAGTGACTCATTTTACTTCAGGTAAAATTATATTATGTATTTCCATATAATGTAATTCAGTAGCAAACTCCCTGTCCCAAGTCTGTCCTTTTTTACCACAAATTTCCTGTGTGAAAAACCTCCCATTGTTGAGTGGTGGCGGGAAGTATTCCTGCAAGATTTTACAGGAAACAGGTCAGGGGCTGGGGGACAGCGAAGTCATTTGAAATTTTAATCACTGCAGAGTAAATTTAGTGTAGGAACCTGCACTGTTTGCAGGGAAGTGCCCTCTGAGGGGATTGTGCTGCTCCACAAGCTCAGGAACATCTTCCGTCAAGGCCTTGGTGGGCACAGGGCCAAGGTTTGTGTGGTGTTTGAAGCCTTTGCAGAATTTATTTAAAATCTGGGGTGGTTTTATCACAAATCCTACGTTAGAGTTGTGGTCCCCAGCAGGGCTGGTGCCAGGTGTGTCCTGGTGTGGTCTCACTCCTTTCCTATTCCTGGTGGGAGCACCTGGTTCACTGGGCCAGCCCTTCACTGCATGAGGGACACCAGGGTGGCACCAACCAGGGTCCCTTCCTTCAATTTGTTTTTTAAGAGTGAATGTATTTCCAAAAAAATAAAGGATTTTGCATCCCTCTCTGTTTATTCTCGAGTGTAATTTCAATGATCTTAAACAGTAAAAGAGGTGAGAACTTAAAATAAAATGGCTTTCCACCACTGGTCCTGGCACCCAGTGCTGAAACCAGTGGGAGCTGGGAATGCTGAGCACCTGGAAGGCAGAAAACAGGGACAGAAGAGCAATGCCAGGAAGGGCATGGGCTCACATTTACAGAACTTTGCTGAACACAAACATCAAGAGGTATTGGGAGGAAGGGGGAGGAAGGATCTGCGTCTCCTTGCTGGTGGAAGCCACCATTTCATATAACCTTGTAGGTGATCAATTAAATGGCCTCATGAGGTTGCAACACTTCAGTGAACAACCCTCTGAGAGCAAAATCCAAGTCAAAAAATGAGCATAGAAAGGGCACAAAAAGAGTGAGCCAGCTTTGCTTTCGACAGAATATGAGAATGACAAAAATGAAATAAAAACTGTCTCCTCATCCCTCGGAGCTCTTCCTGCATTTGTTTCCCATTAAGCTGTGATGGAATGCTGTGGATAGGGAGTATGGCATTGTACTCACTGTACCAGAAGGTCCAGATGCTCTCGGGGTGGCCCTCACCAAAGAACCAGCACCGCCAGAAGAAACCCTCGTGGTGGAAAGTGAGGATCTCATTCCCAGCCTCTGTTGGAGTTTCAGCCTGGGGAGGAATGAAAGTCCAGGCTGAATCAGGGAACATCATGGTACAAGGGGTGTCAACTTGGCTTAGACAGACATTGATTTAATTTTTTATGGGGTTTTCTTTTGGTTTTTTGAGTCAGTTTTGGAGGGATTGGGGAACACAGAGGAGCTGCTGTCTTTGACTTTCTGCTGTGTCACAGCTACAAAATGTTCTGAAAACAAATCATCCTGCAGCCCTGCACAAACCATTTGCCTCCTTTTCTCCTGTTATTAAACCCCTGCTGGATGGGAATTTCAGGGAGCTGGGCCTCCTGAGTGTGTTCTACTCCACAAACACCTTCCTCCAACCTCCAGACCAGACCTGCCAGCACAAGATTTTGGTCTTTCTTGAAGGGACAATATTGCAAAGTCCAGCCATAGAAGATTTATCAAAGAACTTATTAAAATTATCCTCAAAACCAGCTTTATCTTCCCCACAGACAGTTTGGTAAAGGAGACAGGACTGTGACAAAATTAAGTTTTATGACAGATGGGGAATGTCCATAGAGGAATGGTGACAGAAAGGAGAAGGGAATCAGCAGGGAGTGCTAGAGGTACTTATTCTGTCACAGGTTAATAGGTTTGGGTGGGAGGGACCTTAAAGCCCATCCAGAGCCACCCCCTGCCATGGCAAGGACACCTTTCACTATCCCACACTGCTCCAGCCCTGTCCAGCCTGGCCTTGGTCACATCCAGGGGCAGCCACAGCTGCTCTGGGCGCCCTGTGCCAGGGCCTCACAGGGAAGAATTCCTCCCCAGTATCCCTCTGGCAGTGGGAAGCCATTCCCTGTGTCCTGTTCCCTCCATCCCTTGTCCCCAGTCCCTCTCCAGCTCTCCTGGAGCCCCTTTAGGCCCTGGAAGGGGCTCTGGGGTCTCCCTAGAGATCTGCTTCCCTCTCCTCGATGTTTTATGTACCACATTATAGCAGCTCCTGACCTGATTCTCCTTTTACTTTCAGGATAAAACCCTGACTATGACAAGGGGAACATTCAGCCCTGAAACCTCCTCAGCTGGTGGCTCTGACTTGGTGCATCCACATTTCACTGAGCGTGCCAGATACTCAGCCCATCCTTATCTGTAAGGGACAGGATTTGACAGTTTAAGAAAGGGCAGAGAAGGTAAAAACAGAGCCTGTTATTCACAACCAGTAACAGAAATAATAGAAACAGTCTCTGAAATAGAAATAAAATAGCTCAGAGGGAAGAGTAAGAGCAGTTCCTATTTGTGCCTGGTGCTTTTGAAGTCACTGCCTCAGCGTCAGGCTCCCCAACACTTGGCCAAGAGCATCTCTGAAATGTTTGAGATGCTTATTTGTGTTGTGCAGTGCATCACCTCTGCTCTCTCCACTTTTAAAAACAACTAAAATGTGAAACAATTAACACTGTCACTTCCCAAGTACACAAAAAACAAGCAGCACTTCTCTGTCTCTGCCATCCCCAGGCTTTACTGAGCTGCTTGAAACTAAAGACCTTGTTTTCTGTTTCACTTCTCCAGGCATTTTTCCATCATAATTTTTTTTTATTTTTTTTAGTTAGGAAAGTCATTTGGAACCATGACTCAAGCAAACAGTGCCCTACATTTGATTATGGGATTCTGAAATGAAAGAAAAAATATTTCTTGCTGGCATCATGATGCCTACCCAGGGTGACTCACTGCACCAGGAAAAAAAATCAAACCTAATTGGATTGAACTTTGAAGTAACAAAAAGTCTGCACACAACGAGGATCTTCCTGTCATTCTGTAATGGAAACCACACATTGATTGGCACAAAAACATTTCGGGGGAGTGGGTGGCTCGAGGAACTGATCTGGTTGTTATTTCATTGAAGAGTTAGACAACAGCAAGTGCAGCAAGAATCCAACTTGAGGGATCTATAAACGAGTGACACCAGCCCTTAGCACTAAAATATCAAGCTGTCCCTTGAAAATTACATTTCCTGCTAACTAAAATCCTATATAAACCTTACTTTGAGGATATCCAGGCCGCTGGTCGGATGGGCAGGAACCCGTCTGCTCTGCTCTGTGTCTGATGTTCTCTTTAGTTTGGTGTCTGTGCTGCAGCTGTGCCACTTCAGATGGAAGTGACTGCCAAGGCCCACACTTTTAAACGTGAACTAGTTTTAAATGAAAAAACTACAGAGGGAGAAATCTTCTAATGGCAAATATCAGGAGATATCTTTTGTCTTTATAGGGAAATGCTGTCAACAGCTAAAGCTCTTACATTTTTGCCTTTCATTCTCTAATGTTCGTACCTGCCAGATTACAGAGATCTCTTAATGCTTCCTAGACACAATTTACTCCAGTCAAAACGCTCAATATTATGGAAAAGCCGTGTTGGATTTTAAAGAATTTAAAGTTTTACCTCAGGCTGATGTTTTACATTAACAGGTCACTTTCATCGAGCATAAGCATTATCAGAGATTTCAAAATTTTAAGATCTGCAATCATTTAGGCAAGTTCTTTCAAAGCACAAGGATTCAGAGCTCACCCCGCCGGTGCTCAGAGTGCTGTTCCCATGCTCGAGGAGCCCGCAGGTGTCGGTGGCCAGCAGCCAATAATCCGTGCCAAAGGCGATGAGGAAGAGCAGCACCCCGGTGCCCCCGAGGATCCCGGCTGCCAGGGCAGCTGCTCCGGCCTTCATGGGGCAGCAGGGGGGAAACCAGCCCAGGGGAACTCAGAAAAGGAGGAAAAGCCCCGAGTTTCCCGGGGATCTGGGAGAGCAGGGCCAGGGAAATGCTATTTTTGGGTGTGGGTAATGATCTCCTGGCTGGTGTGGGTTTCAGTGGGTGGTGGGGCAGGGCTAATAAAAGCAGATGACCTGGTGTGAGCGAGCAGCTGTGGCATTAAGGATCATGACAAGCAGCTACAGAGCCATCCAAGGGGACGCACGGCTGCTGCTGCAGGAGGAGCAGAGCCAGGAGCCTCAGGACACAGCTCTGGGTCACAAGTGCAGAATTCCTGGGGCACCAGGGAGTTACTCCCATCCCTCCCTGCACACACGAGCAGAGGTGGGCTCAAAGGTCTCCCCCACACCCTGGAGCCCGTGGTGTCCTCAGCCACTGTGGTGACACCCCACAAACGGCAGTTCTGGGATTTGCATCTCCTCCGTCCTCTGAGCAAAACTCTGCTGTGGCTTTTACAGAAAGGAACTCCAGGGATGCAAGAAAAACATGAAAACACTGGGAGATCTCAAATATCCCAGTGCTCCTGGGAGGGGTGCAATCACCACCTTTGCACCAGGCAGGTCCACACAGAGCTGGACAAGGAGCATCCGGCCAGGTGCACACACGGACACACCAGGGATGTCCTGTAAGTTATGTTCTCCCTCCTGCCATGAAAAAGTGAATTATGTGGGTCCATACCCCTCCCACCCACCCAGTGTCTCCTGGGAGCAAGGACATTCCTGCATGGAATTTCACTGCCATTTGCTTCCCAAAGTTTTTGGCTTTTGCTGGAGCATCTGCTGTAGATCACTGCCAGGAATGGGATGCCAGACTAGGAAAATTATAATTTCTGTAGGGCAATAACAATATTCCTGTGGCATGCCAGGAGTTTGGGAGAAGAAATTTAAATTACAGTCAAAAATCAAGTTCTGATTTTCTGACCTTAGCCTTAGTCATGACCTGTTCTAAACATGGGGGTGATGATGTTGACTTCCCTATCCTATGGGAATTTGTGCTACCAAATTAATTTCCAAATCAATTTAGTATTTAAAATTACCTGTGAACATATGGGTATCTCAAAGCAACTGCACACTGGTTGGGGAACCTGGAGAGGGTTGGGAAAAATTTTGACTACACTTCTTATTGAGGCATACAGAGTGATGAATGTTCTCAGTCTTCTGTTGTGCTTCTATAAGCAGAACAGAATTTGAATTATAATAATTTATTTTATCCTCTGCATTGTCTTTCTTAAACATTGCAGGGGTAGCTGTTAAATAACACATCAGACCTCTCTCCCTCACTGTCCTGGGGCAGAGCTGCACCTGGTTTAACCTGACCATGTGAGGAATTCCACAGGATCCAGAGCAATCCCTTCACTGACACAGGGAAAAGGAGAGCAGGGACAGGGTGCAGATTTACCATCATGCAGGGTCAAACTCAGCCACAGAGCTGGGATTCTGCAGGAATAAACACACCCTGTCCATCCCATTGCCCTGCCATGCCACTGGAAACACTCCCAGCTCTGCCAGGGATTTCCATGTAGGTTCTTGTGATCAACCCTCCCTAAACCTCCATTCATCCCATTCCTACACAAATTACCCCTTCCCACCTCATCCCAGCATATTCACTCTTTTCCCATAGTTTTGAACACACCCATCTCCCAGTCACTGGTGCTTCACTGCTCTCTTTGTAGTGAACATAAAATGGCTGATTAAATACAAAATACAACTTATCTATCACCTAAATAATCAATTAGTGCAATTCCAATCAGCCATTTAATCACCTGTCTGAAGTAACAATGACAATTGGTTGCCATCTCTTCTTGTGATCTCCTCCTCAAAGCTGGGCACGACTGACAGGAGCTTTGGCAATGCCCAGAGCTGGATGAAAACAAGGATTTGCACACCAGGAGTGAGGAATTTTTTTGTAGCTCACGCTGCAATTACATAAAATTAAAATGCAAAGTGGGCACTTGTGTATTTTTGGTTTAAAAAAGGGATCAATGCACACTTCCACATTTCTGGGTGTGTTTTGAGCCAGCTGTATTTGGCACTGCTGTTTTTGTGCCACTGCACATCCCGAGTTAGTGCTGTTTGCCATTTGGAAGTGTCCTCTGGAATTCTGGGTCCCACTGGCAGCCAAACCTGCGTGGCTGAGGCAGAACATTGCTGGTGCCCAGCCTTGGCTCTCCACAGGATGCCCTGTGCCCAGCCAAACATCCTCCAGGTTCTGAGGCTGTGAACAGGAATTGAGTTCCCAAGGTTGAAATGTCTCTCCACGCACCGAAATCCCACTCCTGGCAGGTGTTTCTTCTCAAAGACAGGCTGGACAGGGATTGCAGCAACCTGGTCCAGTGCAAGGTGTCCTTGCCCATGGCAGGGTTTGGAACTGGATCATCTTTAAGGTCCCTTCCAACCCAAACCATCCTGTGACTCCAGGATGAATCTGTGACTCCTTGTCACAGCCCCAAGCACATCCTCATCACCTTCAGGATCCAAAATATTCCTGGGCAATGAGACCATGTGGTGTCTCCACAGCCTATAGAAAGTGGGAATGATGATGTTTGTCCTTTGGAACCCATGCTGGGATTTTGGGAAAGCCACACCAAAGCCAGGCAGGTGAATTCACCACCCAGCACCACATTCCATGCAAAGGCAGGCACAAACACCATTTAACTCCCAAGGAAAACAGCCCTTCCTTTCTTCCCTTCCCTCTCCTGGTGCCAGAAGGGACCTTGCCTTCAGCATCCTTTTATCCACAGGTCAAATAATGGTGCCAACCATGGGCAGCTCCAGGACTTCAGTGGTTGAAAAGGAAACTTGTATCCTGAGCATTTTATTAATTCCTAATTGACCCCAAAGATTTTTTTTTTGTTTTCCATTAAGCTTTTAAACCAAAATTGTGACTCTCCAAATATATATATATTCCAGCAAGAAGCTGGGGCAAGTCAGCTCAGATTTTTCACAGAATTGGGTGTTTTACCTTTGAATTGATCAAAGACACCATCAGCACAGTCTGTGTTGTTATTTCCTGTAGTTTGATCCGTGCTCACAGAAAAATTTACATTTTATGTAGATAGATCAAGATATTTTCAGTCTCTCATGCAGAAAGCAGAGGATTTCTTGGAATTTGAAAAAGAGATGAGTTTCCAGGGCTGCCTTTGGAGATTTCACGGAGTCCCTTTGGAGATCTTCAGACCTTTCCTCATTGGAGCTTGGCTTGATGATCCTGGGTGGTGAAATCCTGGAATAGATGGTTCAGGGCAGGGGGGAGTCCCCATTCCTGGGGGGATTTAAAAGCTCTGTGAATGTGGCACTTGGAAACACAGGTCAGCAGTGGGGGAATGGTCAGGCTCCATGGTTTTAAAGGGCTTTTCCAAAATAAATGATTCCATGGTTCTATGATCTGCCCTGCTCCAAAAGCATCCCATGTAGTGTTTCCTTAGGTAGGTCAGTGAATCTCTCTCAAGTCTCTTCTTTTACTCTTTTCTCCCCAAACCTCTGAACAACAAGACACCAAGCACAGCAAAGCCAACCAAACCACAACAAGAGCACCCCAGCACTGCCAACTTTACCTTGGAACAGCCACCAACATCCCCAATGGTTTCACAAAGAGCATTCCCCCAGGCTGAGCTGTGCTGGAAGCGAGAGCAATGATACCCATGCTGACATTTGCCCCTTTAATTCTGCATTAAAATGATAATCTCCAGTTCATCTCCATCACATGCTCCTTTTTCATCTCTCCCGTCTCCACGTCTCTTGGAAGAAGCACATAAGCCTGGATGTTGAAAGATCCTTAATGGTGCTTCTGAGGCTGAATCCCCTCCAGGACTTGATGTCAGTAGAGAAAAAAGCTCAAATTTGCCTCACCTGCTTCTCAAGAGCTGCCAGCCCTTTCCAGGATTAAGTCATTATAATCTCCTTAAGCAGTCATGAAATAAAATAAACACAAGTGTGGTTTTCTGCTCAAAATAAAAATACTAAAGTTCACATGAGGAAATGCTTTTGGAGTTGTGAGTACAGGGGAGATTTTGCCTGATTTTCAAATGCAGCTGACTGATGTCTCTGCAAAGAGTTTTCTGATGTGGTTCTTGGGCTCTTGCTTTACCATCGAGCTACTCCCCCTCATTAACAACTTTTGCCCATTTTAACCTGAACTTTCCACAGACTCCTGTAAACTTCCAGAGTAGGCACAGAGCAAAAACTCTCTGAACTCCTAAAGGAATCAAACTGATGCAATTTATTTCCACAGAACCATGCAATATTCAATGATACACTGAATCCGTGTTTTTAACACTTTTTAAAGGACTAAAACCCTGGAAAGAATTAATTAGGCATGCTCTGAAGCCTGAGCACTTAACAGTTTTCCACTCGGTTGTAGAATTTTAAGACCACCAACACTGGATACTGGTAAAGATTATGAAAGGTATTCTGGGCTGAAATACAAACTAGTCAGAGGGCTTGGCCACTGAGTGACTGGAAAATACTTCATGAAAGCTTTAGCCAGGCTATTATATTTTGTAAAGAAATTTTAAGAAAAAATCCGCAGTATCCAGAAGGTTAAATTTAGGGCAGAGTGACTCACTGGGAAAAAATGTCCTGCTGGGAATATTGTCTTTGCAGATCAAGCAAATTGTTCATGCAGCAGAGAGGTACTGAAGGACCCAGCACTCCAAGTGGGGCTGGAAGGGAATGATGGGCTGGGATCCATGAAGGATCTCGTGCCTGAGCATGGGAATGTGGAGCTGGAAGGGAATGATGGGCTGGGATCCATGAAGGATCCCATGCCTGAGCATGGGAATGCTGGGCTGGGGTGGAGCAGCCTCTGCACACCTGGAGCCAGAAACCTCTGGAAGTGCCAGGAGCTGGGAGATGTTGGCATGAAAATGTCCCTCGTGCTGATTTGAGATGAAAATGTACCATTTAAAAAAAATGCAAAGAATATATTTTTTTTACCTTTTTTTTTTCCACATCAGAAAAAATTTCCTTTCAATTTTCTGGCATTTTTCCAACCACTTCTGTTGCCTACAGCAGTATTGCAAAGAAATCTACCCCTGCCAAAACAACCACCATTAAATAAGGTCCTTGATAACCCACAATGATATTGCAAAGAACTGATGGGAGTCTCAGCTGGAAAAAGTTCCTTATTTAAGTGCCTGATACCCAGAAAAATGATGCATGCTGCACAAAGATGACAAGGATGGATGCAAGACAAAGATGGTACAGACACCCAGGTATTTCAAAAATAACACAGGTCAGATGCAAAAGCATAAAACCAAAATAAAAGAGCCAAAAAAACCCAAGCAAGAATTAGTCACTCACAGTTTCTATCCTTGAGTAAAAATTCCTAGACAAGCAAACTGATTTAATTTCCTTTTTGGTCGCCCTTTACAGAATAAAAACAACTCACCTTAGTAAACCCTCCTATGACTATTTACCATGCAGAATTTAAGGAGAAATTTAAAACACTGAGGACAAAACTGGAGGTGAACAGGGACATTCCAGCCCCAGAGAGCTGAGGACCTTCAGGTTCAGTATTTTTTTCTCTCTCCCTTGCATGCAATGGCTTTCACCAATGAACAACACCACCAATTTTATTTCCTTGTTACAATTGCTTTCCTCACTCGTGATCTTGGGATCACTGGCCAAGGGTCGAAGGAGCTGCTGGTCCAAGAGGATTGGCCTGGAGTGACACCCAGAGACACCCCTGAGTGTCCCCAGCAGCACGTTGAAGATGCAAGGAGAGAATAACTCAGAAATTATCCCATAACACAGCGAGTTTAATTGAAAGAGAAATGTAGAACACTGCAGCATATTCATAAATGTCTGAGATTGTATCATATATTACAACATATTCAGAGATGGGCTGTTTTCTAAACCAAGTGCAGCCAAACCCACATGGCTCCCATGCACATGGATTAAACTAGGAAACAAACCAAAACTGTAATCAATGGAAGATGACAATGAGCCTATATTAAAATCCATGCATATGTACATTTTGTATATACACATGTAAACCACACATCTATTGGCAAAAGCTCAAATTTTCCTTTGCAATGAAGTGAATTTCCAGTGATGGAATGACCTTCAAGTCAACAGGAACCACCTCAGCTTATGCCAGGACACCATAAAGGGGTTTTTTTCAGAAAAAATAAGATATTGGATTATTGCAAAGCAAATTTGCACAAATTTGTGCCTTGAATTTAAAAGGAAAGCCCCAATGTACCATGCAGGGGTCTCCTAAGGGAGTATTTCTGCACACAAGGAGTCTGGTTCTGCAAGGCCAAAAATATCATGGTGGGGAGTCTGTGAATTCCTACAGTTTCTTTCAATGCTGTTTCAAAAAGAGCCACTTGTTCAGATTAAACACTCTTGGATCAGAGGAAGGAGAAGAAAAAGAAAAATGTCAATGCAAAACTAAAACTTGTCCTGTCAGGTTCAGGAAGGACAAGAATTCAAAGGCTTGAACTTACCTGGAGTTTCAAAGAAAATTACCCAAATCTGGGGCTGCCTGTCTTCCTCAGGTCCTATCCCCAGAGTTTTCCTGCATCTGCTGTGCAAAGGGCTCACACCTTTCCTGGGAGAAGCCGCCAGGGTTTGGGTCACCCTCTTGGCACTCTCAAACCCCTCTAAACCCACAGCTCCCAGCTATGGCAGCATAGATCATCCCAAAATATCTTTACAGGATTAATGCCACCAACCAACCACGTCAGAAACCTTTTCCCATCTATTTAAGGGCTGTCCCCCTCATCTCCTGCTATCACCACTGGGTTTGGAGCCTCCTCATTTTAACTTTGAGGTGAATCATTCCTTACATAAATTTTCAAAAACCAGAAAGAACACATTTCTCCCTTTTAATTCAGCTGCAAAAATTTTTCATGAGCAGAATTGTGGCTGGGTGTGGGACAATCCCTCAGGTAAGACACAGCCCCTTACTGAACCATGTCATTTGACTTTGGACTTCATGAGATTAATGTTTACACTCAGGGTCCATCAATTCCTGAGGAGAAGTAGAAATCTGTTGCTGTTTCTGTTCTTTCCTCCACCCCTAATAAAACCTTTGAGATTATCAAGTTTTTCCCAGCCTATAATCCAAATGCTCCCTGCTGTTTAGCCTACCCCTGAAAACTAATGAGAAGATCCCATATCTCACCTTATTAAAACATCCTTCTTGCAGTAGTAGGCAGTTTCAGAAATTTTTCTGGACTGAACAGGCTAATTTTTCCTAGAAATTCCTTAGAAATGTCCCCTGGCATTGCTGGGCATCTTTTTCCTCAGTTCCCACAGAAAACCCAACACTGGGCAATAAGAGTGACTTTCCATGCAAACCACTCTGGATATTCCACCCTGTCCACGCTGTCCTTTCCAATGTGCATCTTATTTACATTATCTACACATCCAGCAGCCCTCCCTGAAGGAGTCAGAGCCCTCATGGGGAGCCAGAGCATCCCTTGTGTTTGTACATCTCCAGAGTCAGCTCCTTCAGCCCCGTGCCGGGCTGGCGCGGTGGGATGGCACACACGGACTTGGACCGGCTCTCCTTCCCCTCCCGGACCTTCTCCGTGTTCCCCACTGTGGGAAGAGAAACAGCACAAGAAACACCACGAGAAACACCCCAAGAAACACCCTTCTTTGTGGTTCAGCAGGAATGAAGGACACCGAGCTGGCCACGTGCTCTTTGGGGATGAGCTGTTCCACTCACTTCCCAGTTATAAAACAGGAGAAAAGAACAGTGTTTCCATGGAAGGAAAAGCCAAAGAAAGGTGATTTAAAACCAGGTTTACACTTCAAAATACATAAAGTATTTGGATCAGTATCATCATTCTTTTGTCAGTCCGCAACTGCAGCTTTGCAGAGCAAAAATTCACCTGGCTGAGTTCCTTAAAGCAGCTCTGGACAACACAGGTGTCCTGCTGGAGCACCTGGAATGTCCTGTTGTCACATTATGGGATTGCTTGACAGGGATGAACATGCAACCATGACAGAAGGGTTACAATCTCCTTCTGTTCTGACACCACTGTATGTCAGGGGCCATGGTGCTCATGTTTTCCTTGGGGCGTAAAAAAAAAAAAAACTACCCAGAAATAATGGGTTTTATCACTTTTCTCCGCTTACAGTCATGGTTTTCTTCAGGAAGAACATTACTGAAGTATTCCCAGTAAACTGTGGATTAAAACAGCCACATCCCAAGTTGGATGAGGCAATGACCTAGTTGGAGAAGTCCCTGTTTGTGGCAGAGGGGTTGGATTAGATGGCTTTGAAAGAGCCCAAACCATTCACACCAACCTCAGGTGGGCTGAGAGGCAGCACCAGGGCTCTTTCAGCTCTTCTTGCTCACCCATGAGGCTCATTTCAGGAGCCCAAATTTGTCCCACAGCCTCCCTGTCACCTGCTGGGCCATTCCACAGGGATGAGGGAGGGCAGGGAATGAGCCCCAGCTCCCCAACTTACCGGTGAGGGAGCGGCAGAGCTTGGGCTGCGGGCTGGGCTCGCCCTGCGCCGAGCACGAGTCCTCCTTCTGCGACTGAGGGAGAGAAAGACTTCAGTGCCCTGTGAAACCTGCCCACAACACTCCTGCCTCATAAACCTGCAATCCCTAAGGATTCCACTCCCTTTCGGTTCACTTTTGCCACATAAAAATCAACAACAACAACAAAAAAAAGGGTTGCTAAAAATAGGCTGAAGAGATGGCAGGAAGTATTTGCAGATGGTGATTTGCCACAACATAGAATCATGGAATGGCCTGGATTGGAAGGGCCTTAAAGATCATCCCATTCCAATCTCTCTGCTGTGGGTGGGGACACCTCTCACAGGACCAAGCTGCTCCATCCAAACTGGCCTAAAACCCTTCCAGAGATGGGGCATTCACAGCTCCTCTGAACAACACTGCAAGCTCTTTATGGAGCATCAAGAATTTAGAAATAAAACCGAGCCAGTGTCAAAGGCTTAAAGAATTAAAATGGCACAATACAGCAATTATGTTTTGAGTTCTGGAAGAGGTCTGAGCTCCCCAGGAATAGTTCAGCTGAGGATGGGAAGCCCTGGAGCTGAGAGAATGGGGCAGGGAGTGCAGAAGGCAAAGCTGTCCCCAGGATATGGATGTTTCTCACCTTGGCTGTTCCCCACGCTGGCTGCAGGCCAAGGAGGCAGGTAACGAGCTGGCACTAACGAGCTCCCTGTCCTTTCACTCCAGTGCTAATCTCCACCCTCCAGGACAAAAAAATCGGAATGAAAAAAAAATAAAAATCAGGTAGCACAATGCCGCCTGGATTGTTCGGCGCCTCTGCAAACTGGGAATAAGTCTCTCACACAGCTGCGATTTGGCACCTCGGTCCAGAAACCCAGACTGCCAAAATAACTCTGGACACCTCCCAGCCTGGTTTTCTGTTTTGTTTCGGTTCGTTCTCCTCCCTCCCCTAACGAGGACCGCTGCCCTGCATCCCTTGTTCTCCCTTTTATTGACCATTTTAATAACAATGCCTTCGCGGCTCCGGCAGCTCCCTGGAAAGCCATTCCCAGGGGCATTGAGCTGTTCTCAGAGCATGCTCCATGAAAGGGCTCTGACATAATTACCAAAGGCACTCTGTCATTTACGCACATGGCTCACAGGCAGCTCCAAATAAGCTCCTTCTGGGGGAGTGCACTCCTGTTTTGGCAGCAGAAAAGAGGACCAAGTTGCCTGGCTACAGGTGCAAGGATTTTCTGGGTGCTCCGTGGTAAATAAAAGCTGTCCTGGGTCTCAGAATCTGCCCTGCCAGCTCAGGCTGGGCTGGATCCCTGCCTAAAATAAGGCCAGCCCCAAAAGCAGCCGGTGCTGGAAGCCAGCAATGATGCACAGCTCCAGGAAGCAGCAGCCTTCGGCAGGAATTTTGTCCTTAGGCAGAGGAAGGAGAACTTTCTGCTGGAAATAGATAGTCTTGGAGTTAATCCTCTGGGCTGTGGTTCAGAGCTGAAGTCACCTCGTTCTCCTGCCAAGGTCCTTCTGCCTGGTGTAAATCATTTAACCTGCTCTGGAGGAAGGAAGATTGTTCTTTTCTTGCTGCTTCTCCCTGTTTGCTCTCCAAACTCTCCTTGGAGGAGGCTCCAAGAGCCCCCTCTCCATGCTGTAAAAGCCCCTGAAGTGAAGCCACCAACCCAAACAGGGATGTTCTCCCACACACCCCTGATTTTGTTTGGGGGAGAAAAAAACCAACCAGCCCCTAATAAAATATGATAAATAAAATATTTAACTGAGCTACAAGAGCTTCATATTTAACAGCAAAGCTCTCAGCACCTTCACTAAACAAGAAAAACAGGGTTTTCAAACACCCAACAGAAAAAAACAGGGTTTCTACTGAAGCAAATTTTTAAAATTATTCCCTCATCTCCTAACGCTCAAGGTCCCACCAAAGCTTTTTTTCCAGGACTGGCAGTGGAATTGCAGGAGTTTCACCAGCACCACAGGGGTTCCAGCGGCCCTTTGCTGGAAGTTTATTCCCCGTCCCTGGATTTCCAGCTGGGGTTACAAACACAGTTGTAATGCTTCCATCTCGTGGTGAGATGTAGAACAGAAAAACCTGGGGAGCAACAGCATCCAAGTTTTTCTTGCTGACTCAAAACCTGGAAGGCCAAACCCTTCCCTGTGGGACTACAAAAGATGGAATATCTGACAATCAGAAAAATCTCTAACACTATGGATATTTTTCATTAATAGCTTTTTTTGATCAGGAAAATATAATTTTCTTTTCAATTTGGCATGGAAGAAACATGAGTAGCTGCTTTTTTTCCCAAAAACTGGTAAGTACTGAGCTGCTTATAATAGGCTAAAATCTACTTTTTAGCACAGTGTTCCTTCTTTCTGGTGACAAATTCTGCAATCTGTCCTCCTACAGCACAAAGTAACAGCATTCACCCACCCTCCTTAATATTATGTAATATTATATATATAAAATTAATATGGTGTTAATATTTCAGGGCTCTATTAGAGCATTGTCCCATCACTTTTGGGCATCATTTTATTTCTTTTCACAGTAAATGAGGCAGCTATTCTTAAAAATTAGCTGGAAAGCTGCTGGTGACACAAAACAGGCCTGGCTTGTCCTTTTGGGCACTGAGGGATGGTTCTTGGGTTAGAACCACCCTTACTGGTGTCACTGGGATCAGCTCCTGGCATTTGCTACCATCTCCAGGTTGGACAGGACATCCTCATCTAGTGGAAGGTGTCTCTGCCCATGGCAGGGGGTGGAACTGGATGGTCTTTAAGGTTTCTCCCAGCCCAAACCATTCTGGGATTTACATCTGCTTCCCTTGGCCAGGCACAAAGCCAAGGTGGCTGCAGTGAAGAGCTGTGAGCAGCACCAACAAGCGGCTCCAGTGACACAACAGTCAGTATTCAGCATCAAATTGGCATTTCCCATAATCCACAGGGCATTTCCTACCCTCAGAGGGCATTTTCCATCATCCACGAGTCAGCACAGACACAGAGTGAATCCTACTGCTTTTGCAATTCCCCAAAAACCATTCTGTTCCCCCAAAGCCCAGCTGCAAGCACTCAAAGGAACAGGAGGAACAGCTTTCCCAAAGCTCCTGGATTTCCCATCAAATGCAGCAGAGAAGGGGAAAGCAGGAGCACAAGGGTTAACAATCAAATATCCTTAAAGGAGGGAACGTCGTGCTCAAAATCAGCCGGAGTTTGATGTTGCTCTTTTGAAGTTTAATTATACCAAATGTTCTACAGGAACATGCCATGTTCTTGCCTATCTATTCTGAATTGTAAGTACCAATCAGCATGTAAATGATCAAATTAAATCTTTTAAGTTGTTTGCAAGAGCCAGAACACCTTTCTGGGGAGGAAGGGCTGAGCACCAGCAGCGTTTGGTGCAGTGCTGCTGCTCTCGGTGGGCTCCTCCATGATTGGCATTTCCACAAAGAAACTGGAGTGGAAAAAAGTCCACAGCACTCCTGAGTTCTTGTGCTGTCATGGAAAATTACTATCTAAATAGGGAAGGGTGATTTGTTTCTTTCTAAAAGGTCATTTTGTTCTCATCAGTGATGGAGCTTGGCTGCTCAGATTAGCGATCACAGCTCACACTTGGACAGTGCTCCAGCTCAAGCCATCAAAACCTAAAATTCGGAGAAGTGAGTGAAATTCAGGGATGGCTCAGCAATTACTGCAAGCACCAGCCCTGCCAGAGCTCAAAGAGTGTTTGGACAACACTTTCAGGCACAGGGTAGGATTTCTTGGGGCTGTCCTGTGCAGGGCCAGGAGCTGGCTCAGTGATCCTCATGGATCCCTTCCAATTCTCAATGTTCTGTGGTTCTGCACTGCTGCTGACCTGGGCATTTGGGAGCAAAAGATGATAAGGGTTAAATGTTTTTCCTCTAAAGAGTTACAGAGGATGGGAGGAACTGAAAAAACCAAGCCTGCTCCTCATGCATCATTCCTGCAAACCTTTCTTTTCCATAGCTAAATGCTGGCCCAGCTTCTCTCACCAATCTCCAAAAAGCAGAAGTCTTCACCAGGCACAGACATTGTGTTAACCCTGTTTCTCCTCTGATTCAGAACATAAACCAACACAGAGCTATGCAAGCAGAATATTGGAAAAAATTTCATTTCTCGCAGGAATCTGGTAAGCAAAACTTCCTTCTATTTTACTTCTTTCAAGCCTGCTCAGAACTGTAGATGTGTTTAAAAACAAAGAACTCACCCCCAGAATGCACAAGAAAGATCACAAAATGCTTCTGTCCCTTCAAAAGAGTTGAGCTGGGGGGAGGGGGGGAACATTGAGCAGTTTCAAATATTTACACTCTGGACCACTGACAATGGGGGAGACAAATTCCTGTGTTCGATGAAATCTCCCAGAAAAGAAAACACGGGAAAACCAGACCTCAGGATCGACAGAATGAAGCCCAGTCAGTGACATTTGTTAATAGTAAAAGTAAAGAGCTTTCCTAGCACGGGTGGAAGTCACAAAGCACTGAACAGGGCTGTGCTTGGGATGGCTCCTTGCTTTGCCAGGAGCTGGGTTTGGGGCAGTTTTTCCCTTGGTATTTTTCCTATTCAATGGAATACGATTTGGGATTGAGAACCTTTTTTAAGTTAAAATAGCAAGATTTTTCTTCCAAAGGAAATAGCATCAGCAGTGAGCAGGCTGTGGGGAAAGCAGCCTGTGCTGTTGAGAGTGTAGCTAGGAACTGGAAAAGTACAAGGCCATGGCTAATTCCAAGTCCTGCACCTGCAAGATAGTGTGTCCTTGGGCCTAGCTGTAGTATGATAACAAATAGTGAAAGAGACATGAGAAAAGAGAGATGCAACCCCTAAAGAATAGAGAAGAGCTGATGTTGTGGTGTGGCCAATAGACAGTGTAAATTACACAATATTCATGAGCTTATTACTTGCTGTATAAGTGTCTGATGCTCTCTTCAATAAACGAAGCTTGCTGATCTCATATTGAGCATCTCAAGTTTTCCCTGCACCCTACAAATGACTCATTCTGCAACACTGGGCTCCCTCTCACCTCCTTCCTGGAGCTGCTGCAGGTGTCGCTCCCGCCCAGCTCCACCAGCAGGTTCTTGTGCCGCAGGATCAGGAGCTCCTTGGCGCGCTCCGCGGGCTCGCTGTCCCCGGGCAGGGTGTGCCTGTTGTACGCCGGGCCCTGCGGGTGACACAGGGGCTGCTGGACACGGGGACATCGCTGCCATCCTGCAGGAGCCTCCTGCTGCCCTGCAGCCATCCCACCCAGCTGTGCATGCACTGGTGTGGGAGAGGTGGGGATGGATCAGACACGGAAGGGAGATGGGACTCTGTAGGAGCATCGTGGGGTAGGACGGTCAGGACGGACAGAGACGAGAGATCTCTGGAGCCAGGTCGTGGAACTTGGGTTGATTGCAAAGGGCCTGGGTGCAGGGCCCTGCTGGGATTTGGGGTCTATTGCAAAGGGCCTGGGTGCAGGGCCCTGCTGGGATTTGGGGTTTATTGCAGAGGGCCTGGGTGCAGGGCCCTGCTAAGATTTGGGGTTGATTGCAAAGGGCCTGGGTGCAGGGCCCTGCTGGGATTTGGGGTCTATTGCAGAGGGCCTGGGTGCAGATCCCTGCTGGCATTTGGGGTTGATTGCAAAGGGCCTGGGTGCAGGGCCCTGCTGGGATTTGGGGTTCATTGCAAAGGGCCTGGGTGCAGGGCCCTGCTGGGATTTGGGGTTGATTGCAAAGGGCCTGGGTGCAGGGCCCTGCTGGGAGCTGCCAGGCACAGCTCAGAGCAGGCCCGAGAGAAGAGAGGGGCAGAGAGGATGAGAGGGTGAGAGAGTGAAAGGGAAAGAGAGTAAAACGGGGTAAGAGAGCCAGGTTCCCATTACAATACAATAAATCTTCTTCTGTGTTGAATATTCTGATTCTCACTAACCAATCTAGTACAAGCTACAAATCCTATAGCATTTACATACAGCCTATAAGAATCATTACATTACCATACTGTGTTACATTTTAAACCCTAAAAACTCCTCTTTGGGCCCCTTCTGCCAAGTGTAGGGTCTGCTCGGACCCTTGCACCTGCCTGCAAGAAGAGGGTCTTGTTCCATCAAAAGGGGATTACCTTCAGCCAGCCACACCATTGTTTTCCAGTTGTTTAGTAACTGAGGTATCTCAAAGCTTGCTTTCATTTCAATCTTGCTTATAGTTTCTATATTCTCAAAATCTTTTGCCAGACAATCATATTTATAAGGCCTTCCTGTTTCATCTTCTCCAACAGGACTCCAAACTTCTTTTTTTTTTTAGTTGAAATCACCCAAGAAATCCCTGAATGACAAGACTGAGTTACACCTGGCATCTAGGTGTCCACAGTGACTCAGCCCGAGGTGCCTTCACAGCTTCAGCCCCCAATGTTTTGTATTAACCTCACCTTCCATATAAATCATTGGGAATCATAAATCCTCCTTCAAAAGCCACCACCCAGCTAAATTGAAATATCCCACTAGCACCAGTGGGAGCTGGGATAATGCTGTCTCTACAAGGGGTTAGGCTGGATTAATGCAGGACTAAGCTCAAACTGGAGCTTTGCCTTCATCTTCATCCCTCCACCATGTCCATAGGTTTCTTCCCAGCCTTATCCCATTGTTTCCCTCAGCTCAGCAAAGGGACAGGAGGGGGATCAGGACAGGCTGATCCCTCTGTGCTGAGCTGCCCATACCAGCCCCACCCTTGAGAACTCTGCATTTTGTATGCAATCCATAAAACAAAGGCTTAGGTGGATTTTAAGGCTAAGTCTCCCTAGGAACAGCAATTCCAGGTGCTGTGTGAAATTCCAGACATGATCCATGACTCTGTAAAAGCAAGTGGGGTTTATGCCCTTTAACCATTGCCACCAGTTCCATGGCAAAACTGCTGGGTGGACTTAAAAGCTCTGCAGATTAATTCCTACTCACAGCTTTCTTCCATGGGGAAAAATGTACCATGAGGATCACCCCATCCCTGCTCTGCCCTAGAGCTGCTGCTGGATGTGCTAACCCAGTGCCTGAAGTTCCACATGCTCCTCCTTTCTCCTTTTCCCTGCCGGGTACCGATGCCGAAAATATTCCATGAAATTATAGGCTGACTGGGTGAACCTTTCAAAAGCTGTCAGGCAGCAAACAGAAATGTGCCACTGACTTGGAAACTGGATCTGGCTCCACACAGCCAACTATTCTCTCCTCACAAAGAGACATCCTGGGTAATTATGGAAATATTCATAACATCTGCTCAGGCTGTTCAGATAACCGAGGAAATTTGTGTCATTGGACACTTAAAATATGGATGGAGGGAGAAGTTGTACCGTCCTCCTGATCCGATACAGGTTCCTGGCCAATATTTCCTGCATGTTGTCCAGGACATCAGGATTTGGAGTGTCCTCCAGTTTTTGGTCTGTTATGACAGTCCTGTCGCTGCTGCTGCAAAGGAAAGCAGAACATCTTATTTTTGAAGTGTATCCCCAAATCTCAGTGCCCCTTTGGGATCCCACCACAGCCAATGTGGCCAGCAGCTCATCTCTGCAGATGGAGCTCATGGCAAAGCAGGAATTTGGCACTTGCATCAGAGCTGGGCTGTCCATATGCTCCCTGGTGGATAAAAGAGCCACGGGGAGCTGTGGCAGAGCAGAACCATCTGTGAGGTCTGAAGTGGCCATTCAGAACATTTAACAGTGCAAACCCATCCAAAACTGGGCAGAAGCCTGTTCCTCAGAGCGCCATTTATCCCTGTAACTCGTGGGGATACAGGCGGCCCTCCACGTGCCACCACCAGCGTCGGGTGCTGCTCACCCACCCCATCATTTTTAGCCCCAGCTGCTGGGTTGGAGGTGGTGTTTGCTCACAGGAAGGAGGGGTGGGCCAGGCCGTGGCCCAGCTGCCCAGCCTGGGCCAGCTCCATGGCGTGCTTGCGCTCCAGCTTCTCGTAGAGCAGCACGATGCTGGACTTGGGCTGGTCGTACTCCCTGAGCAGGATCTTCTGCAGGTATTTGCTGTTGAAATACTCCAGCCTGTTGGAGAACAAAATGAGATGGGTTTGGCCTCTCCCCTGGCTCCCCAGCACCAACAGACCTGAGCAAGGCAGCAGGGTCACAGCCCACGAGTGCCCCATATTCCATTAAATTCCATTATATCCCATTAACAACTCCTCAGAAATCGATGGTCCAAGAGGTCAGTCCCTAATTATTTCTGCATTACAGTACATGAGTCAAAATATTAAAACTTCACTAATTAAAATGAAAACTCCCCAAAAGTACCAGATATATCATGAACTCTTCTAGAAGTGCTACATCTGCAGTAGCCACAGATGTCAACACTTCCAGATTCCCTCTTGAGCCATTTCCTCTTCTTTTCTGCTCAAATTGTTGAATAATTTAGGTTGGAAAAGACCTCTGAGATCATCAATCTCTCTAAGATCTGCTCACAAGGAGTTAGGATGCTTCTCAGCAGCAGTGTCTCCCATACCCTCTAGTGGCACTTCCAAGCATGGGCATTCCTTAAAAATCTCTTCCAGCTGCATCTGTGTCAGGACCACCAAGGAATTAAACCTGGTAGATAGTCTTTTTTGTATATTTTATGGTATTTTTGTATTTTTCTTGTAAATTCTGATGCCTTTTATTTTTAATTTTAAAACGTGTAAACTCCCAGAATTTAATGAAAATTGAACACTTTGCTACAGAAATCTGTAGAGATCCTCTGTAATTTCAGTCCACAACAAGCAGTGCTGCAAACTCAGCTCTTTAATGTTAACTAGGCATAGGCTGCATGTCATGGCCATGGGCTTCCAGCAGATTTCTTTGGGCAAGAAGGGACAAACACAACAGGAAAGGAGAAAGAATCTTTTTAGGGTGATGCAAAAGAGGTGTCTGCAAGCAGGGAAGTGCCTGAAAACCTGGTGTCCTCTTGGACAAGGAAAAGCTGCCCCTCTGTCCCCTCCCTCATACCACGAGGATGAACAAGGCCCAGCTGCCCACAGCGGAAACTTTGGGAATAAAAACCAACCTCCTTTTTTTTCCTACACGTGTACACAGTTGTATTTTGGCAAATCCTTACTTGTCTTTCCAGTAATACTGTCCCCAGTGTCCAGATATATCTTCAATGCCAGCCAGCAAGTGATCCAGGAACTAAAGAGGAGAGAGAGAGGATTTCACTCTACGCCGGCTGCATACGCGATGAACGCGGCCAGCAAACAGCAAAAGCCACACACACAACAGGGCATGGGCTGCTTCCAGCTCGGGACATGGAGCTGGGAAACAAGGAGAGAAGGCACTGGGATAACTCTCCATCCCCTCATCCATTGGTGCTGGAGTATGAGTGGTTTGCTTTCAGGCATGGGCAAGCAGAGGATAAATGCAGAGGGCCGTGAATCTGCTCTCTGTGATGGGTACAGCAGGGCTGATGGCTCCCATCTTCTGGGCCTTGGCCAGCAGGAAAGGCTCATTTTTGGGGTTTTGAGGACAATTTGTCTCAGGAAATCAGTGTCTTCACGATATAAATGTAGGTAACACATAAATGTTAATCCTGAATAATAAATACTGCCCTCCCCCAGATACTTCCCACTAAATAAAATCATCATATCATACTGTATAATAATACATTACTATTTTTTTAAATTATTTTTGAAATCCCAGCCTGGTTGGGTTTTCCACCTCAAAGTTAAATCCCTGTAATTTCCCAAACTGCTTTCCCTCCTAATGGAATCTCTAAACTGGGAGAGGGCTCTGCTCTGCTGCCCTCCACACTCAGGTACTGATGATCCTGGAACTTTCTACAGCTCTGAATTTTTTAAAAACTATCTCTTTGGGGGGTCAGAGACAGAGAAGTTTCCGAGCAGCTGGCTCAGCCCTGCAGCCTGGTGTGGGTTTAGTGCCCTCACATGGCTGCTGGCAGCTGTGAGCTCCACAAACACAGCACTGGAGGGAAGCACTGAAGTGTCCCATCCCTGGGAATGTCCCATCCCTGGGAATGTCCCAGGCCAAGCTGGACAGGGCTTGGAGCAACCTGGGATAAGGGAAGGTGTCCCTGCCATGGCAAGGGGTGGAATGAGATGAGTTTTAAGATCCAACCCAAAATAATCTGATTCTTTGGAATTACACTCACGCACTCTGATCATCACTCCTACGAGCAAGAATATCCCAACTATCCAGATGGCAAAATAAATTTGAGGAAGAAAACTGCTTCTGGCTTCTGCATCCCTGATTTCCAACTATCTGCATTTTTACCTTCTCAACTTAATTGGTGCATGGCCATTTTCAGCTCACACCTCCTAATAAACACATTTCTGAGATGATTTACCATTCATATCCTAACAAAAGAACAAAATCTTCTCTGTTCATGACTGGAAAAGTCTGTGTTAACCTCAGACAAAGCCCCGCAGTCCAACCCCATTGTGAGGATGCCAAACAGGTTTTACAAATGTCCTCAGCCCCAATGGCTTTATTGCTAAAGAAACAATGACAATAATATTGCTGAAGGAGCCATACCCACAGAAACGTGGCTGGGATTGAACAATTAGATTCAGAAATATATTAATTTTCCATTGAATGCAGATGAAAATGCAAATGCTCAGGTGAGTGGGAGAGCAGCTGACCTCATGGAGCTGAGCCTCTCCTTGAAGTCCTCCGTGACTACAAATACCAACATTTGGGTGGTGAGAACAAGGGGAATGAAATCCCACCTTTGAGTTATGGATGTAGAATCACAGGTTGGATGGGAACTTACATCTCATCTCATTCCAGCTCCTGCCATGGGCAGGGACACCTCCCACTATCCCAGATAGCTCCAATCTCCACCCAACCTGGCATGAATAATTCCAGGGATGGTGCACTTCAGATGTTCCCTCCAATATAGCACCAAACTTATCTTCCCTTTCCTTATTTTTTGCAAAAATATCCAACCCAGTGGTGGTGATGAGACTGGAAATTCCTAATCCTAAAAGCAACATGGAAATTCCTAATCCTAAAAGCAATCAAACCTCATTTTCTTTCTCTTGTTCCAGAGACCAGAGAAATTGGAGTTAGGTCAGAGCTTAAAGTTTTGGATAAGAAATCATCTTTTTCTCTCATGTTTGTGCACTACCCGATGTTACCTCACCCTGACTGGTGGCTGCTCTTCCAATGCAAAAAAATAAAAACCCCATGGTTAGGAAGCTGAACAGGACTTCCAACATGGAAAGGGGCTGGTACAACTGCAGATTTTGCAAATTTGGGTAAAACTGCAGATCTGCAGGGTCCCTGGAGACACACACATTGCAGGAGGTACCAGAAAGCTCTGGTCATGTTTTGATGGATGCTCCACTTACCCTGATGTGGATCTGCTCGCCCACAGTGGGAGCACTCTCCCTTTTCCTCTTGACAGCCAACAGGTCAACGAGGGGGCGAATGGTCATTCCCTGCAGAGTAACCACAGACAGAAATCAGCCTTTCCTCACACCCAATTTTCCTGCACTGGAACAAAAGCCATCAGCGTGGGGCTGAGCCACAGTGACCCTGTTCTGGTGTTTGAGCAGCCTCCCTCACCTGCCCTGCTTTCCTGGCAGGATAAAACCTGCAAAGCTTCAACAGGACTAGAAATTGTTCTCCCAGATGTACCCCAAACACTTTGTTTGCTCCTGGTAGGAACCTATCAATGGAGAGGAACTCACAGGGAGGCTTCAGGATGGAGGGAAGAAACTTTCACTCGCCTCCTTCGGCCTCTCTGAGACCACAAAAAGCCAACCAAGAATTCCAAGGTCAAGCCTGTGGTTTGCTGTTGCTGTGTTTGTGGTTTGCTGCTGCTGCTCGTGGCCTCCCAGATGGAAAGGGGCTCGAAACAATCCAAGTTCAAATGCCTGAAATGGGGATAATCCCTGAGATTTCTCAGCATGGAGCCTCCACCAGCAATTGTCTGCTCACCCCTTCAGCACTGTGTGTCACACACCACTACTCCAGAGATCTCTGATGGCCAGACAGTGGCTGAGCTTCCTCATCAAAGCATCCACCTGGTGGGAAGGGTCAAGGAAAAATTTTAATATCCTTTAAGCCTCGTGAGAGAGCTAAAATGCTGCTGTGGTGTGTTTCTTAGTCCGGCTTCCGCATGAAATGACTTTTCTAGGACATGTTTACAGCAAAAATGATGGAGTAGTTGATGTTTATGACTTCTGAATGTCACAAATGCTGGCACGGAGAAGAGTTGAACACATTTTTAATTGCAGAAACAATTAATGTGTCATTTTAATAGCTAATAGCAATAAAAAATGTGTCGCTATTGAGTCAATAACACAGAACGCACAAATTCCAGAATAACAGATATTACAAAAATTAAGCAGAGACTCTGCAATTTGGCCTCTTGCCTTCCTGGATAATCAGCTGCAGTTGTTTCCATTTTAAAGCAGTATTTGGGACTGTTATGGGAATCCCACGTGTCATTCCAGCCACACATCATTTCCCTGCACACCTGCAGGTCCCCTGTGCTGCTCCTCCATCCACCAGGGAAAACTCATCCCAGGGAGTGTCTGACAGCTCCATCACAGCTCACACATTTTCCACCTCCAGAAATCCAGTGGGACAGTGCAGGCATCAAACAACCTGCCCCTTTCACAATTATTCATGCACAGAATTTCATGGCAGAGGTCAGGGGCCAGTAAGGTGAGGGAGTGAACTTCCAGCAGTATTTGATTTTAAAACCACACCAAGAGGCAGAACAATGAGGGGAGGTTTGTGACATTCCAGACAAGCCCAGAGAGCTCCCTGGAGAAGTTCCTGGTCTGCGTGGCACACAGCCAGCCTGCTTGGAAGCACTGAGGAGCTGACAATGGCTCAGGCAACCTCCTCAAAATGATTAAGCAGGCTTGTTGTGGGAAGAGCCTCATGCAACTGGGTTAGGAGGACCAAAAGAGAGAAGTTTCCTGGCTTGTGGAATGCTCTGATAGAGCCACGGGTGGCCAAGCCCAGCAGCTCACAGTGTGGTCATTCCTCTGTGGCAGGAGGGTTTCCAGCCAGCAGGGCCAGGATTTCCAAAGGAATCATAGATGTGGAGGGTTTGAGCGCTGACAAGATGGCCCAAGCCAGCCCAGAAGGGCCCAAATCACCTCTGCCTTGGTTTCTGTCCTATTTTAACACAGACACTCCCCAACAAGTCTATATTGAGATAATTGTGAATATAAAGAAAACATTCCACATAAAACAAGAACAGAAATGTCCTCTATGCACACAAGTTGTTTCACAGCCAATATTTATCTTGCCCTTTTCACACAGAGTGACGACAAAATACTCTGGGATGGTAAAATTACTTCCTCCCCAATAATCCATCGATGTGTCTGGCAGCAGCACCACAAACTTGATTTGCAAACCCAGGTTTTTGAAGGGTCTGTTACACTTACCCACCTTTTCCTGTGCTGAGCTCATTCTGCCTCAGGTTTTATATAATTTTCCTCTTTTTCCCTGCCCTGTTGTGGTGGTGCCCTGGCAGTGCAGGTCCCTGCAGCCCAGCTCAGCCCTCTGCAGACACAGAGCTCCTGAAAGGCTGAGGGTCAGGGGGGCTCCCCAGCGACACAGGGACCCTGTTTAACTCTCACCCTTTTGCACGGGGCTGACTTCACCAGCTGAGCTTCGAGGTTACACAAAAGCCCTTGGATTTCCCGAAGCCTGGAGATGCAGCCTTGGAACAACCTTTGTGTGAGGCTCGGGAGCGGCCTGCACAAGCGGGCATGCCTGGGGACCCGGGCTTTTCAATGTCTCACCCACATTTGCATCTTAAAACTTGTCAAGCTCCACCTAAGCACATCCCCCATGCTGGTGGCCCCTGCTCTCTCCTTTCAGGCTGAGGCTGTGCCCTGTCCCACTGCCCTGCAGCGCCCAGCTCTGATCCCATTGGCACAACACGCTCTGATCCATCCTCCAGCTCAGGATGAGGATTTGGGTGGATGTGGGGAAGCAAAGCCAACCCCAACACTCCACATTGTCCCAGTGCTTGACACCCACCAGAGGGGTTCAGTCAGTAAAAGCAGAAGGAGTTTGCTCTGAGGGTGATGCTCGGCCATGGGGCCCCTCTGCAGCTGCCACCACGAGCCACCATCTCCCAAAGGCACAGAAACTCCTCTGTTCCTGGGCAGCAGCTCCTCTTGGATCTCATCTCCTTGACCAGGAGCTCACAGGGAGTTTTTCTAAATGAGATCTTTCCCAAACATCAACATCCCACTCACTTCAGTCCTGTGGAGAACCACTCTTTACTTGTTGGGATAAACAGCAGGTGGACATCGGCCTAGCTCACTCCAGCACCAGACAACCCCAACTTTTCCACCACAGCCTCCTTCAAATGTGGCTGTGTTTGCCAGAGGAACCAAGAGCTGTACTTTAGAGAAGCCCTTAGAGACCTGCTGCTGGTCAGAGAAGAGCAGGGACACATCCGAGATCCCACAGAAAGCTGCAGGAAAGGTTTTACCACTAGATGTCACAGCAATGCTGAGAGCTGCTGCTCCTCCGAGTCCTGGAACACCACAATTCCTTAAAACTCAGTGTTGGAGCACCAGAAGTTACAGCCCCAGCGAGAGGGAGAGGAACCTTCTCCACCAGACCCTGGAGGGGACCCAATCCCGAATCTGAGCCCAACAGTGGCTTTACCTGCACGAACACGGTGAAGAGGATGACAACAGTTGTTGCTGCAATGAAGAGCTTTTTCCTGTGGAAGTCGGGCAGCAGGAAAACCAGCGAGAAGCAAATGGCCCCTCGGAGCCCCCCGTAGGCAATGATGAACTGGTCCTTACTGGTGATGGTGTTCACGTGAAATCTGTTCACAAAGAAAGTCAGCACAAGAACCCCTGGAAAGCAGGAAGGTAGATTAAGGCACATCAGTTAAACAGAACAATTAGAGAAAACTCATGATCTTACATCTTCCAGTAAAACATCACAAAATTGGGAAACACCAACTACAAGGGACAAGCCAGGGCACAAGGGGGTATATTCCCAATACACCACTGGGGAACTTTTCTCCCAGTCTGATTCAACAGGTTGAACTTTGCTTTGTGCTGATAAAACTTAATCCTCAACATATTTCTAATTGGAGAGATTACAAATATTGACTGGCTACAGTCCTGAAATATTAATTGATTTATTCTAATTGGTGCTAACAAATGACTGAATTGCTGAGGTTACAAATGCTTTTGAGGCAAATCATCAGCAACAACTTAACCACAAATTGCCCTCCTATTTGCCAAGCAGTAGCTTGGATAAGTAGCTATATTCGACCTGTGTTAATGTTATTTCTTTCCCTCAGATTTATACTACACAAATTGAAGGCCAGGTGAGGTGGCACAGCAATTGCTGTGATTTACAGCCATTTGCAAATGCACAAACAGATGCAGAAAGGTACAAAAAGTCAGGCCTTAAATCAGTAGGCCGTGATTTTAATCCCAATGGATGTGATAAACATCCCATTTCCCAAAGATTAACAGCCATTTTGAGAACTGATGGCACCTCCTGTCACTGACTTTTGTTAGGAATTCGCTGGAGCCACAGCACTGTTGCTTTTCTAGAGGGTGTTTGCAAAAGAAATAAAACCAGTGCATTTATTATGTACATATCAAACATCTTCCCACACACCTCCAGCTAAAAATAGCTGAACTTTCACTGTACATTGGAGGAGTGTGAGGAAAACAAAAAGCTGGGCATGTTTGGGAATAGGGAACTCAGTAAACTGAACCCTGTGGCACCTTCCCCATCTCTGGAGCTCTGCAGAACTGGTGCCCAGACCAGCAGACAGGAAGCACTTGGGTGTCAAGGTTCTTTGCAACTTAAAAAATAAATAAAACAAAGCCTCCTTCAGATCACATCCACCCCTACTCTACAGCTCAGGCAGCGCCGATGATTTAAAGGAACAAAATTTACTTGAGCTGATATCCTGGCCTTTGTCTTAATTTAATCCTTCCTCATAAATTATTATTAGCATTCCCTAAACTAATTCAAGGCCAGTTTGCTCCAAGAGATGACATACAATTAATCACTCTGAGCAGAATGTATTTTCTCCTGCAGATACCTTGGGAAAGAGCAGGAGGAAATCTCCCCAGGGCTTGGATATCAGCAGAGCCCCAGTGCTGCCATGCAAGGCTCTACTTTCCTTTTTAGATGATCTTCCTCATACCAAAGGAATTCCCCAGTTTCAGCAGAATCATTTCTCAAACATTTAAAGCACTGAGAGTGTTCCATGAAGGACTGGGGTACAGTTTACACACCAATCCCAGCACTGCTCACCCAAAAATCCCCAATTCCTGCAGGGAAATGTGGGGACACCTCCATTTTCTGGATCAGTGCCTTAAGCACCTCCAGAATCCTGGAATTAAGATTGGAAAAACCCTTGGAGATTATCAGGTTCAACCATTCCTCCAGCACTGCCAAGGCCACCACTAACCCATGTCCCCAAGTGTCACAACCACACGTTTTTTGAACATGTCCAGGGCTGTTGTCTCCATCACTGCCTTGGGCAGCCCATTCCAATGTTGGGCACCCCTTCCCACAAAGAAATCTTCCCAACTATCCAATTATTAATGAATTAATATTAATTAATTAATCCAGAGCTGCTGGATGGCTCAGAGCAGGCCAAGGTCTAATCTCAACCACTCCAAGGAGGAGTTTCCCAGTCTGGCTTGGTGCAGCCCCTTCCCAGTTCTCACCCTCCCAGCTTCCCAGGAAGGTGCTGCAGGACAGAACACCCTGCTCAGGAACACCCAGACAATCTCTAACCCTGGTTTGTGTGTTCTTATTTAATTCCAGGAAGATTTTCACTGGAGAAGCGTGGCTGCAGCCTGAGCCCTTCCCTAATAATGTGCTGCATAATTGAAGCTGCTCTCAGAAGGGCTGTGCTTAGGGGGGATTTTTGGGGTACTTTTGTAGCATTGCTATATTCTTGTATCTTGCAATGAAGAATTTTTTAACTAAAAATAAAAAATTCACTGAGAACTCCTTTTATCTGAGCAAATAATTTAAGAGAAATCACTTAATGGAAATAAAACACATGAATGTATAAAAAACTGACTAATGAGCACATTTCCAAGTATGGTGCACAGTTATTAAAACAAACTTTGGCATGTCCTAACAGCCAATAAACCCCATTCTGCTCTGCCTTGCTAATCATGCCCTAACCTATTTAAACAATTTCTTGAAGTGTCTGTCAAATTTGAGTTCACTGCTTGACTTACTGGTTTGTAAACATAAATCCTGTCGAACGTTTTTAAGCGCTCGAATTCTTTGCCAAAAATGTGTGCTGTTATTTTCACAAATATTGTTAAGATATAAAAATACCCATAACTGAGGCACTCGTTAGGTGCCAAGCACCATAAGAGGAATGGAGGTCCAGCCTTTCCCAGCATGGAACCAGCACAAGATGCAACTGAGGAGAATGGAAACAAAGCACATCTATTTTTTTCTGGTCATTTTCAATGCGTGAAAATGGGATCCCAGGGAATCCTGGAACCAGGATTTGGGTTTGCATTGTAATTGTGGCCAAAGAAACTGCAGAGATGAGTTACCAGGAGAGTATTTTCTTGCCTTGCCCCTCGTAATCACCAAGCCTTTGTCTCTTTATTGTTGTGAGATTGGTCACACTCCCTGATGGGTTTTCCAGGGATGCTGTAGATTCTCCATCCATGGAGATAACCAAAAGCCACCTGGAACATTCTTGCCTGTCTGACCCTGCTCGAGCAGGGGGTTGGAGCAGATGATCTCCACAGGCCCCTGCCAACCTCAGCAATTCCCCAATTCTGCCACTCTCAACCCTGACCTGAAATTCTCGAGCAGGAGCATCCTCACAGTTTAGGTCCCAAATCTCATCTGGAGTGAGAGCTACTGGAATGTTCCTCCAGCTTCCCAGTGAAGGATGCTGCTGTACACCAGCTTGTTATGAATTAAATCCCTTAAATTCAGAGGATTTTCATGGATCTCTCACCCCAAGGTAGGTACCTACAAATTCCCTCCTGCTGGGAGAATACCAAGGGATTAAAAAACACTGAAATGGAAAAGGAGATGGTGGCAATGAAGGAGGGTAAAGGAACACCATGGCAAAAAAGGGACATTGATAAAACAGATCTCATGAGAGCTTCTATCCAGCACCAATGAGTGCAAGAGCAGGGAACTGCAGCAAAATGCAAGATTTGGAACTGAGTGAGATGGAGGAGCAGGAAGCATTGGCTGGATGTCCCAGTCCAGTCTGAGCATTCCCATCTGGAATAATCACACTGCAGAGTGAGCAGGAAAGGAGGATGGAGGGGCAGAGCACCCTCTCAGCTAATGGAACCTCATTCCTCACTCCCATAAAAAACAACACACATGAAAACCCAAGATCCACAATTTCCCCTACCGAGAGCCCTCCAAACGAGGCAGAAAATGACCGTGAAGCAAATGTAGGGCCAGTTCCACTCGTGGTTTTCTCCAATGGTGGAAACTCCGAGGAAGATGAAGATGAGGGTGTCGCTCACACTGCTCCACATCTTCATGAAGTACTTGACTGTGGTGTGGGACTTGAGGGAGATGTTGGCCTCCACGTAACGCTTCATGCCCATGGCACAGGAAATGATGCTGAGGAAGTGAAAAATAAACAACAGAAAATAAATATGTTTGAAATATGAGAAGAAAAATATGTTTTTCTACTTTAACACAGAAAATCAACACATCAATTATAAAAAAATGGAGTTTCATCAAGTCTTGGATGTTTGCAGACATTTCACTGAGCGCTGATTCACTTCCTGCATCAGGCCAAGAGTATCAGGACCACTAGGACAATAAAATACTTCATAGGTTGCCCAAACTGTCCAAATCTGGATTTTAACAGGTGAACAATTCATCACCTGTTGCATTTCATCAGAGCACAAAGCAACACCTCCAACTAACACCCAACTCTTCCCATCCCCACACGCAGTTTCCAGTTCTTTAACTTTGCCAAACTCTGACCTTGCAATTGCCTGGCAATTTTTCATGGATAATTGGTTCTTCAACTTCCAGGGAACATGGCATTAGCCTAATTCATCAGCTTTTCAAATCAATGTATTTTCAGGCCAGCAATCCTAGGAGGTCAAAAATCAATACATTTGCAAGCCAGCAATCCTAGGAGGTCAAAACAATTGAGCGCTCAAAGTGCTGAAACTCCATTTTTTTATATTTTAATCCGGACCAAACATTTTTGTTCTAAATATTGCAGCAGGAATAGAAAAAGGGGTTTAAATTTCCAAGATCTGGCTTGTAGTGCCGTTTGGTAAAGCCATCCATATTTTTATTGCACTGAAAACTGATTCCACAGGGAACATCACAATGTTGGATCACAGAAAAGCCAACAGAGAAGCAGATCCTTGGCTTCTGGCTGTGACCAGGACAGGTAAGTGACCCAAACAAAGGTGTTGAGAGAGGTGGTGGCTCATCCAGAACTATCAATTAAGAGATGCTCAGAGAACTGCCAGGCAATTATTGCTTTGCACTGAAAATGCCCTGTTTAACCCCAGAATTTCACTAACATTTTGCATTATTTTGAAGAGAAACATTTGGGTCTGTTTGAATTTAAAATTGGGCTTTAGGGAGAGGATTTGTGGCAAAAGCAGAGGATAGGAAAGGCCAGAATTGGGAAAGTCACAATGCTTTTGCTGAGGAATGGGATCCTCTGTTTTCCAGCAGCAGGAAACCAAGATTCAAGTCCCTTTTTCACCAAATTTTGAATTCACATCTTTTCTCTCCTAAGAAAATGTACCAGTACATAAAAATACTCTAACACAGGTCTGGTTTGATTTATCCTTTTTAGGTCTGGCTTGCTTTGCCAGAAAGAGCAACAGGGACTGAACCACTGAACCACAGACTGGAAAAAAAAATAAATTCTTCTGTTACTGTGTCTGCCTCAATAAATAGTGGGGAATATAGTCCAGTTAAAAACTAAGAAATCCAAGTACTTATGGGCAAGTGACTTCCAGAGCTGTGGTTTTGGGGAATGCTTATTGGAGAATGGACAGGGGATCACAGCACAGTCACAGAAAGAGAATAAACTTGTCTAAAGATGAACACTGACACCAAGGCAAGGGGCAGGGAAAAAGAGAATAAGAAAGGAAAAAATCCAACTAAAACCCATTTGCAGAACAGTTTCACAGACTGAGCTGTATTCAGATTTTTTTATATTTTTCTGGAGTAAAATATAAAAATGTAGAATTGATTTTTTTGGCAATCAAATTATTTTTCAAAGACACAAACTGCCAAAAGCTGCTTCTTATAATACAGTATTCCCTGGCCACAACAGAATGAATTGTTTGAACTCCAGATCTATAAGACAGGCATTTATAATTTGGCAATTAGAAGGGCACAGTGCAGGAATCAGCTGCCTTTGCCATTGTTTTGCTTTAGAAAAAAATGCATTATTCAAAAGAACAGCAAATGGGTTCCATAATGGGTACAGCAGATTGTGATTGATAGAAGGAGACACCATTAGGATTGAATGTTTTCTGCTCCATGACGATTATGCAGCATATTTATTTCACTGTTCTGTCTTGCACTCCTATAAATAGGCTTTTCCTACCTATTCCCAGAGCTGGAATTGTTTTCAGTAACACTCAAATATTGCTCCTATTAACCAGCCGAGGAAACAAAATCTGCAAGACACAGGGATGGTTGCTTTATATCCAAAGCAACATCATTAGTTTTAAAATAGAAAATAGATCTCCCAGATACCTCTGTGCTGAGTTGGGAGCCCACTTCACTTTTTATTTTCTTTTTATCTTCCTTCTCATCAGCTGCACAGTTGTTTACACTGCAGCCACTGATGCAGGGTAGGTGCATTTTGGTGTCTTTGGGGGAATATTAAATGGTTGTGATCCTCAGCACCAGCTGACTCAGTTTGGGCAGGAGAACCACACTCAATACAACACAGGGCTGGATCCCTCTGGTTTTCCTCTCTCTCTGCTTTCCAAGGTGAGATTTTGGTGAACATTGGGGTCTTTCTGGCTATTTTTGTCTCAGCATCTGCTCTGACAGTGAGATGTCCAACGAGGTAAGCACAAAGCTTAATTAGTCCCTTAAATCTGAATGATCTGGCTCAAAATTATTCATTTTATTAAAAGATCTACCCAGGTAAAAGAAAATTAAATGAGCTGAATGAATTTCTGACAGCTTTGGCTGAAATTGGCCAGCAGATTCCCAATGTTGCTGGAGACAGAGGTGTTGGTTGACACCTGAGGCCAGACATGAGCTGTGTCTGAGCTTCTGGAGCCAAGTCACAATCTCCAAAGCAGAGGTTTCCATTAGAATCCTCTGCTCCCAAAAAGCAGGAATATTTCAGGCTTCAGTTCCTGTCCCATCACTCACTGCTGTCACACCAAGGCTGCCAGGCAGGACATGCAGATGGGGAAGGGGATGTGAGAACAGAAGTGCTGCAAACCAAGATCAGACCTTTCCAAGGAGCTGACTAAATTCTCCTTGTAACTCTTCCCATGTTGGTTTTGACTGGGCCATGTGGAAAATAACAAAATAAACTAAGAAACTTCTTCTGGCTCTGCCAAACCTGCCAGACCTCTCACTGTTGGAACATCCAGCCTTTCCAAACAAAAACCATGGAGCTCAAACAAACATTCCTCAATAACCTACATAAATCCACCATCAGCCATCATTGTGCAATTTGGGAAACAGAATGACACTTGGAGAGGGGCCTGCTCTTCGTTATACACAGATTTCCAAATTTTCAAGTGTTTTTGGGTATTTTTCAGTGAATATAGGCAGGGAGTTTTCCTGGAGAGAGGAGCTGCAGGGCCTCACTTACGCCACGATGCCGGAGAGGTGGAACATCTCTGCAGTGAGGTAGGACAGGTAGCTGTACAGGAACACAAAGAGGGGCTCGATGACACGGATGTCCTTGGTGAAACGCGTGGTGAAGGCAGCAGTGAACCCAAAACTCAGCCCCACTAAAACTCCTCCCAGCCCAACCACGAAGAATTTTCCAATTCCAGCAAAAACATCCACGCTTTTGATGGTGGGCATTTCACAGAAAGAGCGAAAGAGTTTGTAGAGCACCTGGGGGGAAGGAAAGAGGGAAACAGCTGTTAACTGGATGTTCACCAGATATGCTCATGACACCAAATACACATTACACCAAATGCACCAAATGCACTGCCGGGATTTCTGCCAGTGCAGCGTCACCTCCTGCCCAGGAGCTCTGGCTCCCACCAGGGGACTGCTGTGGCCCTCATGGACATTTCTGTCCCCAGACACAGAGTCAAAGAGAAACCTGAAAACTTCTAAATTCACCCAAATGCTGCCCAGGACCTCATTGCCAGAGAATTGGACCAGGAGTCCTCTGCTAGAAGGGGGTGTTGATGACTTTTCCCTCAACAAATCACAGAATCATTGAGATTGAAAAAACCCTCCAAAATCATCCAGTCCAACCAATAACCCAGCACTGCCATGTTCACCACTAAACCATGTCCCCAGGTGCCACATCCACACAGTTTTTAAACACTTTCAGGTGTGGTGACTCCACCACTTCCTTGGGCAGCCTGTGCCAATGCTTGACTGCCTTTTCCACGAAGAAATTTTTCCCAATGGCCAATCTAAGCCTCTCCTGGTGACACTTGAGACCATTTCATCTCATCCTGCCATTTGTTCCCTGGGAGAAAAGATCAACCCCCACCTGGCTACAGCCTCAGCTCAAGGAGCTGCAAACGGAAATTAAAGGGAAATTAAGTCTTCCCTGAACCTCCTTTTCTGCAGCTCTTGCATCCCCTCACTCAGCACCATCCTCTGCAGGTTAAACACCCCAGCTCAGGCTGGTCCTTACCACGGTCACGGCATCATTGAGGAGCGATTCCCCAAAAACCAGGATGTGCAGCTTCTCGTTGACGTGGATCTCCTCAAAGACAGCCAGCACGGCCACGGGGTCCACGGCGGCGATGAGGCTGCCGAACAGGAGGTTGTGCAGCAGGGACACGTCCTGCAGCCGGAAGGATTTCACCTGGCAGATGCCATACAGGGAAAAGCCGATCCCAAACACGTTCCAGATGGTGCCCACCACGGCGTAGAGCAGGATGGTGCCGATGTTCTCGAAAAAGGGGCGGCTGGGCATGAAGTAGCCGGCGTCCAGCACGATGGGGGGCAGGAGGTAGAGGAAAAAGATGTCGCTGTCCATCACTGGTGGGGATCTGTCGTTTAACCCATAGATGATTCCCCCCATGATGAGCCCCACAAAGATCAGCAAACAGCTCTCGGGAACGACGGAGGGCAGCTTGTTGTAGAGATGGAACCCTGCAGGGCAGGGAAGGGTAAAAGCGGTGTTATCTCACCAAGGTCCCCACACTCCCACTGTCAGCAGGTTACACCTCGGAGCAGCACAAATAAATTCACACAGTGAGGGTGAAGTTGCTCAGAAATTGGTTAGAAAATCTGAAAGTTACTGAGAATACCAAACTTTCTCAAATTACTGTCTGTTCAGACCTCATTTCATCATAGCATAAGGTTAGAGATATATATTGAGGTAATAAACAAAAAGTAATAAACTGCATAAATAAAACAGTATTTGGAATTATTAATTATGTAATCTAGTCAGCAGCCCATCTTCAGCACTAACAGAAATAGCAATTTCTAATTTTAAAGACAATACAGTTTCTATACATTTAAAAAAAATCACAAAAACCCTTCCCATTAATTATAAACAGGTCCACTTTTAATAGCATTTAATCATTAGCATTTAAAGCTAAAAAATGTCCAATCAAGCCTCTCTTGTGCAATGCCCAACATTAGAAAAACCACCACAAGTACAAGGTGAGTTATTAAAAGAAAAAGTCATTGAAACAAACCTAATTAGAACAAAAATAACAATTTTTAAAAATCTCTGATCATTATTATGCCTTCATGCATGTGACTAGAATTAGGGTCTCATTATGCAGCATGAAATTAGACAGACAAAAAGACTCTTTCCATCTGAAAAATTCTAATCAAACCCAATCTTAGAAACTTCTCCATTCTGAGGAAAAGAAATACAAGGCAAAAAAATGCCTTAAGATAACTTTTATAGCAGTAATTTAACAGAATTTAAGACAATTCCTGGAGAAAAATATTTTTATATAATTTTCACTTGCCTGTGCCCAGTTTTTCAGAGGAAAATAAATCTTTCTTAGATGACCTTGCATGGACAACCAACGCACTGAGATTTTATTTTAGGCAGCCTGGACACGGATGGAATTATTCCTTGACCAGACACATGGCACTTTTCTAAGAATAAGGAATCTTCATTTTAAGATGAAAATGTCAGTGGACCACCTGCACAGAGCGTGGCTGGCAAGGAAATCAAGGGGAACACACACCGTGGTGCGTCCTGCAGTTAAATCAAATTCCTCCTCCTGGAAACCCAGTATTTTCCCTCCTAACAGGAACAGCACTCCCAGGTGTGAATTTCTAGATGGAAAATCACCATTTCCAGATGGAAAACCACATTTCCCTAAAATGCAACTTGTTTTCCACCTGTGCAGTGTCTCTGGCACACAGCATGCGAATTCCGAGTTTTGGCACATTACCTCAGGTTCTAAAGCAGAGCAGAAATGGAGCAAGGCCACACCACCACAGAGACTCCCCATCCCTCCTCATCCTCTCAGGAGGCCTCACCTATTTTGGCCAGGGATGCCAGCATGATCCAGAGGGTGATTTCAAAGGGCACCTGGACGTGCTGATAATCCAGAGAGAAGAAGGCGTGCTCCGAGGATTCGTTGCCCGGCGCGTCCTCGGCAGCCCAGCTGACGTTCTCCAGCCCCACGTCCTCCAGGGCTCCCACCATGCAGGAGAGCCAGGAGCCAGCCAGGACAGCTGCAGCTCTGCACCCCTGGCTCTCCATGGCCCTGGAAGCCGCAGCTGCTCCTGCTCTGGTGGGTCAGCGGTTGGAAGCGCTGTTTGAAGCACCAGAGCTCGTGGGGGAGGATGCAAAGGGAGGAGCAAATGTTCCACCTCAGGCTGGTTTCCCTCCCTGGTCCATCAGCTTCCAGCTGGGAGATCCCACTGCAGAGTGGTGCTTTTTGGTGCCACGAGCCCAAATAGGGGCTCCTCCTGTGGATGCTTCGTTGAGGAAATGCCTCGTGTGCCCTCAGACCAATGGCACAACTCACGTTTTACTCCCAGCTCTTGATGTGTTTTGGCTCCCAGTCCCTCATAAACCACTCTTGGAGGGGAAAAAAAATAATCTTCACTGCTGTTAGAACAGACCCACATACCATAAAAATCCCCATCCTGAAACAGCTCCATCACACAGGGGGCTTCCCTGGATGTCTGCAGTGCCCACACAAAGAACACAACACAAACATCACTGGAAATCAGTTTTCATTTGGTGAAACAAGCAAATCACCCAGTTTGTTGGGCTAAATACAGAGCTGCAGGAACAGAGGGCACCTGTGTGGGACAAATAAGGCTCCACAATTGCTTAAAGCTTCCTGTAAAAAAGATGAACAGGAAAAGTTATCTTCATCTCTCTTGAAAACATCAAAAACTGAGTTGCTCAGAATCATTGGAAAAATATAGGTAGTTGCAACAGTGTTTAACAAAACAGTGGAGAAAGAATGTATTGGGTCAAATTCCTCCATTGTGAAGCTTCATGTAGGCTGGTGATGCTTCAAGAGGCACAGATTTAGCCCAGAGAACACTGGTAATTAAAATCTGGGGCTGCTGCCAGACGGATCGATGGCCTATTTGCTCCCTAAGTGACACCACAAGGGAGTGCCAGTGACAGGCTGGTGACTGACCCACTTCTGAGCTGTGGGGCCCAGGACACAGGCCCTCAGCACCACCCCCTGCTCCTCATCCCTTTGCAAAGCAAGAGGAGGATGCATTCTGGAAGGCAGGAGGGATGCAGTGACACCCTCAAGGAGCAACTTCTTTCTGCTTTACCAGGGTTCACTTGGATTTCATTGAATCTGACAATGGTTTGGGTTGGAAGGAACCCTAAAGCTCATCTCATTCCAATCCCCCATCTTTGGGACATCTCCCACTACCCCAGGTTGCTCTGAGCTCCATCCCTTGGCACTTCCAGGGCAGCCACAGTTTCTCTGGAAAACCTGTGCCAGGGCCACACCACCCTCACAGGGAGGGAATTCTTCCTAATATCGAACAAGAAATCACTCATTACTCTGAAGAAGGGAGGACAATGCTCTTGACAGCAATTAAGAAGTAATTAAGGAATTATTTAGCCAGAGGAAGAGCCATGGAAGCATTTCTGAGCCTGGGCTCACGTCCCAAGCCATCATATTTTCCTCTTTCTGTTGAAATATTGGGTGTTAAAGTTAAGGGTTTGAGGACTTGTTCCATTTGGCAGCATGGGAAAGGAGTTCTGCCAAGCTCCCATTCCCCTCCATCCCCAAATGAACCATTTTGTCTTTTGCTATTCTTACTAAAAAACAAACAGTTAATGCTCACCTACACTTTCCTTAAGCCAAGTTTGCATCTTGGAGGGGGGAAAAGCCTTGCAGTCCAACAGCATCCTGGAAACTGCTTTTGTGTGTAGAATCTATATTTATTTAATGATGGAATCAGAAAAAAACCCAGCAGAGCTGGGACAGAATTTCAGGAAGGTCAGCAGGGAGGATAATTTTAAAATATGCTCCATTTTTCAAAGAAAGCTGCCTTATAAAATCATTAAGGCTGGAAAAGACCTATAAGACCACCAAATTCATTATATATTACCTACAAAACAAGCCAAAAGCCAAAGACAAAATGTTTTTCCAAAGTTCTATGATAACAGAATTCGTGCTGTTCCTCTGGTAATGGCTATTGATATTATTGATCCACTTTTTCATGTGAGCACCATTTGATCCAATGTTTATGGACAGGCTTTCATTTTTCCCCTAATGTAATGCTCTTCCCTGCATTTTTCAGTCTCCAGGCTGGATTTTGATCCTCACAACTGTGCTGATGGGCACCTTGCTCCTGGTGGAATGAGAGAAGAACAGAGTTATTGTGGGATGTGATATCAGTGACCAAAATTGGGGCTCCAGATCCTCTGGGACAGATATTTGGGAGCACCCAGGAGATGTTTAAGTATTACCACCTTTTTTTTTTCCCCCTTTTTTAGAAATAAACCTTTTTTTTATTTTTTTTTTTTTTTCTGCTTACCCTATAAAGCTCCAAGCCACCCATCCCACTTCCCCTTCTGGGAAGGATCCCACGCACAGCTTTGGGGGCAGCAGGAAGAGGAAACCCTGGAAACCCCCGAGCCACCACGTGGGGCCCGCCAGCACATCACAAGCCATGGGGACACTGAGCAGTGACCTGGGGCTGCAGACAGTGGGGAGCCCTGCGGGCACCCAGGCAGGCTGAGGTTCAACAGAGCATCAGCGATCCCAGCCAAAAATCTGGGTTTAAGGAGGATTCAAACAGAGGGACATCGAGCAGCTGGAATATTGATAAGGAACAAGTTAAAAGAATGCATCTCAGCAGAGCTGTGAGCACATTCTGCCTCCTTAATAATGAGATCTGGAATATTTAATTAAAGGATTTCACCTCAGGGTAGAGATCAGTTCCCATTTATTGGCTGCCCCCAGGACACCACACCCTGGTCCCACACATGGTCAGGAGAAATCCAAACGTTCCCTGTTTCTCTTACTGGAACAAACATAAGCAGGTGATTATTTCCAAGGATGCTTTTGTTATATAAAAATATTCAATAAAACTGTCCCCAAGCCATTTGCCTGTGATCAGTGACCTGTCCTTGCTGTTTTATGGCTGAGCTGGAGCAGAGCTGTGCAAACACCAGCACCAATATCCACACAGAGCATTTCACACTCTTGATTTGTATAAATTTAACGTGGGCAACATGGATGTTTTGCTTTCTATTCTAGGAAAGAGTTTTTTATAATTCAATTACCAAGAAAGAGGAACAAAATTTGGTAGTTTAAAACTTCAAGGCAAGATTTTTAAGAAATTAATTTGCAGTTCTGTTCCCTATTCTATTACACTCATAAATCTCACCCATTTGAAACAAAGAACCAACACAGTTTAATAATAAAAAAAAGTGACAGCAGGTCTGGGTGTTCTCTCACTCATCTTTGTTAACTTTTGTTACCTCTCAGATTAGTAATTAATTATTGAAATATTAAGTTTGTACAGTTGAGCTACAAAGAGAAAGGGAATAAATGGTCCATGGGTCTTGGAAATTTGGCAATGGAAAGCAGAAGTGTGTAATCCCTGCAGTTGGGGAATGAGAACAAGAAACAGCAACACAGCAGATTAGGAAATTGTATTATTGCACAAAATTAGAAACTTTTTTGAGGAGGATGAAGGATCCCAAAATAGCAAACCAGAGCCCAGGAAAGCAAAGCCCCAACACAGGAGTGAGAGACAGGAAAACCCTTCCTGTACCAGTGTGGGGAGAAAGAGAGGAAAGATAAAAAAATCCTGGGATGGCATACTGGTTTGGGTTGGAAGGGACCTCAAAAATCATCCAGCTCCGCAGAGCCCATATTTCAGCTTTACCCAGCCAGAACCACATTTAGGAAAGATGCTGCTCCCACTTACCCTCAAGGAGGAGCAGCAGTGGTGGGACACAGAAAACCCCGGCAAGCCCCAGCTCTTCTTCTGGGGCTGGGTTTAGCCCCAGCTCATCACTCACCTTTCTTTCAGAAACACCAACAAAAAAAGCCCCAGGAAAAGTGCTGGGATGCCACATTGTTCCCAAGGCATTGCAGTTTAAAGGGCTGTAAAAAATAGCAACAAATTTCCTGCTCCAAAGAGAGCCCCAAACAAACAAAGGAGGAAAACAAAGGAAAACAAAGGAGGAAAACAAAGTCTTGATGGACACAGATCACACAGAACTCCCCACAAGTTTCAATAACTCAGCTCCACACACAAATCTCCTTCCACTTTGCTCCAGTACATCAAATATTCCTCCAGATTTTTTGCCTTCCCAAGAGCACAGCCCGCAAGTGAAGCGGAATATCCACAACCCCTACATGGAACAGGATAGAAAAGGGAAGGTCTTCAACCTCCTGGGATTCACAGCTCCACACTAAATCCTTTTATTTCCCCCTCATAATGGTGAATATGGGAGTGAAAGGTTCATTAGCACCTGGGCACTCATTTACCAAACCACCACTGACCCTCACAAGTGATTTATATTCCCAACAGATTTATGGGATTGTCACAAATAAATGAACTCAAAGGAAAAGCAGGCAAGGATTAAGTGGTGAGGATATTCTGGTAAAGAAAAGAAAATGAGGGTAATAACAATCAAATATCTGGATTTTTGAAATCTGTATTTAAAACAGGAAAAAAACAGAGAGGAAAAAAATCAGTTTTGCCATGCCATGTATAAACTAGTGGAGAGCAAGAAAGAACACTGCTAAAAAGCAGATTTCAGCCCACTAAAAGTAGTGAAAAGAAAAGCCACTCAGATTTAGTTTCATTTGTTTAACAAGCAAATGGATTTTTCCTGAATAAAAGAGAGATGAATGAAAAATACAAATATTTGGTGTTTGAGATTTTTCTGACAGTCAGCATTTTTAGTCCCAAAGTGAAGGGTTTGGCCTTGCAGGTTTTAAATCCTTCTTGATTTTTCCTGGAATAGAACATTAATTGATGGGAGTTGTTGTTCTGCACACCTGGGCATCCTTTTTATGGGAAATAATCCTCCCTCCAGAGAAAGACACACTTTGAGATTTCATTGCAAAATGGTCGTAAAGCCCTGGAAATCCTGACCTGGAAGGTACTAAAGGAAACCACCACTAGATATCACCATTTGACTATTTAATAACTCTCAGAAAAATTGGTAATGTATAAAAATCCTAATTATCCTCCAGGTTGACGAAGTCACTTTCTAGAGGGGTTTAATTCCCGCAGTTGAGGCAGGCTGGGGAACATCCTGTCTGCAGGATTAATTGGGGAAATGTAAATAAAGAGTCCAGCTTTCTACAGGGGCTGGCTCCCAGGACCTGGTGAATAATCTTCTGTGGGAACACAGAATGAGAGCTGGATAGGAAGGTAAAAATTCCCTGCCAGTATTTCTCCTCCAACATCAGATTTTCTGGCATGGGGATAAAAATCAACTCCAGGCAGAATCTGGCCGTGGATGTCTGCCCTGTAAAATATGGCACTGCTTTCCTTGGTAATGGATTCCAGCTGCTGCCCTTCAGCAGGCTGGAAAAGCACCTTTCCAGGGATTTTCCCCATGGAATTGGAGTTCACTGAGGCATTTTTCCTCCTAGTGAAAATGGGCACAGCTCCAGTGCAGCTGATGGAGTTTTACTCAAAGTCATAATGGGACTTAGCGTCTTCCAAATATAAATAAATCCAAAGCAGGTCATGGATTGCAACATGTCAATTAAAATAATATTAAATAATATTGAATTAAAGTAGTGTTTAAGTTAGTAATAACTGTACTTGTCTCATCTTTTTAGAAATTAACAGATTTTGCTCCTAAAATGTATTCTGCAGCAACACCTTTCTTCCTACAGAGAGAAATTAATTTTGAGAAATTACTTAAATTGTGGGTTAAACCAGTTTAACAAATGCTGGGGGGAAAGCACATGGACAATATTTTTCCATGGGCAAAACAACATAAAAATGAGTAACAAAATACAATGTGTTTTACATTAACCATGTGCATTTACCTGCACCTCAATTTGCGCTGTAAAAACAGAGGTCATTGAGGTGGTCTAAATTACCTGTTTTTCTCAAAACATTGCTGTCATGTGGTTTTATTTTCATTCCAGCTAAAATTACCCACGTATTTAATAAAATTAATTTAAAAACAAGCTCTGAAACCAGTCCTAAGAAGGGATGGGATGAACACAACTTCCCAGTGACCTCAGGTTTTGGTGAACTGTCATTATTTATGTGTTTTCTCCTGTGCCACTCCATTCCTGTCCCGGGGATGGAGCAGCAGATCCATCGGGGATTGTCCCAGAGCAGCGGCTGCTGCTGATCCATGGGTTTGGATCCCTGGGCTGGGGAGAGCAGCAGAGCAGAGAGGGCTCCTCCAACGCATTCCTCAGCGCTGGCAAGGGCAGAAAACCACCCCAGCCTGGAGCTCAGGTTTAACCTCCGACTTCCTCATTTCCTGAGGAAGAACCTCGCGCAATTAACTCCTTTCCAGACTTGGGCTTGCACTATAAACAGATCCCAGGGGGAAGCAAGGGCTGGGGCACGGCAGCACAAATGGCACCGAGCACTTCTTGCCGTGGTAATTGCAAAGCCTTTGGCTGCTGCTGCCCTCTGGAACATTTCCCATCTCAGCCTCAGGGAAATTGTTCTCTGCGCCTCCACCAAGGAAATCTGGAGAGCTCTGCCCACCCTGCGCCCCTCTGAAATTTAATGAAGTCATTTGGCCCCTTCCAAAGGACTCCTGGCCTGATTTTGAACGCTGAGGAGGAGATTAATGAGACACACATGGAATTGGGGCAATGCATAGGGAAGCAAATCATCCTTTTCCTGCCATGCTCCTAGAAAGCAAGGATGAGATTCAGTTCTGCTCACACTCCTTGCACCAAGGTCAGTGGGAATTTTGGATCAGGCAATGACCAGTCATGTCTTGGATGTGTATGAGTCTGATTTTATTAATTTGTTTCCTTATCAGGAATTATCTTCCCCTGTCATTTTAATAAAGAGAGAGAAGTCCTTTAACTGCCCACTCAGATCACTTTTCCCTCAGGAGCAGTTTTTTCTCAATCCTGCTGATATTTTCTTTGAGTTCACAGATGATTTTAAGAAATGCCCAAGAAATAAAGATTAAAACAAGCAAACAAAAAAACCCCAACCACAAGCAAAAAAACCAACAAGAAACTTTATTAGGAAAAAAAAAAATTCTGCAGAGCAGGTAATAGTCCAATTCATCTATCATTTTACAGTGGTGACATAATGAATAATTTCCAGCTGAAATATTTGCTGAGAAGCCAGAGCAAAGGGAGAAAATGTGTTTCAGTGCTAAACAGCAGTATTTCCATATGAAAATCTGCATTTAAATTTCCAAATGAAGATGCAGGAATCTTGCACTATTTTTTCAGGAATGCTGCAGTCATCTTTGCTTGCTGATTTTGCAGAAAATGAATGCTTTTATGTGTGGATGTGGCACTTGAGGACATGATTTAGTGGTGCTGGGTTGATGGTTGGACTTGATCTTAGCGGTCATTTCCAACTTCAACAGTTCTATGATTCTATATATATCATAAAAACAATTATTATGATTAACCAGCATTTTGGAGAGAAATTAATTTCAAATTCTCCATTAAAAAACAGAAAACAATGACCTTTACTTGTCCTGCTACCAAAGGGGTTTAAAACCTAAAATATTAACTAGAACAAGTGTAGTGTGCAAATGTTTCCATTTCCCAACCTAATCCTTGCAGTGAATCACTCATACCTGAATCCCATCCCTCTCCTGAGCTGAGCAGCTCAGTCAGGATGTGAATTCCATCCTGCAGCTCCATTTTGCAGCCCCTGTGTTGGAGATTTGGAGGTTTGGGGTGCTGAACTCGGAGCTGTTCCTGTTGGGAGCGTTGCGGGAGCTGAACAAAGCCAACGAGTGCAGGAGGGCTCCCCTGGCTCTGGAGGTTTCTATGTTCTGCTCCTGGGAGATCTGAACACTTATCTGGTCCAGGCTGTTCCTTATCCAGCTGCAGGTCAGCAGGTTTGTTATGGAACCACACCTGGCCAGGCTTTCTTCAAAAAACTGTTTGTAGAGCTCTGCCACTTTGGCCTCCATGTACTTGTTGAGCGTGGAGTTGGACAGGGGCTCCTCGCTGAGCAGGAGGCTCCTTTCTCCAGCTTCATCTGCAGGCAGGGACATCCCAGTGGGCTTTTTGGGATGCTCGCACAGAGGGGACTGACCCAGGGGAATGTCTATGGAGAGCAGCACAGGCCCATCGGGGAGCTCATCACACCCGCGGTCCAGGACACAGCCCGAGTCACACGTGGGGCCCCCCACGCGGTCCCCCCCGATCTGCAGGTCAGGGTAGTTCTGGTAAATGCTGTTGCAAGGCCAGGATCTGTACAAATCCACCTGGTCCAGGCTCCCTCCTCTCCTGGGGATGTGTACAGCTGGGGATGCAGTGCCTTTAAGCAGCATTCCCTGATCCTTTGCAGGCTCCTTCCCTATGGATCCCCATCGGGGGCTGCTCCCGGCTTCCCCTTGGCTGCTTCTGGCAGAGAGCTCCTCCCGCTTCTCACATCCATCAGCAAAGCCTTTAATTCTTGGGATGTCTACAAGTTTCTGTCTCCAGATTCCCTCTTTGGCCTTTTGGGATGCAGGGGATTTGCGAGGCTTATCTTGATGACAGCTTTCTCTGTAGATGAGCCTCGTTAGGATGCCTTCTGCCAGCATGGTGACAAGAAGTGTGAGCAGCAGGGATCACCAGAGTTCCATGGAGCCCTGGGATGGAGAGACAGGCACAACACAACAGCAACAACTATTATTCAACAACTATTACATAATAATTATATTCTTATTCTTATTATTATTCTTATTATTACTAGTGAACAGTGCACTTCTCACAAAGACAGTGACTTTTCTTTCCCTCTCAAGCATTTATTTTTAGCAAACATTAAGCTGCATGCTTTTCCTCTTTACCATGTCCACAAAAATCATTCTGAAGGTACAGGACGGGCTTTAATCAGCTGCTTCATCTGTAACATCCCTTCTGCTGCCAGGTCTCTTCCTCATCGTGGCTACTTCAGACAGATTGTACTTCATAAGCTGTAAAAATCAGCAGAATCATTTTACTTGTCTGTATCAATACCATCAGTAATTCATCAATGTTTTCCATTACAAGACAACCATTTCCAAGAGCTAAAGAGGTGACATAAAAGGAAGTAAAGATTATATTCATATTTAGAGGCATTTCTGACTTGAGCACTTCTGTGAGGTGCCAAGGAGCTTCAAAAAAACTGGAGAGTTCTGCAAATAGAACAAAACTGTATTCAAAATGCAGATCAAATGTGTTTGGAGTTCCTCTTAATGATGAACTTAAAAGATATAAATAGTTAATTGCCTTCCTCAATAGTGATAATAGTGAAAAGATAAGTATCTAAAAATAATTTACTATAGTTAATGGTTCCTTATCATCCTTTTCCAATTCACCTACTGTTAAAATCAATGGGAATCTTCATATAAAGAGTCTGACCTGAACCACTGCTCTTATACAGGAATGGGAAACATGAACATAAGAAAATCATTCCGTTCTTCAAATATCCTTTAAATCTCTGCATAATTGAAGTATCCACAGACCCAAAGTGTGCTTGTGGCTCAACACTTTTCACCATGCCCCTACACCCTGGTATATTTGAAACTCCTCACTACACTGGGTCACTTTTCAATCCCAGTGCTCCTTCCAGGAGCTATTCTAAAACTTCAGTTATTTGAGAGATGGAAATTTTCACCTTTCCCCCAAAATTTACACACTGGCACAGCACAACTGTTTGTTTTTTTTATTTTTGTGGGATTCTTTATTTTTGTGACACAGAAGCTGAAAGGAACACTGGAATTTCAGGCCAAAGCAGGCAGGAAAGGCAGCAGACCTGGTGATCAACTGAGTCATTTACGTATGCATAAAGCAGGGCAGCATTTTCTTAAGCACTTATGGGAACTTGATAAACCAATTTCCAAAGAAAGAAGAATTGGCAGTCTAAATCTTGCTAAAGATCCATGGAATTTGGAATGCTCTGTGCCTTGTAGGACATGGGTAACCAGGTCCTTACCCTAGTCTGTAGGACCTCAGGGTACCCAGCTCCTTACCTGCTGATAATTTTGGTTTATTGCTTTGAAAGTGCTCATGAAGAGCTAAAACTTGGTAATCTTGGAAAAACCAGTCTCCTCCAAATGAAATAAGTGGTTCCTGTGTTCTGGAACGAAGCATAAGGGAAAGAAAAAGGCACAAAAAGCCCAACTCACCAAGCCCAGCCAGGTCCAAGATGGATTTCCCCGAGCCCAGAGCCGTCCTGCAGAGCTGCTGGGAGGGGGCAGACGGTTCCCCAGCCTTTCCTCACTGCTGCCTGTGCACAAGAAGCCTGACGTGCTCATGATGCAACTCCCCAGCATTTTGAACTCATAAAACAGAAGTGATCCCGCTGGGAGAGGGCGCGGTTTTTGAACACAAAGAGAGGGCTACAGCTAAAAGAGGATGTTTGAAAATGAATTGAGATGTTCCTGACCACGGTGTGATGCTGAGGAGCTGCCGACAGCCAGAACGGGGCACGAGGAAGGAGCAGAGAGTCGGGGCTGAAATCGGAACCGAATTCCACCAACACTTCCACTGGCAGGAGCTCGGTGCTGCTCAGCTGACTCGTGGACTTGCACCACTTCCCCTTTGGAAACAGGCAGCCAAATTTAGAGTCTGGTGATGTGCCACTCATGGGGAGGAAGTTGGCAACTTCCTTTCCCCCGGATTTTGATGAAATACCCTGTGTCTGTGACTGGCAAACAGGACAACGTGCCAACCTGAAGGCAGCAGCCAAGGGACAGCTCTGCACAGTCGTGATGCTCCTTGACCAAACCTGCTCTTTAGGGGTTAAAAAATTCCCTCTGGCTCTTCCCATGGTGGTTTTAGGTGTCCTCTTCAAGCTGAAGCCAAGCTCAGGCACTGGGCCCTCCCCTCTGCACAGGATCCAGCCCACAGACGCTCTGAAGAGTTTTCTGCTGGTGACTTTTCTAAATTTCCTTTTTCTCAGAATTTAAAAAAAACCCAACCAAGCAGAAGCTGAATCTCGTCTAAGTACAAGACAAAAGATTCTAAAAATACACTGTTTAATGACAGGAGCAGGACACAAATTATCATCAATGCCATGGGCAGGGCCACCTTCCACCATCCCAGGTTGCTTCAAGCCCAGTCCAACCTGGCCTTGGACACATCCAGGCATGGAGCAGCCACAGCTTCCCTGGGCAATCTGTGCCAGGGCCTGCCCATCCTCACAGGGATGAATTTCTTCCTAATATCCAATCTAACCCTGCCCCCCGTCAGTAGGAAATCATGTTGTGCCTTGGAAATTAGGTTTGGAGTAATTCCGGCCACACAGGTTCAATGAAGTCTGTAAAGTTATCTCTCTTCCTTCATTTTCTCCTGTATTTCATTAAAAATTTCAAGTTTTTATGGAGGCAAAATGAAAGCTATTTTTACTCCCACCAAATTGCTATAAAACTCATTTAATATTTAAAAGCTGTTCAAAATTAGCTGATTTTTAATCATGTTACATGAGCAATTTCTGCACAGAAGGTGTGGCTGGGACTCCAGCAGAGTCACTGCCCGCAGCCCTTGGGGGCAGGAACCAGGGTGGATCAAATTCCAACCAGTTTTAAAGCTCACCAAGCTTGCAATTAGTGCCAGCTGCAGCTGGAATTTTTGTGCAGCTGTTTCAACAAGACACAAAAGTAACAGAGAGGAAGAAATCAAGTCAGGTAATTTGTGTGGGGTGATTAAAAGCAAATCAACTTCCATTTCATAGCCAGCAACCTGATCTATGGAATGTGTCCCTGCCCATGGTGGGGGTGGAATGAGATGAGCTTTACCATCCCTTCCAACCCAAACCAGTCTGGGATTCAGGTGGTAAATGCATCAAAATCCAAGGAAATCAATGTATTCTCTCAATTAGATCTCACCAAAAAGAAATTCCCTTTTATTTACAAAAATAAAGTCAGAATGAGGTAGAACCAAAGTCAGTTCAGAAGCTGAGCACAGATTGCAGTTAGGATAAACAGCAAGGCAAGGATGTTAGAATTTAGAGCTGACTATACATTGAAAAAGAATAAAAAATTACTCTTATATCATTCATATATGGAGAAAACAAATACCTCACTGTATGATACTATATGAACTATGGCTGCATGTAAACCCAGAAGTCCCTTCTTTCAGCACAGGCTGTGCACTTTGCATGCGCATAAACATGACACAGATATTGACTGGTTAGAAAGGTTTTATGTCAGAAATCGTGTTCTGTGTTGTGGGTTTTCTCCTAAGCACAGCGGCTGCGGCCCTTTATTTCCCATTCCAAAGGAATTTCACTCTAACACCGCCCCACCCCACTCAGAGAAACCTCGCACACACACGCCCACGGCGGCTTAAGTAGAAGAGGGGCGGGGTTTAGTGCTGACTGACAGCTGTAATACCCAATAGGAAGGCTGGACGGGTCCGCCTCGGCCGCTGAGTGGCCGCTGGTTGCCGCAGCAACGGCGCGCGCGGTGGCGCTGCGGGCCCGGGCGCCATTGCGGCCCCTCAGAGCGGGGCGGGCGGGACTCGGGCAGCTCCTGGCTGGGAAATGTGTGTGAGATCCACTTCGCTCCGTGTAACCAAAATAACCTTCTCTGCCTGCTGGGAAAGGGTTTCGGAAAGAACTGAGGCCATGTGGGAATTACAGTGATGCTGACATTGGATTAATGATGTGCTGGTTTCCTTTTATTAAGGATTTTGAAATAGTGAGCAAATTAAAATGAAGAAATGGACAAGTTCCTGATGATATTTACAATAAACTTACCTTTAAGAGAAGGAATCACAGCATAAGAATTATATATTACTTACTATATTCTGTATGTGTATAAATATTTATAAATATATATATAATAATATACATAATGAATTACTGTCTGTTCATGTTATGAGATATACTGGGCCAAGTCTGATACTTCATGAATACAACACTTATATTTTGTACTAAATATGTGTGTTTTCCACTAAATATATATATTTTGCATACTCAGTACTCACTATTGTGCTTACCTGTATTAATCCAGCAATTTCTACTTCATCACCTAAACTTTAAAAATTCTTTTTAATTTCTGCAAGTTTACCAATACAGTCGAAAATTTTTAATAATAAACTTCAAAACTGTCATAACGAACCCTTCAATCTAAAACATTCTACCAAGATCCCAGAATATGGATAAATCACAGAATATTTCTGCAGGAAACTCAGTAAATGGTAACGATTGGGAATGATTTATTTGTGCCATGGGATCAGGATCTGAGCAGTCTGGTGTAGGGAAAGTTGTCACACATTGCATGCACATGTGTAGCTTGGTTTTTAAAGATTTTGGGAAACTATTTTCATTGAACTTTACATTAATGAATAACAACTGGGTTTTTAGGATTTTTTTAATTAAAAAAAAAGCAAAGCAGCGATTTTTCTGAGTTGCATGAGTGGAGTGGATACGCGGGGGGTAAATGGGATTCATTACAACTTAGAAATGGCATTGCTGGCCCTTTTCCCCTGTGCCTGATGGTGCTTGGCTGTGCTTCAGCTGCTCACACAGAAGCTGATCCTGCACAAATTACCAACCACTCTGGAAAAAATCAGGTTACTAGTTTTCACCAGACAATGCAAACTGAAGTCTGGAGTTTGGGCAAACCCCAGGGCAGGTCAGAGGCAGCGAATGTCGTTTCTGTAACTCTGCAGATCTTGCAGGTGGTGCAGAACTTCAGTGAAGGAAGAAGGAGGTACCTGCTGATCTACCTGGCAAACAGGAAAGGTGTAAGTGAAGTTTTAGTTTAAAATTTATCCTGCACTGCCCTATGGCAACACAAATAGAAAACAGCACAGCTCCCTGCTGGGAGCAGCACAAAGCTAATGAATTACAGTTTGTGAATGAGCAGGGGAGGGCTGGGTGAGCCCTGAGTGTGGGAGCAGCTGCTGTGTCCCAGCCACTTCCGACTGGCCCTGCCCTGGGGAAGGAGTGGGAAAGCAGGAGAATGAGGAATAACCCAAACTTGACACAGTTTGGACAGGTGCATCCTAAATTCAATCCCATTTAGTAATTAAATCCCATTAGCTGCAACAGGTGAGAGATCCAAGCCAGCAGACTTCATCTGCAGCAGCAGATCCCTGATGTTCACCTTGTATAAATCCTGAGCTTTTAAAAGGCAGTATTTCCATCTGAAAAATTCACTTCTTTCAGCTTCAAACTTCAAACTGTGAACAAAACATGCAAACAAGTCATGGAGTGAGAAAGTGTTCTAAACCAACTTTATTGGAATGATACAGGAATGGTTAACATACAGGTTAAATCCTCAAGGCCTGCTTTCTACAGAGGAAAAAATAAGAAAGAAAATAACAAATTCAGTTTTTGCACCCATGGAAACAGAAAACCAGCACAGAGGTAACAGATTCCTGGCACTCCTAAAGTCATGCAAGAGATCTGCATCCAAAAACTCAAGTTTTACACACACAACAAAGAGATTTTGGGTATTTTCAGTTTGTGTTGGTGCCTTGTTCCCCGGACAAAGGAATAATTCAGCCTGGCTCGCCAGAGCTGCCTTAGGAATGCTGATACAGTTTGAATGCTCCCATATGGCAAGGGGGGGACAGACGAGGGCAGTGACTTTGCTTTCTTAAACTTGGCAATTTTCTTGACCGTTGAGACAGGGATTGACCTCGTTTCAGAATGTTTTGGGTCGCTGAACTGACAGAATTTGGCAGCTACTTTTAATTACAGCTTCTCCAAAATAATGGCTGGAATTCACCAAACGTGCACAGGAAGCACAGCAAACTGCTGTGGGTACAGAGACTTGTGTGTCAAATCCCACTTTCCTCACCACACTTCACTCAGTATTCCACAGTTCCCAAAAACTTGAGCAGGAATTTAGACACAGAGAAAGATTTTGGCCAATATTAAGAAAGAAAAACAACCTCGTTCAGAAAGATGAAATCATAGTGAACAACAAAAATCTGATGCTGGATTTAAAACATAACCAAACTTCCATCCCCAAAAGATCTCAAATTTCACAGAACTGCAGTAACTCCTGACAAAAGGTGTTAATAAAAAGCACAGTTTTGTGTGTGTTAATCTTTAAGGTAAGGCAGCATCCATCCATCCATCCATCCATCCATCCCTCTGCCTTGTGATTCTGTGCTGCTTTTGTAAGCACAAGCTTCCAACTGCTTCCCAGGCTCCCAAAATGATAAATCAGGAATTAAAATATGGCCAGGAATTACAGGCTCCCTCATGAGCACTGGGAGAACACACAGGTTAATATTGCACGTGGTAAATTCATCCACACAAGACACTGAGAGATTTGAAATTCCTATTATAGTTTTGTGATATGGCAATAAGAATGGAAATTAAGTTTTTATACCTTAAAAAAAAGAAGTCTTGCTTAATTACAATAACTTTTGCTATTCAAACATTTATTTCCTCATTTGAAAAAATACTATATGAACCTAATGGCTACTTGAACATGCAGTGAGATGTTTAATGCTCTAAGCAGTGTGAACTGGTATTTTTGTAGAGAAATACATTAAAGGCTTTCACCCTTACACAGGTAAGGAAAGGCCATTTCTGGCTGTTTTGGCTTGTTTGCAACATTGAATCTTGCCCCAGATGTGTCATTGCTCGTGCTTAGGCAGCTGTGAGGGACCGTGTCCATTGCCCTTTCTGTCCAAAGAGCCCACACAGATCCCTTCAATGAGAGTACATGGGGTTTGTTGGGGGTTTATCACCTGTACAACTGTGTAACAATACAAACCTTAAATATCCATTCTACAGAAGACAAACACGACTTTCCAAAGTGACTACAATGGTTAAACTACACAGTACCACCTACAAATTCATCTGAAACCAGGAAAGACACTGAAAATTTACTGTGTAACTCAGTAACATTTTTGAGGCAACTCAGGCACTAAATTAGTATCTGACGAGGTTTTAGATGCTGTTTTCCATAGTTTAAATACTTGGATCTCTAGGTAAAACCCATCTGCATTTTTAGTACTAAAATAGTTTCTTTAAGTTTACACAAAATGGATGAATTGCCAGGACAGTTTAAACTAAATGTAACTCATTCATGTCTGATTGCTTCAGCTTCCATCAGAACCCACTCCTGCTCCTACCCTGAAATTCCCATTTCCATCCTGTGTTCAGTTTGTGTTATGGACAGTGAATGCTGCAAGCACCAATCAAATGTTAGAAATCACATCTACATTTCTTGAAGCAGAGACAGTTGGACTATTTTATAAAAAGCTGTGGAAATTCCCTTTACAGACATTTAAGGCAGTTGAAATTCACGCTTGCTGCTTGGCCAGTGCTTCAGCTTCCTGAAACAGCAAAGAACAATTACATGTTAGTGGTTTCTCAGTATGTTTCCAAAGGAACACTATAAAACAATAACCTGCATTTTTCAATCTTCTTTCAGCCTTTGTAAGGTGATCAAAAATGGGAACAGAATGACAACAGAAGAAATGCAAAAGGAATTTCCCTTTGGTTTCTCCAAGTGTACTTTTGACTGCAGATTAATTTAATTACCTGCCAGCAGCACCATGACCTAGAAAGAGATGAATCAGAAATGAATTCCCAGTGCCCTCAGTGCAGCACCTCAGTAGGGACAGCTTGGTTTATTTGAAAGGACAAAGTTCAACATCTGCCAAGATGTGCTGGAGCCATTTGCTTTTATGACTGCACACAAATACTCAAGATAACAGATTCAATATCATTGTTCCATGACCCAGCATTGCTAAATAAACAAAACACATGAGGAAGAAGGACTAAGAGGGGAATTTCCAAGAAGTCTGTATGATTTTTTTAGGAGGAGACACAGTGGGTGACCCCAGCCTGCAGGGCAGGAAGTCCCACGTGTATCTCTGTATCTTGGATGTGTGGCTCACTCTGGCTGTCCTGGCTCACTGCCCTCATCCTGCCTTTGAACCCAGGGCGTGGGAAGAGCCTGGCTGGAGCTGCTGTGCTCTGCTGTGCTGGCCTGTGCTCTGCTGTGCTGGCCTGTCACAGCTCAGAGAGCAGGGCCAGGATGTCACCAGGGCTCGGATGTCACCGTGCACCCACAGGCCTCGTGTGAGGACATCCCGGCCACCCGTGGTACAAAAGGCAGGTGAGCAATGAAAGGAAGATCAAAATGAGATACAGAGCTGGAAAAAAGCAGTGTGTTTGATATTCTCTAAAAGACAAGTGGTTCTTTGAATGGTGAGAAAGAGGAGAACGTTCCCTTGGCTTTGTAACAACTCCCTTAACCAGCCCAGGGCACTGCAATGGTGGCACCTCACTGGTTGGGGTTTTTTTTCAATACAAAGTACATTTCTTCAGAACAGGCACTGGAAAGCTGGAGAGCATTCCTGGTATTTCCCTCATGCTCAGGAAGGTTGGTACAGGTAACCTGCTAACCTATTTTTCTTGGATGTCAAATTCCATTTCCTTGGGCGTAGGCCTCCAGGTTATCTGGGAGAGGCTCAGTTTTCCAGGCCTGACACTGTCCCTCTTTCATACTTTTCCTTAGTTCTCCCTCAAGGCCTCTCACTGAGCATCCTCTCAGTCCTGAAATCCATAATAAATAAATAATTAAACATAGCTTTTAACTCACAAAACCCTCTCCCTTTAAAATCCACTCATATTGCTTGAAGTAGAGATGTTTAAGAAAAACTGAAGGCCAGCCTTTTCCAGAGTTTGTAGATCCAAAGGACAAACCAAACCACCAGGGCTCAGAAAATAGTTACCTGAATTTACCATGCTCATTTCTGAGCCAGTCCTGTTTAGCATTGATATCAAACCTTTGTGTTCAGAGTCAAATGACTTCCCAAATCTCTCCTGATGGCATCCAATGGAGGTTTCCTGCCAAGGCTGCTCCCAGTCTCCTGCCATTTTCTGCAGTTGCCACGTCATTCCCTATAGCATTATATCTAGGCTGCACACAGCTATGCTGGAAACATCATTTTCAGAGATTTGTACCCTCCTCAGCAGCCTGCAACCAACTTGACTGGACATCCTAATTGTGGGAGGGATTCCCAAAGTCAGCCCCAGAGCAGGACACACGGGGGACAAGGTCACTGCTGCAAAGGTTATTTACTGTCATCAACTCAACACAACATGGAAATTCAGCAGGGTACAGCTGTGTTCTATCTCTCCTGTTTAAAATTCACCTTTTCCTTAGGTGAGGACAGAATTGGAGCATCCCTTAGGACAGAGGCAGAGCTCCTGCCAGCCAGCAGGTCTGGAAGCAGCGACGTTCCCAACGTTACTGAGACAGGTGACCTGATTTGTTATGGCAGCAGCTGCTCTCTGGTACCACTGCACTTCCCAGGGGAAAGGCACGAGCTTCCCTGCATCCCACAGTCTCAGGATTGCTCCCTGGTTCCTTGGCTCCATCCTGCACACTCTGCTGAGCAGTAAGTGCAGATGTTCCAAGGAACTTCACAGGACTGTGGCGCTGTGTGCAGCTGGTCTGATGCCAGCAGCGGGTAACGCTGGGGTGCAGACCCCAGCTGCTCTGGGCAGCTCTGCACAAGGCAGTTTTTCCTCATCACACCATCCCCAGTGGAGCTACTGCTGGAAATCTGGCTCCCAAAACTGCTTCAGTCAGCCCCACAACCTGCAGTGCTCCCTGCTCATGGGTCACCATCCACCTTTAAAATTAGGTCTCTTAGTGATGTGCCCAGCACGACCTTCGGCTCGTACACGAGTAAAGCTGAAAGGGAGCGGCGTGTTTATCCACTGGAACAGGAGAGCTGGAAGTGACCTGGAGGATCCTGCTGCTGTCAAGTGAAACGTATAAAGCAGGCTTGTCTTATCCTATCAAAATCAAAAGGAGAATTCCAGCCCATTGCATCCACAAAGCAGTAACCCAGTTCATAATTGGCAAAGGAAAATAAGCTTTGGATAACAAGCCAGAGGAAAAAATTACTCTGAAGCAAGACCATGTTATTTCAGAAACAGTGACTCTGGTTTCAAGGGATTTTCTAGTAGAAAAATCTCATCAAAATTTCACATTAATTAATTTTTTTTTTACTGAATTGAAAACATTCTTTGATTTTGGGGTAATTTTTTTCATCTAGGTTTCTTATGCATTCTTCAGTGCAAATATTAACTACTCTTTTGAAACTGAAAAGCCTCTGGAGATTGAGTATCTCCCAGGGAGATTGAAGGGGGCAATGACAGCACACAGATCCTATTGTGAGCAGAGGAGGAGGAGGAGAAAGCCACAGGCTCCGTGTGAGGAGGTGCTCACCCACCTTTGAGCCAGGAGGGGCAGTCAAGCCCAGGAACGCGTACACGGCGTTGTTCTCCCGCGCCTCGAAGAAAGCATCGTAGTCCTTCAGCATGGCAGGAGGGAGGGGGAATAAAAGACAGAGGAGTGAATTGTCAGAAATAATCTCAACTCAGTTCAGGGTGTCACCCAACCCACACTGAGCAAACTGCTTCCTGTGCCCGAATGCAGAATCCAGCATCAGCTCAGGTGCGTGGCATTAGCACTAACAGCACACAAACTGGTCAGGCTGGAAAGGACAAGCTGGGAATTCTTTCTGTGTCCCAACAAGATGCTGCTGTGAGGTGCTCCAGCCTCTCCCAAAGGGACAGACTCCACACAAGGCAGGTGCTGTCAGTGGCCTGGTGTGGACATTCCCCTAACAGGAGCAGCTGAGCCTGGACCTTGGCATCAGAAACCCTGCCATTCCTAGATGTCATTGCTGACTCCTGATAGGGATGGCAATTGTGCAACTGTGACTCCAGCTCTCAATCTGTCAGAAGTTCAACTGGAACTTTGACAAAGAGTGCACCTTTTACACTGAGAGTGCACCTTTCCCATCACATTTCCCACTAAGGATTAGTCTGTGCAAGTGAAGGCAATGGGGTGGCACTGTTTGCTCACAGAGCACTACAAATGCCCTGAACACACACAGCCACTTCCCAGGAAAACGAAGGTAATAAATAAAAAGAAATATCAGTTGCCAAACTCCCACAAGTTTTGTGCAAGCTCACTGTTGTCCAAGTTACCACACAATTCCCTCACTCTGACTTCTGAACTCAGCAGGGATCAGTCCCAATGACTTTCCTGCTCTCCATTTTTAACTGACTGTAACTTCACCAGCTCCCCCAGCTTCCCTGGGCAATGTTTGGATGCAGAGTCCTGGCTGGGAAGCCCAGGGCAGGCAGCAGCTCTGGCCCAGGCTGGAGTCAGGGAGAGCTGTTTAGGGCATGGTGCTCTGGGAGACAAAGGCCTAAGGAGCAGCAGCTGAAGGGGCAGCTCTAAGGAGAGGCTGCTGCAGCTAGAACAGAACAAAGTACAGGGACCAGAAGATTCCAGCTGCCTGGACTTCAGGGATATCAAATTATTGCTCCATTTGCACATGCAGCACTTGCAGGCTGGTTTGATAAAAATGTGTGTGATTACAGTAAATCCTCCCTGAAGCCCTTCTGTTGACAGGACTGGGGCTGCTTGATAACAAAGGGATTGTTTATCTGGCTGGTGCACAGGCCATGAGCCTGCTCCCCAGCATCTCCCAGCACAGGAATGCTGGGCCTGAGCAGCAGGGCTCATGCCAGCCCACACAGCATCTCCAGCTCAGCCTCTCTGCTGTGCACGGGCCAGGAAGGCCAATTTGCTCTTTGCTCTGCCACTTGTGCTGCATCAGATGGAACAAACAGGGAACTTCATGCTTGAGAGGCATCAGATAAAGACAGAAAGAGGTTCAAATTCTGGGCACAGAATTAACTTTTACTTTCCTGAAAGCTGAACTGTAGCAACTTGAATCCAGCAAGAGAAACTGACCAAATTTAAAGAGTTCAACATGACATCAATCAAAATTTTGGGGATGAAATAAAATCATAGCAACCTTGCAACCAACCCCTTCTCAGATAACTACTGATCCTCATGTCTGTCACTCCAAACCATCCTTTTTCCTTATCACAACCAGTCAGTAAAATTTTGAGAGTCAAGTGGCACAACAGTTCATTGTGGATATTATTTCAAGTTCTGCTTCTATTACAAGCAAGAAAAATTCTTGGCACATTGAGAATAATTTCTTTCAGTAGGCACAGATTTGTCTCACAAAGGTCCAAAAGAGCTGGCAGGTCCTGACTTACAGACTGTGCAGGTCAGAAACAGACTTCAAAAGGACCAGAGGAATGCACACTGTGAGCTCTGTTCAGAAGATACTCAGTTTTAAAAATAAAACTAACAGTTAATCTAATAATCATTCAAGCATGGCCTGCTGAGTACAAGTACTGCAGGGCAGCTTACTTTTGATCAAGCATTAAAATAATTACATAGGATTTTTGTTTGCAACACGAGTTTCAATCTGTCCAAGGCACTGGAGTTAGTGAACCACAGCAGCACACAGAGCTCATCCCAAGAAGGATCAGAAAACTGATTTATGTTCATGGCAGACATCAATTAATGAGATCTGGGATTCAGATATGGCAAACCCCACATGGGCAGAACAGATCTCTGAACCTGCTGCAGAATGTAAGCTTGGTGTAAAAGGGCCAGATTTCTCTGAGGTGTTAGTTCACAATCATGGGGAAGATGAGGAGTAAAAAAACCTTGCAACTTTCAGAGCCATAAGATGGGAAAAAACCCACAGGACAAGAAAATTAAGTATGTACTGCAAGGGAAGATCCAAATCAAGAGGTCTACATTTTAATCTTTCCTATGGTGTGACTGGAAAACTCAAGAATCAATTATTACTAAAAGCCAAGATGGGAGGAAATGTCCAACACCTCCTACAGCCTTGCCAGTTTGGGCAACTGCAGCTGGGCAAGGCCTGCGTGGCTGCTCACTGCAGTGAGGCACAGGAGGTGGCAGTGAGGAAGAGGAGTGGGATGAGCACAGGAGGCTGGAGCTGAGGGGATGAGCAGAGGAGGCTGCAGCTGAGGGGATGAGCAGAGGAGGCTGGAGCTGAGGGATGAGAGGAGGCTGGAGCTGAGGGATGGGCACAGGAGTCTGGAGGGGAGGGAGGCTGGAGGTGAGGGGACAGGCACAGGAGGCTGGAGGTGAGGGGATGAGAGGAGGCTGGAGCTGAGGATGAGAGGAGCTGGAGCTGATGGGATGGCACAGGAGGCTGGAGGTGAGGGGATGAGAGGAGGCTGGAGCTCAGGGGACAGACACAGGAGGCTGGAGCTGAGGGGACAGGCACAGGAGGCTGGAGCTCAGGGGACAGGCACAGGAGGCTGCAGCTGAGGGGACAGGCACAGGAGGCTGGAGCTGAGGGACAGGCACAGGAGGCTGGAGCTGAGGGATGGGCACAGGAGGCTGGAGCTGAGGGGACAGGCACAGGAGGCTGGAGCTGAGGGGACAGGCACAGGAGGCTGGAGCTGAGGGGACAGACACAGGAGGCTGGAGCTGAGGGGATGAGAGGAGGCTGCAGCTGATGGGATGGGCACAGGAGGCTGCAGCTGAGGGGACAGGCACAGGAGGTACAGCTCAGGGGACAGGCACAGGAGGCTGGAGCTGAGGGGATGGGCACAGGAGGCTGGAGCTGAGGGGATGGGCACAGGAGGCTGCAGCTGAGGGGACAGGCACAGGAGGCTGGAGCTGAGGGATGAGCACAGGAGGCTGGAGCTGAGGGGACAGGCACAGGAGGCTGCAGCAGCCTCACCCCCAGGTAGCGGCTGTCGTTGAAGAGCCGGGGGGGCAGGGGGTTCCCGCTCGCTGGCCGACTGTCCTCGGGGACGTTCTCCCGCATCCATTTCCGGTTCTCCTCGTTAGCTGCGATGTCCTTCTCCTCAAATTCAATTTTGTTGGCTTCCAAGAAGCCTAACACATCTTGCTGCTGCTTTTTAATCTGTCACAAAAGAAGAAGGAAGGGAGATAAGGTAAACAAAATCAGTGAAATAATTTTTGATGCTGCTCTGGGGTTCGATGCAGAAATCAGGGGGTGAAAATCAGGTTGAAAATGGGAGTGGTAAGAAAATTCTTAGAACCAAAAAGTATCTTCTGAAGAGTCAGAGCTGGAACAGGCTGAAGCTTAAAGATGCTGTCCCTACACAAATGTGAGTGTTGTGTACCTTAAAGGCGCCCACCCAAAAGCAGAGGTGTGAGCAGGGCCCTTGTGCTGGCCAGATTTTACATTTAACTACTCAGGGGAACGTTGTTTTTTCAGGTGCAGTGGAGTTTGTTGGAGGCACATTTGAGGTACAAACTGCTTCCTTGTGCTCTTGGAAGCACAGGCTGAACCTCCCCATTCCTTCCCAGAGTCCAGACTTTTGTCCACCTCGGTGACAAAAGAGAAGTGGCTCAAACTTCTTTGCACAGACACCGCTCTCCCGCTGTGTCCTGGGTGTCTGCAGGGCAGGCACAGTCTCTGGAGAGCTGTGACCCCACATCCCCATCCCAACTTCTGTCAAGGAAGCTGGGTGAGGTCCCAACCTGATGCCATCCATCTTGTGCACTCACACAGCATCCAAGGGAAAAGCAGGATCTGTGTGGCAAGCACGGTGCTGGCTCTGCACAGGGAAGGAGTTTTTTATTATTGTCATTATGAATTACTGACTTATTGACACAGAGATGTTCTGCTTATGCTCTGCTCTCCCTCTGCATAACTTCAGCACCACAAAGGAGATTATAACCATGCACATCCTAGCAAACAATAAAAAAATGGAATTTAATGGGAAATTTGTTTTCTTCAAATTACCCCCTTCGCTGCAAAGCCGATCCAAGGGCTGGCTTTACCCCAATGAGCCGGGTGCCGCAGGAGCAGCGTTTCACACAGATGTTGCTGGTGCTAACTCAGGTCAGCCGCAGCTCCCGGAGCAGCCGCTCCATATACGGCCACAGGCAAACCCGGAGCTGCCGGGGTCAGGGACAGCCAGCCCGGAGCCAAATATGGAGCCCGGGCCCCGGCTCACACAACCCCGCAGCCACGGGCACCGGGCCGGGCCCCGGCTCACACAGCCCCGCACCCTCGGGCACCGGGCCGGGCCCCGGCTCGCACAACCCCGCATCCACGGGCACCGGGCCGGGCCCCGGCTCACACAACCCCGCATCCACGGGCACCGGGCCGGGCCCCAGCCTGCAGAGCCCCGCAGCCACGGGCACCGGGCCGGGCCCCGGCTCACACAGCCCCGCACCCACGGGCACCGGGCCGGGCCCCAGCCTGCAGAGCCCCACATCCACGGGCACCGGGCCGGGCCCCGGCTCACACAGCCCCGCACCCTCGGGCACCGGGCCGGGCCCCGGCTCACACAGCCCCGCACCCTCGGGCACCGGGCCCGCACCCTCGGGCAGCCGGGAGCAGCAGGAGCAGCAGGAGCAGCAGGGAGCGCGATGGAGAGCGCTGCCCTGAAGGATGTGGGCTGGGGAACAGAGCCCAGCACATCCCAAAGAGAATCTTCAGGCACTCCCTGAGGCCTGGAGCTGCTCAATCCATGGCAGGGTCCGTCAGAGCTCGGGAGGGGCGCACCCAGCTCAGAGGGACCCATCCTGCTCTCCCGACACAGGGAATGCGCTCCCGGCTCCAGCAGGAAGCTCCTGCTGAGAAGCCAGGGTGGGTGATTCCTCCCACCACGTCAGCACAGGAGCCGCTGGACTCTGCTGGACTCGCTGTGTGAGCACCCTGAAACACGAGGATATTGCTAATTTTCATCATGGCTAAAAATAAATCAAACTGGAGGAGTTAATATCGCCCCGAGGAAATAATTTGTGTAGAGGCTGTATAAAAACATTCTCAGCAGACTCAAAGCTCTGGGTAAGAGGTTTCCTTGCCTGCCTCTATCAGCAGCAGGAGGGGAAGCTTTTTCTGTTGTGCTCTACAGAGGGGAAAAAAGGGAGCACTCCCTTCACGGACTGTTTTGTAGGGTAAAATAAGGGAAGGTCTTTGGAATTGTAAACTCTTTAGTCAGTATGACCCAGTAGGAAATGTAATTTTCTTTCCCTGAACCAGTTACATGTTTAATTAACCATTTCCTACAATCTCTAAATTTCAGATCCAAATAGGTTTTATTACTCTTAGGTCCTTAACTTGTCCAAAATCCATTGCTTAGTGAAAACATTTTGAGATGCTCCAGAATGATTAAGGAATTAGAGAAAACCAAGCTTTTACTCACTCTACCATTAACCTGTACACTGTCACGTAAAACAAGAGCTCTGAGTTGGACAGGAGTCAGCATTTTGATCCCCTGAGAAATCACTTCATTTTTTAAATAATCCTTTTGCCTATGAGATTGTTTTAGCCACACACACATCCTCACACCCTCCCAGCATCTCACAGTCTCTGGGCTGTTTTTTTCAGCTCCAGGAGGTACAACCACATCCCAAACTGTTGACTGTAGCTCCAAAGGGTGATCACAACCCTCTCTGCTTGTTTTTGAAGAGCTGGCAAAACTGGAAATGAATTTATTTCTGCTATAAAAGGCACCATTGAAAGGCAAGCATGAAGTTTGGTCTCTGTTGCTCTCGGGCCATCTGTAGTCAAGGGAGGTAATTCTCTAGAGAAATCTAGAGAAAAGCAAGGATGGTGTTGATGCATGAGGAATATTAGTCTGGAACCCTTGTTTTCTGGCCAGACAAAAGAAGTTGGGAGATGAAGCAGCACTGTTTGCTCCCAGCTCCTCAGACAAATCCTCCGGCCACGGTGGTGAGCACTTCCACAAGAGCAGTAAATGCTCCAGAGAAACAGGGCACCAACTGCTGGGCAGCAGGGACAGCGAGCTGCCAGATCCTGTTATTTTATGGGATTTTATTTAGAAAACTTCCATTAATCACTGGGAGGGAAGGGCTGAAAATAGAGCAAGAGACGTCTGCTGCTGCTTCAGGGTGTTTTGTCTTACTTGAAAGGGCACACGTTCTCCTCGGGACAGAGCTGGAGACGGTTCCTGCTGCCCATGTTTGGGAAGGAGCGAGGAGCCCCCTCAGGATGCGCCTGTCAGCAGCAGCGCTCGCTCCCCCAGAGCCTCCCCCGCGTGGAGAGCGGCCAGCGCCTCCCAGAGCCCGCACCTCGGCCTCAGCATAAACAACCGGCATGGCTGAGACCGCCCTGGCCGCGAAGGGCGGCTCACTGCAGTTGGCAAACACGAAAATCCTTGTTTATCCCGAGTGCTCCTGACACACTGTGAGAGCCGAGAGCAGCAGGAGAGCCGGGAACGTGCCTGGAGTCAGAGCAGGAGCTGGGGAGCCCAGCAGGGCCCCGCGGCTCGGGACCAGCACTGCTGGGGCAGGAGCACTTATGGGGAGCACAGGAACACAGAAATGAAAGTAGGGATGGACAGACAGCTGTGAGGGAAGAGGCTGGGGGCAAAAAGGGGAAAATCCCTGTGGGATGGAGGCAGAGGGATGGAAGGAGAAAGGGTGGGAGCAGGTGAAACCAGGGCTGCATCCTCTGGAGTCCCCACCGCCCTCAGAACAGCCCATTGGGCTTCACCCAACCCCAGAAACAGAAACACACCCTGCCTCAACACACACTTGGGAGAAAAACAATTCCTAAGGTGAGCGGAGATATTTTACTTCTTGCTGATGTTCCCAATACTGAAAGGAACATTTAATGAAATAAATCTATTTTCTCTTTGGTTTGGATTTCAGGGTCTGGTTCCAGGACAGAAACAGCTTTCTGGCAAGTGATTGGTGGTTGAGCAAAGTCTCACCACACACTGTGACCTTGTGCTACAAAATCCACTGGGTATCAACATTCCCATCTCTTGCAGTTACAAGCCAATCAGAAACATTAGGCTTTCACCAGAGCATGGGCACAAAATAACATTATAAAAATGAGTGTAGAATTGTGAACAAGTATCACCCCTCACTTGAGTACACATCAGAAATTCAATTTACTGTTCTTAATCTAACTCCCATCAGTGATGTCAGTAACACAAGAGAAACCACATCAAAGCTGCCAAGAGTACAAACAGGTGATGTTTGCCAACAAATCAATCCATCAAAAATAAGATTGTAACCCCAAAGTGGGAATAAACTTTCTAGAAAATGCTGCAACATTTTAGATTCTCTTCCAAATCTTTAATAATTTAGAAAAAAGTTTAAAAAAAGAACTCAGCTAAAAGATAATAAGCATTAAGGAGGCAGGGATGATGCTGCAGAACCTTGGTCCAGTGAGCAGGCAGCACTCCAGCCTCAGCTCCAGCCAGGATTGTGCTGGCTGTTCAAGAGCCAGCTTCTCCCAGCACCACCCACTGCAGGGAAACACTAATTTTAAACACTTTTTGGAACTGAACTTCACAGAGGGTCTATCTCATTTGGTGTACACAGGCACACACACAGAGCACAGTCCAGTCCACACTGCTGGCCAAGAAGGGGTTTGGGTTGGTTTTTTTCAGTCTTGTTATTTTTTCAGTTTATAAATAAATCCCTGGTTGGACAATAGACATGTTTTGGAAATCTATTTATGGACCACTGGAACTCAAATTAAGTTTACAGTCTGAGTGCTGCTGTTTTGATCCAACACAAACTCACTGACTGCAGCTCTGCCATCCTGGCCCTTGGCAGGGGCTCCTCCAGCACTTCTGTGGCTCCTGTGTCCCAACCTCCATGCAGGGGAAAAACATAGATTTTATTAATTTGTTTCCCAATGATGGGATTAAATGGCTCATGCTTTATTGTGAGGATTTAGAAGAATTATAAATGGATTTCTTATGATGTTCCCAGCCACCACTGTATCATCAGTTATAACATCAGGACAAAAGGAATGGCCTCAAGGTGCGCCAGGGAAGGGTCAGATTAGGAATCAGGAGAAAGTTTTTCATGGAAATGGAAATGAAGCATTAGAACAGGCTGCCCAGAGGAGTGGTGGGGTCACCATTCCCTGGAAGTGTTAAAAACGTGTGGATGTGGCACCTGAGGACATGATTTAGTGATGAACAGGGGGCTGGTTCATGGTTGAACTCGATGATCTCAAAGGTCTTTTCAACCATAACAATCCCACGATGCTGTGATTCTCTCCAGCTCCTGCTGGGTGTCCTGAGCTGCCTCTCCCACCTCACAGCTGGGATCCAGCACCAGGACAGCAGAGAAGCAACACCTCAGAGCAGATCTTACATTTCATCTTACAGATTTCTCAATTTGGTTTCAAGACAACAACACATTCAAAAGGGGAATTTTTTTCCATTTCCAATTCCAACTCCAGCCTTCAGGGTTCCAGATAACCAAAATCAAGTACAGCTTTAAAGCAGTTGTATTGTGTGCCAATGATGGTTTTAAAGATGCTGCTCCTTCCTTAGTGGGAGCAAATCTTTAACTCCCAGCAGCAGCTGCTTTGTGCAGGAAGGTGAACTCCAAACTCCAGGTGATGCTACTGGTTGTGGCCAGACTTGCAGCCATCAGTTCTCCAGAAGCTTCAGAGTCTCCTGAAGATGGACAAGCTGAAATGCAAGCAGTGAATGGGAAAGTGCAGTGCAAGAAACGTTGAGCAAACTCCACTGACAGCCAGGTGGGAAGCCCAGGCAGGGATTTTCCTGGCAGCATGAGGAATGCCAAGTGCTGCCATGACAAACTGACTTGTCACAGGGTGGGACCTGGGGCCACACTGCCACAATCCACCACCACTTTTTGGAATTAGAGTAAAACTTGTTGGGGGTTTTGGTTTGGTTTTTATGTGTCTCACCTAATTTCTCAAATGACCTTGCCTTCCTCACCCAGAGTCCCTAATGCAGAAGCTCATCCTCGCAAATGAGCTGCAGAATGCTCAGAATTTCTGCTCCCACTACAAATCTAATTTGTAGGAGTTGAACAGCCCAGCAGCTCAGCCGTGGATTTAAATGTCACAGATTCCTGTCGGCCCCCTAAGCTCATTCCCACCCCAGCACATGGCAGGGCTCCCTTCCCAGCAGCCTCAGTCCTGCCCTCCATCACACTTTTCCTTGCTTTTACTCTAATATTCCAGAAGATTTTTTTTTTGTTTAGAGTCGTTTTGTTGGTTTTATTTATATGAATAAACCATTTTTTCTCCCCTATATTAGCTTAAAAATCCAATGTGCCAGTTCTGGTGGTGCCACTGTAAATGTGGTCAGAGGGTGGGAAAGCTGCAGGCAACTCCAGCCATGACCTGGCTTGATCAGAGCTTTGCCAGGTGTCTCCCAGCAATTCCTGTCTCACTTTTATTTCTCCCTCTCTGGTACAATGTCTGCTTATTTTTAGGTCTGGGTAATTATCATCACAGAGCTGAAAGCACTGCTTTGTTCTGGTTATTTTAGGCAGAGCATTACACGAGTGGTGCCATCGTTGTCTCTCCCGATGGATTCTGGTCTGCAGGGAATGAGACTGAGGACAAACACAGCAAAACCACCAGGAACTTACAGGACCTGGATCAAACATAGGAGGCTGGAAAAGTTCATGCTGGACTTGTGCTGCTCTTTTTTTACATCTTCCAGAAATTCAGCAGTGTCCAGATGGACTCCACATGTCCAGACTCTCTCCCTGCAGGGTCCTTTGGGAAAGCCCATGGCAATATCCACATGAATCCTGCACAGCAGCACTGGTTTGATGTGGTCAGACCCCAACAGCTTAAAATTGGTTTATTTGGAAATGGTTTTTACCACCAGGCACCCACTGACCCTGGGCTGTGTCAGCATCACCAGGCCAAGACCTGGGGCAGGAGGAGAGAGGCTCCAGCTCCCACTGAGAGCAACACCCACACTCCTGCTGCTCACCTGTGGCTTTGGAAAACACCACCTAAAAGCAAGAAAAGGTGAGAGGATGCAAAGTGACCACCACTCAAGAGGGAGGCCAGGGGAAAATCCAGGCTACCAAGAGGGTTTTGCAATTTAACCTGGAGGTTACATCATGTCTGGCAGCACACATGGGCTGTCTGCAAAAGGGCTTTAGCCTGGCATAAGGTACCACCCCATAGAGCAGATTTTGGAACACAAGCCAAAAATATAGCTGGAACAAAGGACAAAGTCTGCACTTCCCAAAACAAGACCACAACTTGCTCCAGAAACCATAGAAAGTTACATAAATGAAAAAGCTGATTCATGAGAACAAAAATAAAAGCTTCTCTCATGGATTATAATGCCATTGTAACTGCATTCATTCAATAACCCAAAGCCTAAAAACTTGTTAAATCCCACACCAGCAACACCCAGGTCCAAAGATCCTTGTGCACAGAACAAGTTTTTTCCTAGCAGAACCAAACAGAAAAGTTCACATCACCTCCATGTGCTAAAGTCCTGGGGAATCAGGATTCTCAAGGGAGCCAAGAGTGCTTAGAGACCAAACTCCCTCTCACTTTTATTTACTCTGACACAGACTGCAAAGAGAATAGGGGATTTGGCATTTAGTTCCCTTGGGCTGCTTTGGGAAGCTCAGCCAGCAACACCAGCCTGGCCCCTCTGGCTGGCAGAGCCCAGCACAGTGAGCAGGTCCCTAAGGGCCACTCTGCCAACCTGCTCTCAGAGTTCAAGGAATTAGTTAAGAAAAAATCAGAAACATTTTCTCTCTTGCTGCAGCAAGGAGGGTTTGGGTTCAGTGTTGCAGCAAAGTTGTTCGGTGTCACTAATTTAGTGTCAGACAGCACAGGCAGCTCCACCACACCTCGACTACAGTCAAATTCTAACAAGATCCTAAAAGGCCCCAGATAAGTCAGAACTGTCTTGCTGCAACATCCAGGGTCTGTTCAGCTGCTTTCCTCCTGCAGTGGCCAAAAGCAGATTCCTCTACCCATTAGTCAAGTAGGAGGACAAGTAACAATTCCTTATTTATATCTGCCCAGCTCCTGGCACACAGCAGCAGTGCCTAACGAAGCCCTGATGGCTTTTTAATGTGTTTTAGGTCTGCTTTCCATGAAGGCACCTTAAGGATTAACATTATTGTCACAGCTTAAGGCAAATTCTGCTTTTAACAAATGATACCCAAGCACTGGGCAGATGAGTGGGGGTGAATCCATTCATCCTTCAGCACCTGCCTGTCAGGGACTATTGTGGTGTCACCAGGATTCTAACAGAACATCTTATCAACAACACCTGAAGCCCATGGTTAAAAGTACATTTAATAAACTTCACATTTTGTTCCAGTACATGAAAATGGTTCTGTCAGCTGAAACCCCACCTCTTTTCCTACTGAAGCATCAAATTCAGAAGAAATTTTTCTTTGTTTTTGGCTGCAAGGAAAAGGTGGTGGGGCACTGAGATGGCTTCCAGGGAATGGTCACAGCCCAGCACTGCCAGAGCTCCAGGAGCAATTGGAGAACGCTCCCAGGGATTGTTGGGGTGTCTGTGCAGGGCCAGGAGCTGGACTTGATCCTTGTGGGTCCCTTCAATGAGGATATTCCATGATTCCATGAAAAGAAGGGTGACACAGGGCACTCTCCTCAACTCTCCTCCTTCCTGCCTGCTCCCCAACACATTTCAGTTGCTCACTCAGCATCTCCTGGCCTGTCCAGGCTCCTGACTGCACTGGCAGCATCCAGCTGTTCTGCCCAAGAGCCCAGCTCAGTCTCACACCCACCAGAGATGCACAAAGTGCTGGGAGTGCTCTGGGGCTGTGCAGATCAGAGCACCCTCCTTTGGTGAGAGAATCTGTGTTCTGACCACAGCCAGAAATGACACATCCCTCTGCTCTCTGCTTAGATGCTTCTGTTCATTCTGTAAAAGGCTTACAGAGGTCACTACTGCCAAGTCAAAGTCATTCACAAGTCAGGATATGCCAAAGCTCCTCCCCACAGCAATCATGGCCTGCTCAGAGACTGCCTCCCCACACACAGACTGTGTGCATCCAGAGACTGACTTGCTGTTTCTCTGGGATTTTTCCTTCCTTTTTTCCTTTTTTTTTTAAGTTCTGTGAAAAGTGGCAGCAATACCCAATGGGATTATTTGCCTGGATTTCAAAACCAAACAAACCCCACGCAGCCAAAACTTCCATTTGCAGGGATTTTAATACAAGATTTTAACATTTAAAACCTCATTCCATCATCAACCAAAAAACAGAGATGTTTGCTCAGGGGCAGACAGTGAGCCTTTATACACTGTACTTCCATGCACATGGAACACAAGATCCCCAGCAGCTGGGCAAGGGAGAAGGTAAAACCCAAAAGTCCAAGAAGTTTTGGCAGCCCTTGAGCTGGTACCAGCAGAGGCACCAAACCTCCCTGCCTGTGGCAGAAAGAGGTTTTAGTTGGGGATGAGCCATTTGTCAGTGAGGGGAGACTCGGACACTCAATATGAGTGATAAGCAAGTTCTGTTTATTGAAGAGAGCATCAGACACTTATACAGCGAGCAATGAGCTTATGAATATTCTGTAAGCTAAGCAATCTATTGGTTAAACTATGCTATGAACTCTTTTTCATTTTTTAGGGGTTACATCTCTCTTTTCTCATGTCTCTTTCACTGTTTGTTATCTTACTACAGCTAGGCCCAAGGACATGCTATTTTGCAGGTGCAGGACTTGGAATTAGTCACGGTTTTGTACTTTTCTAGTCTTTAGTTAGCCAAACTCCCAACACCTGCCTACTTTTTGCAGACAACCCAAGAGCCTGAACACAGTAAAACAGTGAATGCAACTGAAGCTTCCAGCTGCTGAACACTGGAGGTGTCCCAGGTCAGGAGAGGTGTCAGACTGTCACTTGTCCCCTCAGACAAGGAAGGTTTGATCAGCATGGAGGGTGCCTGACTGCTCATGCTGGGCTCCAGCCCCAGGGACAGCAGCAGGAGTCTCCCCTCCCTCCACGTGCCCTCTGCAAACAGCCCCAGCAGGAGCTGTGTTTGATTAGGGATGGACTTTGCACAGAAAGCAGCCTGAGTCTCTGGGGAGTCTCTGGGCACTGCCTGGCAGCAGCTCCAAACTCCACCAGCCTGACCCCTCCAACATCCAGAGCTGCCCATCCTCCTGCAGGGGCTCTCCTGCCCTCATCCAGCCGGGTCTGGGCAGGGAGCTCAGCTCCTGTCCAGGACCAACACACTCAACCTGCATAGACCAGGGATATGGAGAGAGGCTTTCTCCACCAACTCACAGACTCACAGAATTCCCTGAGTTGGAAGAGACCCTCAGGGATCCCTGAGTGCAGCTCCTGGCCCTGCACAGGACGTGCCAACAATCCCATGCTGTGCCTGAGAGCTCTGTCCAGGCTGTTCTGGGGCTCTGGGTCCGTGACCATTCCCTGGGGTGCTGTTCTAGGGCCTGAGCTCCCTGTGGGTGAGGAATCTCTTTCTGACATCCATGTGACCCCTCCCTGACACAGCTCCGGCCGTTCCCTGGGGCCCTGTCCCTGCTCAGAGGGCAGAGGTCAGTGCCAGGCTGTGCCCTGGCCGGGCTCCATGGAGCTCTGGGCTGGGGATCTCCCCCAGCTGCTCTGGGGCCAGCCCAGCTCACAGCTCAGGGGGATTCTTGTGCCATCACAAGCAAAGGGAAGAGATGAGCCAGGGGAGGCAGGACTGCCTCTCCCAGCAGCAGAAAGGACTGAAAGCAGGGATCAAACCATGGCCTTGGGTCATTCCTGCTGCAGGCTTTTGCTTCACTCACCAGCAGGAAGGACTTGCAAATGCAAATATTCACATATCAGGATTATTTTTTTTTTTTACTTTTTTAAATGACTGTTTTAGTTATCCAGAATAAACATCTTGCAAAATCAAGCTTCCAAACCTAGGCTTTCTCTTACTTTCCTTTAGGTGAGGATGTAAAGAAACATTGATGAATGGCAAACTATAGCTGTAACCACTGCTGACACTGCAGCACCCAGAATTGTCATCATCCAAAGGAAAACACCAGCATTGCAATACTAAATAAATTGACCCTTGGCAATTTTCTAAGTCAGTCTTGTGGCATTTGACTTTTATAAGCCTGAAAACTGCTTGTCTGGTCCAAAACCAACAGAGAGCAAGCTTCCTACTGTGGAATACAGGCTCCATTATCTCAGTTATGCACTGACAAAGCATAAGCAGCAGCAGAATCTGAGCTCTTCATTTATTACACACAGTTGTTTTGTGCAGCAGACGTGGAGCTTGGCAGGCTGAGTTTCCCTGGAAGTCTCCATGGGCCTTGTCATTTAACTCAGGGCTGGGTTAAATAAAAACAAACAGATCATCCCTCCCAAAGGCCAGTACAAAGCACCAGCTCCTGAACAGCACAGAGAGTGGCAGGGATGGGAGCATCCCACCACCAGCCAGCTGTTCTGCTATTCCTGGGGTCCCCACAGCCTCAGCATCTCACTGGACTCTCTGACCTGAGTCACAAAACAGGGAAAGGGGAACTTTTGTTATGTGGAAGGAAAAAAAAGTCCGTAAGTCCAAGCCACCTCTGTCACAAACTCCTTGAACAATTTTCTCTTCACCTCTCAGAGCTCCCTTTCCTGAGTCATCAGGAGTAATTATTTTTCAAATCATTGCTTATTTACTTTCAGGGATCATTTCTGGCTCATTCTACAAATGGCATCAATACACCACAGCCCAGCCCCAGACAGGCTTTGCACACTGTAAAGCAATTTACCACACAGAAAACTGATCTCCAACAAGATAGTGAGGCTCAGTATCACAAGATGCAGACAACTCTCTGACACATGACATATTCCTCAATACTCAAACATTTACCACGTGGCTGAGAAAAGCAGGGAAAGGCCCTGAAGGTGCTGCTTGGTCACCTGAGTGCTTGCTCTGCAAGCTTTAAAAAGTCATGACAGTCTGGACCTCACCTCTGTTGTCAGGTTCTGAACCTTTTTTTTTCTGAAAGCCAGAAGAATCATTTCTCCTCCATCTTCAGCTTCATGGAGATCCCAGGACGGGTCTGTGCAACGCTGGCAGCAGCTCCATCCACCCTGCAAGCACTGCCACAAACTGCCAGGTCCCACCTCAGTGCCCCCAGACCTCACCCCCCCACAGCCCAGCACTCCAGAATGTTCCAGGGAAGCAGCCTGAGGTGACAGCACAGCCAGGGCTGCACTCTGGGGCTTTATTGAAACAGCTGCTCCTGGAATTATTGTTCAGAAGCTGAGGATTTCTGCTGGTGATGAGGAGCCCTGCACAGCAGAGGGGAAACAGGTTTGGTTGTGCTTGTGTGAGGGAAGGAGTTAAAAGCACCGAGAGTTCTGCACGAGGCCCCTGTGGTTTACAATAACAGCAAAGTTTATTTCCTGTATGGTTTAGCACACAGAGCCGAAATTAACCGACAGGAGTAAAAGTTTACAGCATTAATTGCTGTTTCACTGCCTTTATATTGCCAGGCATTTATTCTTTAAATAAAAGACTACTTTAAGAAGAAATACAACATGGCCTCAGGGATCCAGGTGCCTCTGATGTGTATTACTTTTTATCTTTGAAGAATTCATACACCACAAATCTCAGTTAACAAAGAGTCTTTTTGCTGACTGCTGTTCTAAAACTAAACCAAGTAATTCTTTAAGAGAGAACAAAGCTTTTTTCTTCAACTAAAATACCTAAATATCATAATACAAAGGAAGAGAAAAAGCTATGGATTAAATACAAATATTCCTCCTCTTTGCAAGAAGAGCCTTGAGATAGAACAGCATCCAAAAAGCTTCCTGGAGAGGAAAGATTCAGCAGAGCCCAGCCTGTATGGGCAGCAGTTTTCTGACCAAGTAATTAATTGCCCTGGGTAACATTTCAAGTGTGAATAATCCTGAAGGCCCCAGATCCTTCTCTATGTTACTTGGACAAAATATTGTCTAAAAACTGTGTCTCTAAGTGGGAGAGATAAATTGTTCTCACAAGACCTGGCCACGCTGCAGTTTCCAACACTCTGGGCAGCTGAAACAACACAGGAGTTGCCAAGCTCTGCCTGCCATGGCCAGGAGGGCCAGAGCTGGGCTGTGCTCAGCTCAGGAGACACCCGGCAGTGACTCTTTCAGGAATGAACAAATGGAGCATTTCCCAACACACTGAGGTTGTTCCATCACCAGCTGCTCTCACCCTCTGCATCCCCACAGCCCCCAGGGCAGTGCCACCTTCACCCAGAGCAGGAGCACTCATCTGGATGCTGCCCGTGCCTTGGAGCCACCACCTGGAGCCACTTTGCAACTCCCCATTGTCTTTTAAAAGTTTTATAGATCCCTTTTGTCACCATGGTATCTGCTTTTTTTTTTTTTCGTAAACCACAAGCTTCCTTCTGCCTCAGTGCAAGCCAGCATCTGCTTACCCCAATCAGAAACCAAGATAAATACACACAGCATTTTATTTTTTCAAAGTTGAAGTCCCCAGCTGTTTATTTGCTGTAGGATGGAGTTCTCCAGGCCTGGGCAAGCAGCCAAAAAGGCTTCATTCCCCTGCTGTTCCTCAGCTCAGCCCAACGCTGATGGCTGCCAGTGGGAGGTGGTGGATCCCAGTGCCCTCCAAGCTGCCAGCCTGGGTCCCCAGTCATTCCATGGAAGGTGGAGCTGTGTGTCCACAGCTCCTCAGTTCCTCCAGGTGGGAATTCCTGAGGGGAACATTTCCCAGGTCAGCGTTAGGGATTTCCTTTCATCTTTCCACAGCAGGCACAACAGAGGCCAGACCTGTGCAGGTGGAGGGAGCTCTCCCAGGGACCTCCTGGCACACTTTAATGGGCTGGAAGGGAACAGAAAATTGGAAAGATTGCTCAGGCACAAAGGTTCCATGGACTGAGCTACCAGAACCAAGGGACTTGTTTGTCTGCATTACAGGGTGGAATTTCCAGTTCTTAATCAGGATTACCGGGGCACTAACAAGGAAATTTGCAAACCTGCTCCTTTATATTTCCATTCACATATATTGTGTTTCTTGCCTGGGGAAATCAAAAACCACCAAACATCTACTAGCCATAAATCAGCTTCACTTGAACTTCATTTCTATCCATATCCAGTGCAATGTTTTGGGATACATTTTAATTCAGTCACGGAGTTATTCTGCTCCTTTCCTGCTCTGCCAGTTGTTCTGCAGCTGCTGCTCTGGCCAAATACATTTGCAACATGTGCACAGGAATGTCTTGGATAAGCAGCATTAAGTATTTCCTAAGGAATCAAATCTTGTCCTGCTGTAGTCCATGGCAGAATTCCCAGTGATATAAGCACAGCCAGAGGTTGCTCCCATGAGGTGAATACAGATGTGCTGTTTAAACCTGCCTGGCAACAAGTACTCCATAAAAACCTGGGTAGATGTGAAAACTGCCTGGATTGTTCCCAGAGGCTTCGTGTTTGCTGTTTCCATCAGGCTTTTCCAGTTGACTTTGATCTATGCCTAAGGCAGGAGAGGTGTCTGATCACCTACCCTGAACATGGGCTGATCATGCAGTGTGTCAGCATCTGCACAATGCTGCTGGCCTTGGAATCCCCAAATGCTTTTTGTATGTAAGAAATGCTGAGACACCAACCCAACACATCCCAAACACACACACGTGTTTCTTTTCCACCAAACATTTTCCTGGACAACATGGTCTTAATTTTTTTAATGCAAACTGTTAACATAATTTTGGGAGCAGAGCCAATTTCGTTGAAGAAGAGAAGAAAGCTTTACTGGGTTGGATCCAGCACTTGTCCAGCCCAGTGTGATGCTGCACTGGTCACATCCCAGGGAAGAGCACACACCATCAGGCTGAGCACAAAGAGCTGCCCCACACCCAGCTCCCTTCCCAGGCTGCTGTAACTCAGGTTTGAGTCAGAGGTGCAGTAGTAATGTTTAATATCCCTTAATAGACTTTTCCTTTTCATTTGGCTCACTGCTTCCCAAGCCCATGCACCTTCTGCTGCACACCAGGTCCTGTGGCAGGGAGCTCCTCCCTGAAATCTGTGCTGTCAAACAAAGCATTTCATTTACTCTGAACCTGCCACTTCCACTCGCTCTCCCTGAGTCGTTCCAATAGGGAAAATTATTAATAATCCCTTCCTGTTTGTTCTCCCATGCCTGACGTGGTGTTAGCACATTTCAGACTTTTTCACTCTTTCTTTCTCACCTGCAGAATTTCCAGAATCATGGAATGGTTTGGGTGAGAAGGAACCTTACAGACCATGGGCAGGGACACCTCCCACTGGCCCAGGCTGCTCCAAGCCCTGTCCAGCCTGGCCCTGAACACTCCCAGGGATGGGGCAGCCACAGCTTCCACCTTATCATCCACAAACTCTGCCTTATTTGGTTGTTCCTCCTACAGTGGTCATCTCACCCTACTTTCTTCTCTTTTCTCACCTTCCTATATCATTTAAAGACAACAATTCCAATCTACTAAAGACAGACTCACCACATATTTATACAGTGATTTTTTTTCTTTTGCCCTTTCCCATCCTAAACATTCCTGACATTCTGTTTGCTTTTCATGGCCAGGAATAAGGTATTTTTGTAAAATTACCTAGTATGGCTCCAAGACCTCTCTGCTAAACAGTATTTTAGCAGAGTTGAAACCTCATTCTTGCACAGGACAACTATTGTGGCTTCCCAGTTTTCCAGCTGGGACAGCAACAGCAGGCTGTTCTTGCAGTGTTTGCTTAGAGACCAGCATAGATCTCTGTGAGAATCTTCTGGTAATTTCTGCACATTGTAAAAGACTGAAAAAAAATATTTTTAACCTGGCTAACACTTGTCCAAAACTTTCCAGAAATCCAGGGTGTCGGGTTTTCGGCTGTTTGAAGGGCCTGGAAAGGCCCGAGGTGGCTTGGGGCAGCCCGCGTATCGAAGGACGAGAAGAGGCTTCAGTTCTTCTTTCGGTCTTTATAGTTTATAAATTGGTTTATCCTAAAAAGTTTCTTTCAGCCCGACAGACCCCCACTTCAGCTTCAGCCATGGGCACACTGGCCGCCTCCGTACAGCCACCTATCTTCATACCCCATGGTTATGTACAATTATTTTCATTTTCCCCAATACCCTTTTTTCTTATTGCCCGTTTCACTTTAGTAAGAAACCAATCCAAAGAAGACCATCACCAATGAAGATGAGGAGAGAAGATGATTGAAGACAGGACCCGCCCCAAATTCCTACATCTTTACTTTCTAACCCCTGTACAGAAATCCTTAAACCTTGTTTCACTCCTAATTAACCATCCCTATCACCATTCACCAGAGTGAAACCCTCCTGTCCTCATACAGGTGTGTCTCCTGTGTAGGATCAAAGTCCAGCACCAACACTTCTGGAATTTCCAGGACTACCCCGAGCCCCACAAGGTGGTCTCAGTGGCTCTGCACCTCAAGACTGAGATCCCTGAATCCGACATCAGGGATTCAGTACTGTGGATGCCCTCCCTGCTATGCTGCAGGCAGCTCAGGTGTGAGGCACAGCTCTGCCCTCTGACCCTGCACTGATTCTCCTCCTGCTCTGTCTCTGTCCATGCGTTTGCTGGGAGAGAGCCCAGTGAACAATAACTCCCATTTGTGCAGCACTGGAAGATGCTCCCAGCTCCCACATCTCCCTGAGATCCTTTTTCAAACCACAGCTGCCTCTGGCTCCTCTCCCCACTCCAACTCTCCAGCAATCCAACACAGGTAGTAGTTAAAATTTTACACTCGAGCGCCTTTAGAATTTCCAGAGAGGCTGATTCATGCACGGAAACAGCCCCAGAAAAACTGAACTCCAGATCATTAATTAAAGAAATAAATCACCACATCTCATAGGGGAAACCATGGCCAGGAAGGAGCTGTAAGTCAGGATGTGAAAAGAACTTCAGCTGTATCCTGAGAGCACAAACCTCAGCCAGGCCAGTTGGATGCTGACCTTTCACATTTTTTCCTGGTGCTTTAAAGCTCAGTCTCACCCTGCTGCCTTTGCAGTGTTAGGAAATGGCCTTAACACTGAGCTGGAGGTGCTGTCCCAGGAAGGACGTGCTCCTGCATGGAGGCTTTTATTCTGGGACAAACAACAGTAGATAAGAATTACAATCAAAGCTCTTTCAGGCTCGATTAAATATCTGACCAACAAAAGCATTTAAATTTAATCATAAACTGAAAGTCTCCCCTGTGTAGGGCCAGGGTTAAACAAATGGCATTAACACCAAATGTTCATGTTTGAGCAGAGACATTCCTGAACAGCAGAATGTTGATATAAGATGAGGGTTTGGTTCAGGTTTCCAGCTCTCCAGTCAGAGCCAAGAACTGAGATTGGTGCTTCCAAGGCTGGGGAGCACAAGGAACAGGGAGAGCTCCCTTTGGCTATGGCAGTGATGCATCCTCAGCGCTTGTTTTCCTCTTAGAGGGGAATATTTCAATTCTGTTTTGACCTTGAACAGCTGAATTCTGCCAATGCTGGTGTAGTTCCCTTTGTTTCCCCTCTCCCCAATTCCTCCTTTCCTGGAAGGAGTCAGAGTAACCTTGCAGAGACAAAAGTCTTGGCACCCTCTGCTCATTAACACAGATGCCAATTCACTGACTTCTATAGGAATTTTGTGAGAGTAACTTTAATGCCCCTGGACAAGGAAAGTTCCGTGCTCAGCTCTATAAATATTTATTTAAAACCCACAAGTGCTCAGCCCTGCCATGATGCTGTGTGCATCCTGTCTCAGAACGTGCTGTGGTTCAGGGTTAGAGGGAAAGCCAGCACAGGCTGACAGCATCCAGCCTCTCCCCAGAATCTGCCTCTTCTCCCCAAGCACAGACATAATCCTGATGCACCACCTCAGAATAAACACTGTCCTATCTGCATATACAACCTAGAAAAATTCGCAGCAAAAAGCCTTTCCTGGCTTTTAACTGTGAAGTAGAATTTTCCATCATTCTCCTGCTGTCAGAAACTGGTTTTAGTTAAGCACAGTAGAATGTTTTTTATTTTGATATATTAAAACTACTGCAACAACTGCAGCCAACTTAATCTCTGGCTCCATTAAAAATTTGAATGCAATATTTTAAGCAAAATATTTGACTTATCTTGAGTTTGGAACAATGACTGTACAGAAAACAACCAGGAAGCAGATGGAACACATCCGAGCTTGAGCTGCATTACGGGTTTTGTCTTCCATCCCAGGAGCTCTAACTCAGACCAACTCCTTCCATTTTATTGAGAGAAACTCTGTTTGATGAACACTGGGTATCCAAAAAGTCCTTCACACATATTATGTTTCCACAAAAGAGGGGTTTAAAAATCAATACCTAGCTTAACAAGTCAGTTTTCACCCATGGCATATAAACTGCATGAACTGAGTATCATGAAAACATACATACACCGTGAGATTGTTTTTAACTACAGATGCAGCTTATTTCCCCATAATACGTGAGTTTACCTCAACTTGCATCACAGTACCAGACTATTTACCAGAGATTTGTATCAGCGTTTTCTTCCCACAGCCGCTGCCCTGCCAGGCAGCCCAAGAAGTTCCCGAGCTGCTCTGCCCGTCTGTGCCGCCGCTCGGGGTTTCCGCAGCACAAACGCGGCCGCAGCATCCGGGCGGGGACAGCACAGAGCCCCGACGGGGCAGCGCCACAAGGGACCCTTGTGATCCGCGCTGATACGGCTGCGTGCACAGAGCCACCCTGCTGGGGCTGCATTTCCCTCTGAGCCACCTCCTGCCACAGCAAAGCCCTTGGACTCCGTGAGCTCTGAGGCCTTTCCCAACCTGAACGGTTCTCTGACTGCACGAAAGCTCAGAGCAGCCAAACAACACAAACACAAACACACAGACTCGGCTCATTCTCTGTAAGGGTGGCAGTATTTGTATTTATTGTGACCTTCTGAGAGAATAGGCCCTTGGGGGATTTAAATGCAAAATAACATTTTTTATACAATCTCCATCTCTCCATGTGTTACCTCCCTGGGATTCACACTTCAGAAGGACGAAGCAGCCTCACCAGCACTCCCAAAGCACTGAGCTGTTGAACAGGGACAAGAGCTGGTGTTACACATGCTCTCGTCATTTCCAACAGCTCTCCTCCCCTGGAATGCTCCAGGAAGCCCTTGGCACTGGTTATAAGTCTCCAGTAGCACCAGCAAGTTCTCTGGTGCCTTACTGGGAAAAGAAAGAGTAATTGCAAGCAAATGTTCTCCAGACCATGGGCAACTCTCATCTTCACTTCCTGGGAGAAGACCTAGAACCTTTCCCAAGCAAGAAGACAATACAAGAAAAATACAAACTCCCCCAGATGCTTAATTTTGTGAATGAAAAAGAAGTTATAATTTCCTTTCCTCTCTAAAACCATCCATAAACAGCAGCAGGTCTGTGTCACACAGGACTCTGACTCTGGAGATCATCTCTTCTTTCTGTTGTGTCTGCAGTCGCAGTAGGAGGCAAGGAAAGAAAACCACTCACACTGCCATCAAAACAAGGGAGGAGAGCAGAGCTGGGAGAGATGGAAATGTGGCTGTAGATCACACAGATGAAGCAATTGGCTCCATGGAGCATCTGGACAGCAGACATTTGATGTGGCAGTTTTCACAGCCCACAGCTCTGGCAGTGCACTGGGCAGAGCTCAGCCCAGCACATCCAGGGCTGGCACTTCAGTTCACAGCCACAGCCTCCAGTGTCAGCCACCCCCTGAACTGCAGGGTGCTGCTGGATGAACAAACACTCTCAAAGTCCATACTCAAGACCTGTGCAGTTGTTGGCAACAAATGCACCCTTGTGAGACCAAGAAGAATTTAAGCAGCTGGCTCCCTTCCACATGAGATCAATAAAATGGGCAATGCAGCTGCCTCCAGGAAGAAAGGGATTCTGGTGCTGGGCAATCTCTTGCCCCAAAATCAACAAAATACCAAAATCTTGTGGAGAAAATCACACACTGGATTTGTGCCATTCAGCATTTTCCCTCCTGATATCCTTTTCTACCAAAAGCAAGAGTTTAATGACTCTTAGGCCCCTCTCCCTTTCACCTCCTGGAGGATTTGAATGGGAGGTTGCAGTGAGACCCCTGACAGCCAGCACAGTCCCTGTTCCTGTTCCCATTTGTGTCTCATCTCTGTCTGCAGCCTCCAGCACTGGCCCAGGCTGAGGAACGCTGCTCACTCCCCCTGTGTGCCATGCAGGAAGGCTCCTGACAGCAGCTCCAGGCTCTCCATGATCTCCATTCCCACGTGGGTGTCCTCACCTCATCTTCATCATTACAATCCCCGTGCATCCCTGCCCAGCCCACAGCTCAGCACAGCATCCGTCCATGGTGAGGAAGATTAAATACAAGGGGCCACTTCCCAAGCAAGACTTTCAAACATTGCAGGAAACTGGTGCTGGAACTATCACAATATGGAGTGAAATTCAAGTAGGAGGCCAGACAAGATGTCAATCATCATCTTTCCAGAAATCCCTTGAAACACACTCATAAAATGTCTTTGCTTAGACATGAGCTTCACACAGTGGTTTTTTCCTCACAGATACATCATACTGAATATAAACATTGTAGAGAACAGTGCCTTGGGGAAACATTTTATACACTGTGATGTGGCAAATTATACCTTATAGCAAAGCAGGACTTTGCCAATAAGAGACCACAAAATTTGGGCACCCTCCAAGACTCACAGCCCCAGGGCATGAGGTGTGAAGCAACCTCAACCCTTTTCCGTTCAGTGGGAGACACTTCCAGTTTCACAAAAGCTTCTCCAGCTTACAGAAATGGGGCAGGAAGGAGGAGATCTGATACTTACTTCTGGTTTGCTTCTACTCAAGCAAATTAGCCTTTCAAAACCCAAAATAACACAGTGCTGAGTGTCACTACAGTACAAGGATGACTTAGCAGGAGTGAGAGCCCTTCCAGGCTGATGTTACCCAGTTCAGTCACTTTGTTGCAAACAGCCTTGTCTCTGTTCCATCTCGCTGTAGCAATCTTCTCTGATGTGGATTTTCCATTCCTGGAGTGGGTTATTTCAAATTCAGCACCCAGAAAGGCTTCTCTGCTCCTCTAAGCAAAGCCTGTCTCACCAAGAGTTTTAAGAGCCACAGAAACAACCCATTCCCATTCCCTCCAAAGAGGTGCCTCTCTGTCTTACTTTAGGTTGAAACATCAATTAAAATTCTTATACTGGAAAGAAAACATCACCCAGTGAGGTGCTGGGCTGGTCCTGCCAACAGAAACACCCTCAGTGTACGCAGGAACCTAAGAATGTGCAAGTCTTGCTCATTACCACAAGATCCCTTGAGCTGCTCCAGCTTTAGACACAGGCATGAGTGTATGTGCATGTGTGTATATATATATAAATGTACACGTCATAAAACTGGCAATCATGTGCACATTACACTCGAATTCCCCAAAAAACAGATTACACCAACGCTACATTCAAAATTCCACAGGCAGGGATGCACAAAGGAGCCTGAAAGGCAGCACTTAGTCAGACTGGAGCTTTGTAATGTGTACAACCCACACAAGGACCAGGCAGCACTGTAGAAAACACTAACCTAATAATTAAAAACTTAACTTAAAACCATAAAAACACAATTGGGATTGAGAGCTGTGCTTGCACCCCTGGAGCTCAGTATCACCAGACAGACAGAAATCAATAGGTGCCATGAAGAGGGCGCTGATAAAAATCTATAGCAACTGAAGCAGTCAACTTGAAACCTATTAACAGCTGCATTAGAAAGAAAGGATTACTTTTCCAATCTGCTGTTTTCCTTACAGATGATCATTCTTGTAGAACCCAGCAGAAATCCCTTTGGATCCCTTTTATGAATGAACTACTCAGGATTTCAAGATCCTCCTCGGTCAGCATGAAATAAATCCTCTGCTTTTCACCACCAGCACCAGCACTGTCAGCGCTGGCATCAAGTTTACTAAAAATGACCTGGGAAGGGAGGGACAGCAGGGACACCTGAGGCACAGGCTCCTGTGCCATCTGCAGCCCTTCACCCCAAGCTTACCAACTGCTATGTGATCTGCTGAAGCCCACAGACCAGTGGCTGCACTCAAGCAAAGAAGGAGAATGCAGTGAGGGCTTGTTATTATCTTCTGTACATCACTGTCCTCCCAAAGTTTAGGGACCTGAAGCACGAACAGTGACAGGAAAAGGTCATCAAACAGCCACAGCTCAGACTCTTTATCTCCTCGCAGTAAAAGTCACTGATCATTAACTGCAATAGCTGGCATTTTCTGAGTCCCTGGCATTTTGTAGTTCTCCAGCACATCCATACCAAGTACAACCAAATCCCTCGGATTTCAGTCTCGGAGCATCTCCCACACAGATCAAAGAGAAACCAGATGATCCTGAGGACATAGAGCTACACCTGAATCTAGGCACAAATCCCGCTATTTCTGTGTATCTCTTTATTTTCCCTTTGAAAAACACAGTCCGAGCTCTGCCTGTAATACACTGTGGCCACGAAAAGCGAAATCCAGTATTCCCAACAGGGAAAGAACCAGAGGCTACTGGGACAGCGGCCACACACGCCTGCCACAACCAACAAGGAATAAACTCATTAAAACCAAACGACGGACGACACATTCAGAATTGAACTTCAAGAATAACAAAAAAACCCCCAAATAGTGGTGGCTCTGCGTTCCCAGCACAGGCTGAGGGGTGCGGGATCACCGAGGAAACGCCGCTTTCCGTCGGCGGCAGCCGCAGCACCGCCCGCACAGCGCCGTGCGCCGCGAGGGGACCGCGGCTGCCCCAGCCTCTCCCCACCCTGCCCGGCCGCCCCCCGCGTCCCCCGCCCGGCACAAGTTTCCCCCGGGGGCCGCTTACCGCCGTGGAGCCGGAGGAAGAAGCGATGTAGACCTTGATGACCATGCTGGGAGCGGCGGGATGCGGAGCCGGGCGGGCGGTGGGTGTGTGAGGTTGGCTCGGGCGCGGGCTGGGGCTCAGGCGGGAGGGCGGGCGCGGGGAGGCGGCGGGAGCGCTCGCCCCGCCTCGCTCCGCAGCTGCCACCGCCCGAGCCCGGAAGGGCGGAAAAATGGTTTTTTAAAAATTAATTAAATAATTAAATAGTAAAAAAGGAAAGGAAAAAAAAAAGAAGAAGGAAGAAAGGGGAGAGGAGGAGCGTTCTCGACGAGCTGCGCGAGACGTGCGGGGGAGGTGGGGCGGGGGAGCCATGGCGGCGCGGCCGTGCTGAGGGGACGCGGGGGCTCGGGCGGGGCGGCCGCGTCAGGGCGGGGGTGACAGCGGCGGGGGGAACCGGGGAACACCGGGGCGGGAGACAGAGAGAGGGAGGAAGCCAAGCGTGGGGGGTCGCCATGGTAGCGGCTGGTTCCCCTCAGTGCTGGCTCCCCTCAGCACCATGTCTCCTCATGGCGGCTTCCCTCACGGCCGGGTCCCCTCATGGCCGCTCCCCTCACGGCCGGGTCTCCGGGACCGCTGGCCCCGTGCTGGGCTCCATCCTTACCGGCTGCCCTCCAGCTGCCATGGCCATGCCCCGCTCCCGTGCCAGGGCAGCGGCGGCACCGCCAGCCCCGTGCCTTGGCCGCTCACCCCGTCTGGGGCACAAGAACTCGGGGGTGGGTGGCTGTTTCTGGGAAATGGTGTTTAGAATTAAGAATTTCCCTTTAAAATCTATTCCAGCGTGCCCATGTGATGTGCCAGCCCATGCCAAAGGACAGGTGGCGTCCACTGGAGTTCTCCACGTTCCTGTGTTTATTGTAAAGTATCGCCCACACACAAAAAACTCCATCAAATCCCCCACATTTTTAATGGCTATAGTCATGGTGACATGTTATTGAAGGAAATTTATATCCAGCACCTGTCTCTCACTTGCCTCTGGTACTCCAACTATTACCTCATATATATTTTATTATCTGTTCCGATAGCAGGTTCACAACAAATGGAAAATATGTACAGTGATAAGCACAGGAAGCTGCAATTTTACACCTACAAGCTATGATGAAAGCAAGATGTTTGTTCTGTTCTTGGCAAAAAACAAGGAGGTATTTCTGAAATGAGTTTTCCAAACAAGCTTTCCTGTTTCAAATTATTAGTTTTTCTAACAAAAAAAAATCTTTTAAAAACACATTTAATAAAAAAGTATTGAATTAAGTAATCTATATTTGCTTTATTAATTTGCCAATAGTAAAAGAAATTGTTTTGAGGAGGATATGCCTCAATTTGATATTACTTATGATACTTATCTGAATATTTGAGGCAGTCATGAGTTCTAAGCATGTTTGAAAAAGCAATAAACCAAAACTGATTGAGGATGATGGTACGCCATAAAAATTCCCTGGTTCAAGGAATTTCAAAATTTAAAATAATAGATGGTGTACTTTTCAATCTGTTTAAAACAAACTGACTTAAGTCCAGGAGATTAAAATTCTTCAAGGAATGTTTCTTCAGTTGTGTTTGTGCAGCCCCTTCCCAGCTGTTTGAGAAATACCCTGGGAATTCCTGTTGGCTCCAGCGTGTAACCTGATTCACAGCAAGGAACGCAGCAGGGAGAAACCCCAGCTTATCAGAAAGAAGGAAAAAGTGCAGGTGGAGAACGGGAGAGGGAGGGTCACTTGAACTTTGGGCTCCCCTGTCACATCCCTGGCTGGCTGCCAGCTCTCCTTTCCTTGGAGAACTGGAATCAGCCCCTCCAAGGTGAGATTCACCTGGAGTGAGCTGCACCTCGTCCTCCTGCCTCCTCAAAACGCTGCTATCATCATTACTCTCAAAAGTGCTCTCTAGGAGGCATTTGATCTTCATGAAATGAGATTTATTAAGTTAAGAGCAATACACGAATCAGGTATTGTTGACACAACTTGGTTTTCTTGACTCATAAAAGTAAATTTTCTACTTTATTGATGGGAAAGCGTGATGTTTTCTATTCCCACGCTACTCCAGTAAAATTCATGGTGTTGTTTTTGTTTTCACTATTAAACACTGGGAAAGCTATGAAATATCCTTCTCAATGTAGACCAAAACCTAAAGCAAAATGATCTAATTTTAGGTGCTCCCCAAAGGGGAGCCCAATGGATTGGCCATGGCAGAATCATCCTGGGATTCCACAGTAAAACACTGCCAGTGATGGCAAGAAGCCCCTTGCTTTTTCCTTAGAGCACAGGCAAGGATGGAGCCTTCCTAGTGCTGGCAAATTAAGCTGTTTTAAAAAAGAACTGTAGGAGAATCTCACAATGAAAGATACATCAGTAATCATCTGCAAATCCCCTCTCGTCCAAAAGGTCAGGAAGAACACACTCCACATGCTCCACAGCTGCTTTGTAACCACTGAGAGAAATGAATCCAGAATCCACCTGCGAGTAACGTGAGGCTGTGCCAGGGCCTGCTCTTGGACCTTGTGCCAGAGGAGATGATGTGGATCTGTGTGAAATGGAGAAGGTGTGATGGGCCAGGGATGTCAGCTCAGTGCTCTGAACAGGAAATCAGAAATCCCTGCTTCATTCCCGGCCCAGCCTGGCAGTGACTGAGCCAAAGGGCAAACCTGACTCAGAGCCGTGCCCTGCTGCATCCCATACCACGGAGATGGCAACTGCTACCTGCTCCAAAGACTTCGTGGGAGCAGGGGGGGAAGTCCAAGAGATCTTCCTCATCTGGAAACTCAGCAAGGCCGGGTTTCCTTGATTTACGAGTGATTGTGGCAGGCACACGGCAGAGGAGACACAGAGAGGGGACTGTGAGTGCAGTCTCACCAGAGCAGTGGCAGCAGTGAGTGACATTTCAGTGCTGCTGCCTTAAAACCGCCCGTCCCGCTCAGCACTCACAGACTCGGCTCAGCACCCCAGACCTGCCAGTTCCAGCTCAGCCCCCCAGAGCGGGTTCAGCTGCCCCAGGCCCGGCTCAGCCCCCCCAGACCCAGCTCAGCCCCTCAGACCCGGCTCAGCCCCTCAGACCCGGCTCAGCCCCTCCAGGCCCAGCTCAGCCCCTCAGACCCGGCTCAGCCCCCCAGGCCCAGCTCAGCCCCTCAGACCCGGCTCAGCCCCCCAGACCCGGCTCAGCCCCCCAGACCAGGATCAGCCCCCCAGTCCCGGCTCAGCCCCCCAGTCCCGGCTCAGCCCCTCAGGCCCAGCTCAGCCCCCCAGACCCGGCTCAGCCCCCCAGACCAGGATCAGCCCCCCAGACCCGGCTCAGCCCCTCAGGCCCAGCTCAGCCCCCCCAGTCCCGGCTCAGCCCCTCCAGGCCCAGCTCAGCCCCCCCAGTCCCGGCTCAGCCCCCCCAGGCCCGGCTCAGCCCCCCAGGCCCAGCTCCGCGCTGGCTGCCGGGGCGCGCCCCCTGCTGGCGCTCGGCGGGACCGCGGCCAGGGCCCAGCCCGCTCCCCTCGGCCCGAGAGGAGGAGGAGGCGGAGGAAGAAAAGGAGGAGGAGGAAGAAAAAGAGGAGGAGGAAGAAAAGGAGGAGGAGGAAGAAGAGGAAGAGGGAGTTGCCTGGGGCCCTGTGACACGCTGGAGGCCTGGAGACGTCCGCATTGTTGCCTTGGCGGGTGGGGTCAGCAGTGCTTTCAAAGAGCCATTTAGGTTGGAAAAACCCTCTGAGACTCTGTACCCTACCGTTCAGCAGCACTGCCAAGGCCACCACTAACCCATTTCCCCGAGTGTCACATGTACACAATCCTAAGCCCTTTCAGGGATGGTGACTCCACCACTTCCCTGTTTTGAAGACAATCTCCCATCCACTGGGGCTGGCCACACACAACTCCTTGCTTAGCCTTGCTTTAGTCCCTGCTTTTCCATGTGCTCCAGACTGGCCATCCACCCTCCCAGCCCTGAGCCAGCAGCCAGCCTGGGCTCTGGCGAGAGCTGTGCCTGCTCCTGAAGGCACCGAGTTACCCTGGAGTACCCAAGGATGTACATGGAAGGGAATACTAGAGCTGCAAGACTACAGAAACACCCAGGGAGTGACAGCTTCCCACTGACAGAGCGTGATCTAGACTGGGTACTAGGGAGAAACTGTGCCCTGTGAGGGTGGTGAGGCCCTGGCACAGGTGCCCAGAGAAGCTGTGGCTGCCCGATCCCTGAAAGTGTCTGAGGCCAGGCTGGACAGGGCCTGGAGCAACCTGGGATAGCGGAAGGTGTCCCTGCCATGGCAGGGGGTGGAATGAGATGAGCTTTAACGTCCCTTCCTGGGATTCTGTGATTCTATGAAGTGGAACATATAGATAATTGTGTAAAAAAACAGAGTTTGACAAACAACTTACAAAAACTTCAAACCCACAATAAGTAATTTTTCAGCCTTGGCAGGAGTGGGAGGCCTGAAACATGATTTCTAATACCGGTCTGCCATGGAGGGCTAACAGGAACATGCAGAAAAGACAAAATTGGGGCAGAAAACCCCAGTGAATTTTTTTGCATGTGTTTGTGGAGGAGGAGGAGGAGGGTGGGGAGTTCCCAGACAGGAACTCACGAGCTCGCCTGAGGATCTGTCTCAGGCTGGGGTAGAATCAATGGACACAGCGAATAACAACAACCTAACCATTGCCAGATGGTCCTGCCTGCACCCCTGGAGTGGCTAAAACTGCTCCCACACAGCCCCAGGACATGGCTGGTGCTCCCAGCTTTTACAATCCATTCCCAGGGAGACCCAGAACTGACAGGGTTGTGACCAAGAAAGTTTCACAAACCATCCTACCCTTAGCACTGATTTTGAATTTATTTTACTAGAAGTCTTCCCAGAAGCCATTTGAAGATTCCCAGAGAATTTGAGGGCGATCAAGTCTGTGAGCAGACCCTTTGAGCAGAGCTGACTCAGCCCTAGGAGACCCCGAGGCCTCTGCAAAGTCCAAGTCTGTGAATGCAAGGGGCCATCTCCAAGCGTGTAAAAAGCCCCAACACCTTCTGGCAGGCAGCAGACACTGATTTGCAGCCCCATTTCCTCCCTTCCGGCTGGCTCCAAGCTCACAGCCAGTGGGAACTGCAGGTTTCTCACAGGATGGGCTTGAGAAAGGCAGGATTTAGTGTTCAGAGCACAAAATGTGTTCTGTGCAGCCCAGTGCTGGGCCACAGGGAGCCAGGGCCGGGCCAGGCTGTTGGCAGATTTTGGGGTTGTGTGTTCTGCCTTCCAGGCAGCCACCCAGGTAGGCCCAGCTGAGCAAAGTGTCCTAAAACAGCATTAACAGAATGGCTATCCCTGTTATTTGTACTGAAAACCTGGTGTCTCACAGAATCTCAGGATGGTTTGGGTTGAAAGAGACCTTCAAGCCCATCCAGTTCCATCCCCTGCCATGGGCAGGGACACCTCCCACTGTCCCAGGGAGCTCCAAGCCCTGTCCAGGCTGGCCTTGGACACTCCCAGGGATGGGGAGTCCACAGCATCTCTGGGCAACCTGTGCCAGTGGGTTGTAAGTGGAAATAGACATTTCCATTTATTTTAAGCACCAAATCTGTGAATAATCTCCTTTGTGTTAGATGAGGAAATACATTTTCTGGCTTAGAACACCTGACTGAACATCTGTCCTAGAATGGAGTGCACCAGCTCCCAGAGGTGCCAGCATTTTTCTGTTGGCTATCAAGGGAGTCCAGACAACTCCAGTGTGAGCTCTGCTTTGGGACAGATGCCTGAAGCTCCCTGGCAGTCATTCCTGTGTCCTGTTATTTGTGTTTTGTGTTTAATACAATTCTGGAACATGCAGTCACCCCCTTCACCCTCAGGGACCAGGTAAGAAGCTGTAGCTAAGCCAAAGGTTTTACTGAAGCACAGATAAACAGACTCAATGAGAATCCTAAATTCCTCATCCTCATCTTCCCAAATTAATAAGCTCTAAATGTTTTATTGCAATCAATACTGAATTTGACACATAAATCAATTTTTACCCAGGACAAACCACAGAATCACCCAGGACAAACTATAAAATTAACCAAGCACAAACCTCTTCTGTAGATCAATAATCCACTCATCCCAAAAGTTACATAAAATAAGGCAGAAGGACACTTCAAACACCAGGTACAGAACACAAAAATGTGTTTTGTAGTATTTTGCCACAAAAATAAGTATTACTATTACTGGTCATATGCGCCATGATACAACACACACAGAATCCTAATTTCCCTTCCTCAGAAATTGTGACTTTTAAATAGTGGGGCTGTTGCACAGGAAAATGAACCAGGCTGAGAGCAAAATGTGTGGAAAGGAATCTCCAACATTCCAACCCCATTATTTTAGCACAAAGGAATGAGAAAGGAACATGTATCTGATTGCCTGTTCCAGGAAGGTGAGAAGTCAATCAACAAGAGTTACTTAGGTGTGTTCTGCCTTTATTCAGGAATTCCTGATCTACTTCAGCTCTGATCTCTGATAGCAGGAGCAGGCCCCCCTCCTCTGCAGGACATTCCCGATTTTCAAACCATTCCTCATTATTTGAGCATCACTCTCTGAGTTCAGTGCGGGCTGCTCAGACTGACCATCCTGTGCTGCTCACTTCTGGTTTGATGTAGGCCCATGTTTCTGTCTGGATGGTTTTGCCTCTGGAGTCAGTGACGCCTTATAGAAGGAGAATTCACATTTCAGCATGGAATTTTGCTCATTGAAACGGTGGCACACAAAAAGGAGATTAATTTCTGATTCGTTGCTTTGATTCGAGATAGCTCATAAATTCAGTTTTAGAGGATTTTGTACTGAATAAAAAATGCCAGTTTGGGTTAAAAAATAAAAAAGTCACATTAGTTACAAACTAATGCTCCAGAATAAACTTATGCTCTTGGCTGCAACCAGTTCTGTAATTTCCTGCATAGTTACAGCCATTTATACTTGCAGCATAGCAGCATCTCACAGCAGCTTATCTTGTCTCTTTAGAAGGAAATAATCTTCTCACTAGTCATTATTTAGGTCAGTTTGTGGTTTAATGAATTTTCTTTTTCTAAATAAAAGTGTTTGAGAAAATGTAAAGGTGAAAAAGAAGGCAGAGAAAATATAATGCAAAAATCAGTTGTGAATTTTAAATCTGTGCTTCACTTGCACATTTTGATCCAAACTGTTCGTTGTGCAAGTTGTTCAGAAGGTGTTCACAGACCCTTCAATAAATTCCCATTTCTCTTCCACAAAAACTTTTCCCAGAATATAGAAAGGATGAAAGAGAAACTGCAGGGAGAGAGGAGAAACCTCCTGAGGGAAGTCAAGCACAAACCTTGATGGTAATGGAGAGCTCAGAGACCAAGAGCTCTAAATGTGTTTTTGGCCTGTTTAATTCAGAAAATGGACAAAACTACTGAAACATTATTTAAAATCTTGATTAACGCAGGAGAACTCGAAGGAGGTGTGATTGCATGTGGTTACATGTTTACACTGAGGCTGGAAAATGCATTTCCCATGATACAGGAGGCCAGTCAGAGCCATCCTTAAATAATTGGTGTGTTTTAACAAAATAATCATGGCATTGATGGATCAACATTGACTGGAAGAAGGGGGAGAGGGGTGGCTCCGTGGACAGAAAATTGCTGAGCTTAACTGCAAAGTGCAGGAAGATAATAAACTATTGACATCCCGGCCCTTGGAGAGGGAGGTGACGTAAAAAGTGACAAATCAAAAAGTCACCATGAATTTGTCAAGAACGGGGGAACAGCTGTTCAGGGAGCAGCACTGAAAGGGATCTGGGGATTACAGGGGATCAGGAGGAGTCTGAACCAACATGGTGATGCTGTTGCTGACTCTGCAAATGCCACGCTCAGATCTGTTACCTAATTAACCTGATTACTGGATACAGACCTGGGCAGGAATGTGGAGTCCAGAGGAGCCTAAGAATGACAAAAGGTTTAGAAAATATGGCCTATGAGATCATGAGGCCTACAAGAATTTGTTTAGTCTATAAAAGTAAAGTTTTAGGGAGAAAATGATAATATTATGTGAAAGGACACAGTCTGTAAAATGTTATTGGAATTTGATGCTCAGTAATCGTTCTTTGGATCTGCTGGGGAAAAGCAGATGGCACAAAGAAGCTGAAATTCACAACCCAAGTACAGTTTAGATGCTGGGGAAAACTTTGGGGGGTTAAGGCCAGTTGGGTGCTGGAGGTGGCTTTCTAGGAAGATGGCAGAATCGAGTTTAATGTAGGTTTTAGAAAGGGTTGTCCGGGCCTTGGGCAGGAACCATGGCACCTCAGAGCAGCAGCTGCTGCTTCAAGTCTTAGTGCAAAGCGCCAAGTCCTGAGGGTGGTATTAATTAATACACCTTGTGCTTTCCCTATGGAAATACACAAAATAGGTGGCGGAGGCACTGCCAGACATTGCAGCTATGATGGAAACGAGAGCTGATTTTCCTTAATCCACGCCGAAATCTGAGACTTCACCTTGTGAGCAACCTCAGGCTCGCAGGCCCCGCTCCGGGGCCAACCTCACCAGCGTCACCGAGGTGCAAGACCCCAAGAGGCCAAGCCAGAGCCCGAAGTGCTCGGACAATACCGGGGCGCTTAAACCGCCCGCTCACCCCGCTCGGGGCCGGGCCGGACAAAGGCCGCAGCCCCCTCCCTCCGCCGGTCGAGGCCACGGGCGGGCCACGGCCCTTTCCAACAGGTACCGCAGGGCCGGGAGGCGGCTCTGGCAGGCCGCGGGGCCGAGGCGGCCATGTTGTGGTCCTGCGGCCTGCGGGAACTTTGGGGGAAGTTTGTGGGGCGGCCGGCGGGGGGCAGGGGCCCGGGGGCGGCGGGCGGCGCGAGGCCCCGCGGCGGGCGGGCGGAGGCGGCGGCGCCGGGGCCGCGCTCCGGGCCGCGCACACGCGGAAAGCGCGCGGCGCTCGCGCTACGACGGCCCCGCCCACGCCCCGCCCCCGCGCCGCTCCCCGCGCTCCCATTGGCCGTTGCGGCCGTCAGTCAGCGGCCGGGCCCATCTCGCGCTCCCCATTCATGCAGTTTGGTTGCGTGTTGGTGTATTTTACTGTTTGCAATAAAGAGGGGGGGATTTTTTTTTTTTTGTTCAGTTTCTGCCGCAATTAACTCTTGGTCCCTTAAACATCTTCCTTTTTATTTTTGGGGTTTTTTTCCTGTCTATTTTTTTCTTTTTTTTTTTTTTTTTTTTTGCAGGACGGTCGGAACAGTTTTTCGCCGCTTCCATTTATTTTTCGATATCTTATCTCTATTAGGTTTTGCAATCAACTATTAAGGTGCAACTATGCCCAAAAGAAAGGTAAGTACGAAAAAAAAATAATTCAAAAACGAGGGAAGGCAGATGGGGAGCGAAGGGGGAGAGATTAAAGCGGCAATCGCGGAAATTTAGCCGTAAAAAAAAAAAATTTAGCGCGCGCGCGCGTGTGTGTGGAGTTTTTTGGGTTTTTTGGTTGGTTTCTCTTTTTTTGCATTTTTAATTTTTGGTGTATGTCCTAGAGCGGAGCGGGGAGCGGAGGGAGAGGGCTCGGGGCGGGCAGGGCAGCGCGGCGAGTTCACTTTTGGGCTGTTTTGTTTGGGAAGGAGGAGAAGGCTGGAGCAGCAGTGTCTCCATGCTGGATTACAAACAGCCATAGTGCTGTGCTGCCCCTGTGGAGAACGCGGGGCAGCAAAACCCCCCCAAAACCTGCGCCACGACCCCCTCAGGCCCCCCCACCCACCTCCGCCAGCGTTTTAATCCCCATCGCGCCATTCCCGGCTGGATTCGCCTTTAAACGTCGCCTCTTTCTCCTGCGTTTGCCTTTGTTCTCCTTTTTTTTTTTTTTGCCTCCCACTTCTTGTCATACCAGATGGTTGTGCAATGGTAATTTGGGGCCATTAGGCGGCGCAGAATTTGAAACTGGCCTTCAAGGAAAGCGGGGAAAAGGGATTTATCGCCGTAGTCGGGAACTTTGGGGCCGCGGGACTATGGGGCGCCCCCCTCTCCCCTCATGGCGCGGGCTGGGGGGGCGGGGCGGAGACGCGGTGGCCCCTCAATCACCGAGGAGCCCGCCCGAGGGGTTTCGACCCGGTCAGGGCGCCTCACGGCCCCGGACTGGTCCGCCTGGGGCCCGGACTCAGTGGAAACGCTTCGGGCGGGCGCGATCGCCGCGTTCCCGGCTGTCCCTCATTGTCCTTGCGAGGCCCGCGGCGACCTTGTTGTGTGAGGGGAAATTGGCGGGAACTTTTCGAACTCGACGTGATGACGTAGCGGCGGCGGCCGCGGGGCATTGTGGGAGTTGTAGTCCGTGAGGCGGTAGGGATGGGGGGAGGCCGCCATTGCTGCGGGTGGTGTTGGGGGGCCCTGTGGGCCCCCCCGGCTCCCCTCAGGGCTCAGGGGAGTCACAGGGGACGGTGCTGCCTTCTCACCTCAGTGTCTCGCTTTCTTTACAGGCTCCAGCTGAAGGCGAGGCAAAGGAGGAGGTAGGAGTTGTGTGTGGTCCCCACTCCAAGAATTCCCGTGGGGTTCTGCAGAAATGAGGAAGCCCACGCAGCTCATGAGGGGTTCAGCCCCTGGGGGTGGCCCATGCCTGGTTTTGGGGTGCTCGGGGCCATCACTGTCCTCTGAGGTGGCAGGTGACCCCCCCGAGGTGGCACTGGGTGTGCAGCAGCTGCCCTGGGCTGAGGTCAGGGGCAGGTTCCAGTGGGGCCATGTCCCTTTTAGCCTCACAACTGCTGCAAGTACAGAACATTCATCCCTTACCATGTCAGCAGAGTAAAGTGGCGGCAGCAGAGACCCACTGAGCAAAGGTGCACTTGTGGGAAATCATAGAATACCCTGAGCTGTGTGTGCAGGGATCATGGAATCACAGCATGGTTTGGGTTGGAACAGACCTCAAATATCCTCTAGTTCTGCCCCCTGCAGTGGGCAGGGACACCTTCCACCATGCCAGGGTGCTCCAAGCCCTGTCCAGCCTGGCCTTGGACACTTGCTGGGATGGGGAGTTATCAAGGTCTTCACCATAACCTCCATAATTTCATAAATCCTAGGATTTCCATGGGGCCATGGATTTTTCAGGATGCCATGTTATTTTGGGTGGCAGTTAGGAGAAAGCTGTGCTTTATGTGCTGTCTGAATTTTACTGACATATCTTTCCTTATGCAGCCAAAGAGAAGGTCAGCCAGACTATCTGCTGTGAGTATTTCCATTTATCCTTTAATATTTTATCACTTGGGATGGGGACAATTAAAAATAAACTATTTGGGGTTTTTCCCCCAGAATTGGAAAAGGCACACTTAGAGTATTGCAATATTTAAAATTCCCATTCCATGTTTCTGTTCCCTGAACATCCCCACATCCCAGGCTTCTCACATGAGATCCAAGGACTGTGTTAGTGCACATTCCACCTGGGCACAAGTATCCAGAGTTAAGGAATATTGATTTCAGGATGGATTTGTTCCCTGTAGGACTTCTCCATATAAATGCTCGTGGCTCTGTAAATCACCTGCTCTCTCTTTAGCCTGGTAATTTGCCCATTGATTTTTTGCAGGGCCAACAAATAATTTTCAAAAGCTACCAAGATAATGCTCATAAAAATAAGTATTTATTTCTGGTATTCACCTGAGTTGTTTCTTGTGTTTTTTGCAGAAACCTGCTCCACCCAAACCGGAGCCAAAGCCCAAAAAGGCAGCACCTAAGGTAAGGCTCCTGAATTCAAGTGCTATTTTCCTTCTCAAGGTATTTACAGGGATAAACTCCCCACAATCAACCACTTTGCTTATTCATGATTATCTTGGAAGTTTTAAGATGGAATTATGTGAGCTAAAAGAATGAGAAAAACATAATTTTATCCAATTTCTCCTGAAGGAATGTGGTAAACTGAGCAGATTTGAAATCCCTTGTGGTGAGGCTTTGCTGCTGCTTCACAAGGCCATTCTGAAGTTTCATATAATGCATTGTTGGGAAAATGATGCTTGGAGTAGAGATCAGAGACTCAATTAGAGGAGGCATTGAAAATTGTGCTTTTAATTACAGTTTCTTACTACATTTCCATTCTGAGGCCCTCTCTGCAGTTAGTTATCAGTTTATCACATTTTAATCACTCAGAGTTCTAGAGACCTCTTCAGCTGGATATTTTTGGAAATGTCAGAAACATTGGCATGTCTGATTTAAAAATAAACTGTTTAAAGCTCTTTTTTAGTTTGGAGCAACAGTTTGAAATTTCAAAGGGGCAGTTCTGCAGTCCATGGGGGATTTCTTTCTATCCCCTTCTTACCAGCCTTCCCAGCCATCAGTTTGCAGTGCCTTTTTGTTACAATTTTCTGTAAACATTTAGGATTTTGTAGCTAAAAATAAAATTTAAAAAAAAACCAGAAACAAACAACATGAACACTCTAGCACCAAAACTTCAGTGATTGTTTTTAACCTGTTCCCATCTCACATTTTCGTTGTGGTTTGGGATGATGAGGAGGGCAAAGCACAAGGGGGACACACTGTGGTTGCACAGGGGGATGATGATCTATGAACCAGGAGCTTTTCCCTTTTCCTTTGAAAGGAATTTGCCATTGCCTATGGCCCAGCAGGCCTCCAGGTGAGGGAAGTGTTTCCCTCCACATGCTGTGTGTGGAGCAGCAGGGATGCTGTGGGGAACAGAGTGGGCTCACTCTGTAATCTCAGTGCTGTGCAGAGCGAGCTTTTCCCCTTCCATCTTGGCTGCAGCTGAATCCCAGACCACATTCCTGCCTGGATGCAGCACTGGACACTCTGGGCTGCACTTCCCTCTGGTGGCTGGTGCCCCAGGCAGAGCAGGGCCAGCTGCTGCTGGCACCCAGGACAGGGCAGCACTGATGATCCACGTTGTTGTATCTGGGTTTTTTCCCAAATTTCCTTATTTATTTTCATGGAAACATTGTGGGATTTAAACACTAAAGCTGCCTTAACTGAATGTGAAGAGTTGCAGGAATGGGGTGCAGGAGTTGAGGTCTGTAGGGGACTGACAGAGCTTTGTTTGGGCCCCAGAGCACAGCTGGGTGCTGTGGTCTCCCTTTGGGATCATGCAGGGATCCCCTGGGTGCTGTGCCTTGGGAATTGCCCCCAGATGGACTTGGGAAGTGTTGGTCCTCCTGCTCCTGAGGTGCTGTTTGAAGCCAGGACACCTGAGCTGTGGTTTTGGCTCTCCAGAGCTCCCCAAATTCCATCAACACCTGTGCAAAGGGTGCTGGAGTAAGAATTGTGGAGGCATTTTTAATTTGTGTCTGCCCCAAGAGCGTTCCTTGTCAGCCTTTAGGATCTTGGAATGGTTTCCATGTGTCAGAATAGATTTCACCCAGTAAACTTTGCCATATTGAAAAACATGGAGCTGGCAAAGGAGTTTTGTCACTGCTAAAATGCAGAACCTGAATTTTGAACTGCTGTTGCCATCTCTAGAGCAAATTATTGAGGAAAATGAGCACAGTGCTGTAGTTGAGGACCTGTTGTGTCCTCTGGGACCCTTTCCAGTCAGGGAAGTTTTCCCTGGGTTCTCCTTCACTTTTCCAGCACAGAGAATTGGTTTTAGCTCTGTTAACACTTTTTTGTGGGTTTTTTTGGTGGGATAAGGGAACAGGTAAGCAGTGCCATAGTACAGTTGTAATTCTCACTGCCAGGCAGCACCAGGATATTGGGTATTCCCCAGACAGGGACTCCTGACATCACACTGGAGTTTTTAGGGTGGGATGAAATCCCTCAGACTGAGGAGTGAGAGGTTGGAGAGGAAAGAGACCCTCACTCTCTGAATGCACTGACCCCACCTTAAATTTTCTGCATTATTGGAGGATTTGCTGTTAATTTTGGTGAATTTATAATAATTGAAGAATTAGGTGACTTCACCCCTTAACACTCTTGAGTTTGCCCTTAGCAGCTCATTCTTAAGGTGAATTAACTGCATGCATTAATAACTGAGGGATTGAAATAAAAAAATAAACTTTTTGTAACCTTTTAGTAACTTGCAGTCACTGAGACAAATCTCCTGAGCAGATAAATGTGTATGCAGTAATTTTCATTTATCCTATTGAGCTGTGAGCAGATCTTGCAGGGTTTCTGGTTCCTCTGTGGGAAGTAGGTTAATCAAGCAAGGGGCTGAGCCAGTGCTGTCACTTACTGGCAGCAAGAGGCACATCCTTGGAAGTGAAACTAATGAGGGTCAGGTATTTGGGTCAGGATCTGACCTTGCCTATGGAAAATTATTACTACAGAAGCATCAGGTTTTGGGTTTTGTTTTGATTTAGCCTGATCCACATATAAGAAACTGCACTTAAATAATAAATGCAGCTCTCTTGTGGTTAGCAGAGTGATGCTGTTGAGTCCCCAGTTTTTCTGGCATGGAAATAGTTTATTATCACAAGGAATATTTCTGGCAGGGAAGGGGGAAAGTCCTTTGCCTACAGCTTTGTTACAGTTTTCTAAATAGGCATTAACAGCACATCTGAAGTATTCTGGTGTTTGCACATGTTGGTTTTCTTCTGTGGCTGCCTTTCAGCAGCAGGGCAGAAGTACAGGCCAGGCCAACATTTTTTAGCTAATTTAATTGAATGCCTATTTAAAATGAGAATTCTTTTAACCCCAGCCATGGCTGCTTTTATATTCTGCACTTCCCTGTAGCACATTCAGGACAGACAGAAGGAAAACATTTCTCCTGTGAAACTTCAATCTCACCTTGGTCAGTAGGAAGTTTGGGGGTGGAAGGAGATTGTGCAGAGAGTTTTGGAGTTGAGAACATGCTGATGTACAAGGTGGAAGCCAGGATTTAATATATCACTGTCTGTTTTCTTAACAGAAAGAAAAAGCAGCAAATGATAAAAAGGAGGACAAAAAGGCAGCAACAAAAGGGAAGAAAGGAGCCAAAGGCAAAGAGGAAACTAAACAAGAGGATGCTAAAGAAGAAAACCACTCTGAAAACGGAGATACCAAAACTAATGAGGTACTTGAGCTCCACTAAAGCTGGGAACAGAGCCAGATGTGCAGGAAGCACAGCTGCAGGAGCCGTGCTGGGCTCCAGGGGCTGGGGGGTCACTGCCACACTGAGCACAGGGCAGCTCCAGGAGAGCCTGCAGGAATGGCCTGCTCCTTGCAGCTCCTTCCTGCCCTGTGCTGGAGCCCTTCACAGGTGCTGCCTGCTGGCCCTGCTCCCTCTCAGGCTGGTCAGCAATGCCCAGGCTTTGGGGCACAGGGACATCACCACCCTCCTGCCCTGAGCTGGCTCTGCACATCCCCTCTGCACTGCTGGGCTCCTCTGCTGCTCAGCACGGCTTGGTGCTGGGCCAGAAGTCTGGTTTGGAGTTCTACACAATTCTTTAAAACAATTCTTTGGCTCAGAACAATTCAACAAGAGATTTGCAAAGTAGACTCAGCCTTGCCTCTTATCTGCAGCCCCTTCTCACAGCTCCTTACCTCAGCTGGGTCCAGCTGCTGAGGATGGGCCCAGCAGAGTCCTTGCTGATGGTGAAGCAGTGTCTGCCCAGGGCTCTCTTTGCCCTTGTGCTCTGTCACTGACACTGGTGTCTCTTCATGGGTTGAGTGTCACCATCCAGCCAAGGGATATATTCTTTTATATCTAAAACAAGATCTGCTTGGTTAGAGCACTGATGTGCTTCAGAGGGGCTTTGAGGGAGCTTAGCAGGTTTGACTTGGGAAGTAAAAGCACATTTTGTAGAGAAAGGTGAGAAATGATTCCCCAAAGTTCAGACAGAGAAGGATTGTGGTTGATGTGCAATTCTTCCACTGCCCCATGATGGGGCCTTGAACTTCCTCTAATATTCTTTGATCCTAATTAAAATAGATTGCAAACCTCTGCCTATCTGCAGGTACTTACTCCAAAGTTACCTCACTAATTGATACTCCTGTGTTTTTATTTTAAGAATTGCCAGCCCATTGTTATATCGATATTTTCTGTGCATTCCTGTGTATCCACACTAAGCCTTATCCATGCCTGTGTTAACAAACTGGTTTCTTTTTGATGCTGCTTAGATTGGAATCCAATTAGCATTACCAATAATATTTCTGTTCTTCCCAACCCCTTTTCTAGGCACCAGCTGCTGAAGCATCTGATGACAAGGAAGCCAAGTCCGAGTAATGTTAACCCTGCCCTATATCTCCATCATTTGGTATCCGTACCTCCATGCTGTATTGTTAACAGAGAGGAATATTTTTATCAACTATTTTATAAATGCAGGTTTTTTTAGCATGAATTTAATTATGGAACATCTTCATCTCGGTTACTTGGGAATTAAATCCCTAACAAACAAAACAAAACAACAAAAAAAAAAGTCATTGTTTTTAAATTTTGTGATTGTAATAGTTTGTATGGTACATGGAAAGAATAAGTGGTGGTAGCTTTTGACTTCTGTCAGTGTGTCCCTTTTTGTGTAAGTCATGCTTACAGACTTCAGATTTTAATTTTTCCCTTGTATGTGTTGTATGGTTTCTTAAAGTGGGGAGGTCTCAAAACAAATAACCGTGTGAAACATTCCAGTGGTTCTGTGGGTTGCTTTTATAAAGAAGGTGAGCTATTTTCATGAAAAAACCTAAGAGCTGGAAATCTGTTGTTTCCCAAATGTAATTTTATTTTGTCAGTTTTGAAAAAAAAAAAAAGAAAAATAAATAAATAAAAGTGTAATCCTGTTTTTAAATGAAATACAAACATTTCTTTTCAAAAAGGGCAGGTTGGTTGTATGTACCCACTGTTAGGAATTTTGCTGGATTTATCTTAATAAAAAAGACTCCTCAAAAGCTGATTGTGGTTTGTTGCTTGTGCTGCTGGAAAGGTCCCAAATTCCAGGGGAGCTGCAGTGGGAGAGGGAGAGCCCATGGAGCTGGAGAGCTTTGGGCTGAAGCCCCATTTGTGATTTCCCATTAATCCAGGACTCCTCATTCTGGGAAAGAACTGGACCAGAGCAGTGACCTGGGGTGAAGTCCCAGTTCTGTTACAGCTTTTTTGTGCAACTTTATCAACTCCTCTAAAAGCTGCTTTTATAGAAAGTCCCTTCACATCCAGGATACATCTACAGGATAAATTTAATAAGAAGAAAAATGTCTGCAATGCAGAAACCTCTCTCCCATTAAATTGCTCCTCAGCCCAGCAATGGGAAATTCCAAGAACTCGAATATTTTGTGTCCAAACCCCAAAGAGCCCTCTCAGTGAGAGCATCCTGGATGCAGTGGGGTTCAGGATGAGTCCCCCAGGGCCACTGGAGGATGTGTAAATGTGGATTTCATGTTCCAGGCCTGAGGCACTGGGGATTGTTATTCCTGCTGCTGCCCCTGTTCTGTACAAACACCTGGGGTTAACTGGGCTCCAGTTTCCTCAGCAGTGAAGGTGAGGGAGTTCTGGGGGGCCTTTGGCACTGCATTCCCTCAATCCAGCAGAGATTTTGGGCCATGCTTTGGTCTCCAGGGAGAACTGATGGAGCAGGAACTGCATTCCCTGTGCCTGGTGCTGAGATGTGGGTAAAACCAGGGACACTGAACATCCCAGCTGGAACATGGTCCAGCAATAGTTCAAATGTCATCCTGACTGACATCTAAAAATGATTCACCGAATTTGCACTCCACAAAGGCAGGCTGGGAGAGCTGGGGGTGTTCAGCCTGGAAAAGAGTTGGCTCTGGAGACCTTGGAGCCCCTTCCAGTGCCTAAGGAGGGAGAGGGACCTTTCATACATGCACACAGTGACAGGACAAGGGGAAATGGTTTCAAACAGAAGCCAGGCTTAGATGGGATATTGGGAAGGAATTCTTCCCTGTGGGGTGGGGAGGCCCTGGCACAGAGAGCCCAGAGAAGCTGTGGCTGCCCCAGGATCCCTGGAAGTGCCCAAGGCCAGGCTGGATGGGGCTTGGAGCAACCTGGGATAGGGGAAGGTGCCCCTGCCCATGGCAAGAGGTGGATTAGATGATCTTGAAGTTCCCACCCAAATCATTCCAGGATTCCATAAGTTTAGCCAGCAGTCAGTGAGAAATCCCAATGGGCCTCTCCAGGGAGAGAATGCACATTGGAAATATTTTGGATTTGTGTTACTTCCTACCCCAGTGGTTTATATAAAAGGGCTTTGAGCAGGAATCCAGTCCTGCAGGAAGGTGGAGCCCCTTCCCAGCCCTGGTGCTGTGGGACCATCTCTCTTTGGCTCCAGCCTCCAGTCAGCGTGTCTCAAGCACTGTGATTTAAGCAGGCACTGAGTACAGTTGATATTTCCTTAGCACAGGATCCATCCATCTGCCAAGGTACAAACACCCTGTGGAATGAGCTCACTCTGATCCCAAGTCCTGTCTCTCCATCTGAGTCCAGAGGTTGTTACTCAGAGCATACAACTGAGTGTTTGGTTTTGGTTATTTCTTTTTTCAGTGCCAGGGTGGGAGTTGTTCTTAATTCTATAACTATTGTTCTAATCAAATTGCTCTTTCAAATAAGTACAGAAAATTGCCCAAGAACATTTTGCTCAAATTCATAACTTTTCGGAGCCATGGGGTATTGAGAGAGTTGCACAACTGAATGGATTGTCTGGTTTATGCCAAACCCTCCTCCAGGCTCTCCTGGTGTCTAGACACTGAATCCAAAGGCAGCTCCATGGCAGCTCCCAAGCTTGGCTTATTTTGTTTGAAAAGGAGAGGTTTCAAACTTTCAGGTTTATTTGGAATTTGTGGAGAAAGTGCCTTCCCCAGGGTCCTTGGCTGTTCCCTGTGTTCCAGGTGTTACTGAGTCTGATGCTGGTTAGGAAACATCCACAGATTGCTGTGGATCTGGTTATCATTGTTCATCAAAACAACTGGGGACCTTGAAGATGCCAAGGTGAAGAGATTCATGGCTGGGAAGGTAGGGATGGTTCTGAGGTGATGTCATGGGAAGAGATTTGAGTGGTGTTGGCAACACCCTGCCATGGTGAGCTGGTCAGGATGAGAGGGCACAGCCTCAGGGTGCACCAGACAAGGTTTAGGTTGGATATTAGGAAAAAAAAGGGTTGTGCAGCCCTGGCACAGGCTGGAGTCACCTTCCTGTGGGGATTTCACTGTGGATGTGGCACTTGGGGACATGGCCAGTGGTGGCCTTGCCAGTGCTGGGGGAACAGTTGGAATCAATGGGTTTGGAGGGCTTTTCCACCCTAAATGTTCCTGTAATTCCATGATCCAGCTTTTGGTGCAGGCTCCCAGAGCAGCACAGTGTCCTCACACAGTGTCCTCACAGGATCTTCAACAGAACTGGGCAAGCATTTGCTTTTGTTTGCTCAGAACAATAAACCCACTGAAAACCACTTTGAAAACACTGGTCACTGTCCTGGGAGGGACAGGGAATCAGAGGAGGCACCTCCAGACTTCATCCTGGCCTCCACCATCAGCAACGTGCTGGAGCAGCACAGAGGGAAAAGGCACTGCTGCAAGGAATGGCAAACACAGTGAGGTCCTTGGGATGTAAAAAAAAAGGAGAAATGGGGGAAAATGAAATAAAACAACCCCTCCAAGCACATAAAAGTAAGGGTTGTGCAGGTTAATCCCACATTTACCTTTGTTCCTTTGAGTGAAGTGACTGTACATGAAAAAAAAGAAAACCCCTCTGCTCTGGAGCCAGGCTGGGAGAGCTGGGGGTGTTCACCCGGGGAAGAAAAGCTCTGGGGAGAGCTTAGAGTCCCCTTCCAGTGCCTGAAGAGGCTCTAGGAGAGCTGGAGAGGGCCTTTGAACAAAGGATGGAGGGACAGGACAAAGAAAAAGGGCTTTAAGATGAAGGAGGATAGATTTAGTTTGGATATTGGGAAGAAATGCTTCCCCATGAGGGTGGGCAGGCCCTGGCACAGGGGGCACAGAGAAGCTGTGGCTGCCCCTGGATCCCTGGAAGTGTCCAAGGCCAGGCTGGATGGGGCTCGGATCAATCTGGGACAGTGGGAGGTGTCCCTGCCCATGGAAGGGGGCAGAACCAGAGGATATTTGAGGTCTCTTCCAACCCAAACCAATCTGGGATTCTGTGACACTCAGCCAGGTCTGATTTTCAGATCAAGAGCAGCTCGCTGGCAGTTAATGGAGTAACACCGGTGTTAATCTGATGGAGGAGGAAGAGAATTGAATCTCGGCAATGGCAGCGACGGCTCCTCCCTCTGGCTGTCTCAGCGGGGCTGCTCCTTTCCCCTGCAGCTGCCGGGAGCCCGCTCTGAAACTCGATGCCCTGGACGGGCTCCAGGAGCCGGGAACACCCCGGGCCGGCGCTGGGCGGCTTTCGAGGAGCTCTGTCCTTTGAGAGAACAATGTCAACGTGGCTTCCACACTGTCCCAGTGCCCGGAGGAGCGGGAGGCGGTCACAAGTGAGCATGGACGAGGGAACAGATGTCACTGGTGACTCGTGTGGCCATTGTCCCCTGCTTTGGAAGGGGTGTGATTGGGATTGGGCTAGGGTGAGTCAAGGAGGGGATGGGGAGAGGATCAGAACTGCTCCTACCCCCTGCACCCACACCTTTCATCTGTTTTCAGAGAAGCTGTGGCTGCCCCATCCCTGGAAGTGTCCAAGGCCAGGCTGGATGGGCTTGGAGCAACCTGGTCTCATGAAAGGTGTCCCTGCCCATGGCAGGGAATGAGATGGGCTCTAAGGTCCCTTCCCACCCAAACCACTCTGTGATTCCATGATTCCGTGATCTGCCCTGATTTATCCACCTCTGCTGGAAGAGGGGCCAGTGGGACAGGACCCCAGAGGAATGGCACTCCCTCCTGCAGCAGCAACCAGGGAATCACTGGAACAGAGTCAAATGGAAGTGATGTCCAGGGGTTAGTGTGAACTTCAGGCTGAGGTAACACCTGAAAGCACTGACTGAAAGGAAGCTGGTGCTGATGTGATAGAAAAAGGAAAACCAGCAAATTGGAAAGCTCTGTTCCTAAGAGCGGGAATCCAATTGACACCATAAAACTCTCAAAGGCAACTTAATACAATTGGACACATCTTAAACAATTCCAGACGTTCTTAAAAGGGGGAGAGGAAGCATAAATTACACAGGGAAAAATGCTGGATTGAAACCTAAACAGAGTGGTCAAGAGCACTCTCCCCTCCCACTCCCAGCAGCATTCCCAGCAAGGGGGTTCCAGGGCATGGCTGCTCCCCTTTGGAAGTGCCTCCCTCCCAGTGAGCGAGGTGTGCTGCTCCACTGGGGATGAAGTGCAGCACAAGCCTGGAATTCTCAGTAAAAGCTGCTCCAAAGTTATCCCAGAGCCAAAATCTCACAAAATCGCTGGGGTTTTGTTTGTTTAACATGAACAATTCGGGGAGGGGGTGGAGGTGCATTTCTTGGAGCTCAAACCAGATGTGCGACATCCCAGCCACAAAGCTCCGGCTTCTGCGCTGTTTGTTTTCCCCCCAGGAAGATAAAAGGAGCTGTGGAGAAGGTTTGGATTGCGGCAGCTCTCGGGTTTCACCCTGGCTCCAGGGGCGCTGGCACAGGCTGCTCTGTGGGACCACAAACAAGTTTTGCTGTTTCACGGATCCGGGGCCGCCGCTCCCCTCAGAACACGGCTGGAGTTGGAGGTGAGCTGTTCCTAAGCCTCAGGCTGAGACTCAGCTTTCCAGCAAGATGGAATTTTGCTTGGTTTGGTTTCTTCCTTCCTATAAATCCACCATTATGGAGGTGCTGACCAGAAGTACTTCCCCGAGTCACGGTTCCATTTTGTGCTGGCTCTGCCAGGAGAGAAAGGCTGGAGTCGCCTCTCTGGGCCTCATCTGAGGGCAATCCTGCAGGATCTGCCTTCTCTTCCTATAAATCCTTCCAACAGAAAGTTCCAAATCCAGGCCAAATGTTCCCTGCTGTGGTTACACCACCCATGTGGTTACAGCCTGGTTATCAACAGAGATCTTGGAGTAAACTCTGACTTCCCTGCTCCGTGTTTACTCCTATGCTACTCTATACCTACAGAATTACCCTGGGAATAATTAAAATAATTAACAAGTGTAATTAACTGTTGGAGGGGAAAGGAGACTTTTAGGACATTATATCAGCAACAATTAAATAAATTACCCTTTTTGTCTTGCAAAGAATTGACAGACAGGGGGGAAAAGGATGCGGGATTTGTATTCCCTGGTGCAGCGGCACAGGGACAGTGAATAGGGGTCGGTGGCTCTTGTGTGGGGACACAAAGCAAACAAAGAGGCCCCAAATGAAATTACAGAGTGGCAGATGCAAAACGAGCATATTTCACACAATGAGTAATTAAACCATGTAACTCATTGCCCAAATGGAGCCCAGGAATCATAATGGCTTAGGAAGTGATTACACAAATTCTTGGAAGATGATCCGGTGGGGCTGTGGGACACAAAGACATGTCACACTGCAGGACCAGCAACCCACGTGGGTGTGGAGAGGACCTGGAGCTGTCCCTGGCTCTGGACCTCTGGAAGGAGCTGGGGGGTGAGGGGACACAGGTTTGTACTTCCCCTTTGGTCTGCGCCCTCCAGTGAAAGGAGGCAGACATCCCTGCTGTTCGCTGCATGTGGCTGTTGGTGGGACAGACACACGGCTTGGATGTACCCAAAGTAGCACCTGTGTCCCTGCCAAGCCCTGTGCCATTGACCTGGGCTGTGCACATCCCCCCGTGCTCCTGGAAATATTCTCCACTGGAGCTGGATTTTTCCCAGGAGGAAAAGGGCACCACATCCTGCTGTTCTTGGCAAAACTCCCTCCCCACATGGCACCCTAGGGCCCAGGTTTGTTGGGTGCTGCTGGTGCTGAAGGTGAGGTGATGGTCACCCCTGGGCTGGAGAAGAGGTCCAGATTCCCAGTGCTGCTCCATTTGGGCTTGGGAATTATTTCCATCCCCTTTGTGGCCCATCTTGGCAATAAATCTTCTTGGCTTCACTTGGTGCTGTAGCCTCTAGGTGGTCCTGGCTGGGGGTTCCTGCACAGCTGCTCTGCACACACAGAGAGGTCATCCCTGGGAATTTGGGGTTATCCAGCTGCTGGGGTGATGGCACAGGGACCAGGAGCAGGTACCACAGCTCTCAGGGTGTCACTGATGTGGCACAATGCTGGTGGCTCCACAGGGCTGGGAATGGTGCAGCAGCTCTGTCCCAGCTCCTGCTGCAGGGATGCCCAGCAAGGATGCACAAGCAGGGACCAGAGAGCAGCCAAGGCAAAATGTATCCATGATTCTCCTCCATCACCTGGAAGTGTGATGTCCCAGCAAGAGCTGGAACCTTCTGGAATGCCAGGAGCTCTCCCTGCCTGCCCCGCAGGCTCTTCACTGCAGGAATCTGGGGTGACAGGAACAGTGCAGTGTGTCCTATGAGGACAGGCTGGGAGAGCTGGGGGTGCTCTGGAGAAAGCTCTGGGAAACCTTAGAGCCTCTTTCAGTGCCTAAAGGGCCCCAAAGAAAGCTAGACAGAGACTTGGGATCAGTCACAGAGAGATGGGAGAGATCTCCTGAACTCAGCAGCCCACAACATCCTTGGGAGAGCAACAATGTGCCCATTGCTGCAGCAGGAACTGGTGATACTTGTGTATAGTTTATATATTTATGTTTTATACATATCACAGAATCCCCAACTGCTTTGGGTAGCAAGGGACCATAAACCCATCAAGTCCCACCCCCTGCCATGGGCAGGGACACCTTCCACCATCCCAGGTTGCTCCAAGCCCTATCCAACTTGGCCTTGGACACTCCCAGGGATGGGGCAGCCACAGCTTCTCTGGGCAATAATATTGAATTATATATAATATACATCATATTAAATACACACATACATCCCTCTATAAAATGGTTGTGGGTGCCATGTACAGATCAGGAGTGACTCTGTGTTGAAGCTCGAGTTGATGTCTCAGCACCAAGGGCTGTGCACCCCTTTACTGAATGTCCCCAGATGCCCCTCAAGGTCCCCTTTCCCTCAGCAGGGACATAACCTGGTGTTTTTGGTTATTCCCTGGTTGGAGCCCTTGACTCTCCATCTCACTTCTCTCAAGAGCTGCATGACAAACCCAGCAGTTCCAGCCTATTTTGGCGACCACTTGCTCCAGGAATCTCAGGAGTTTCATCAAAAGCCTGGATGGATTTCGGGTCTCGGGTTTTATTCATTCCAGCATTGGCTGACAAAGCCCATTACATCATCCCTTTGGAAGAGAAATTCTCTGCAGCTGCCTGTGTGGCGCGGGGGGTGGGGGGTGTTTAAAAAATAACACAGATTTTTGTTTCTTTCTTTCTTTCAGGGCAATTTTCCTCCCAATTGCTGGAAAACTGAATGCTAAAAAGCTTCACAAGTGGGAAGGAAAAGGGCAGTGTGCAGCAGTTCCAGCCATTCCTGGGTTTATTAGTATTATTATTTCCTTTCCAAAGACCAAGGGGGGAAAAATAGCCCCATTACCCCGCGCATCCAGCGCGCCCAGCCAGCCGTGAAAAGCAAAGCAAAGCCAGTGTCATGGCAATGGCAGATGGCACAGAGCGGGAATGGGAGCGGGAATGGAGCGGGAACGGGAGCGGGAGAGGGAGGGAGGGCTCCGGCCCCGACCTCGGCGCGGACCGCGCTCCTAATTAGCCCCGGAGCAGGGACTAATTAAACCCGGAGGTAAGACAAGTGATTACTTTTCCTTGCAGAGATGGGGTGCAGGAGTGACGTGGACGGAGCCGGAGCCGGTGTTGGAGTCGTCCTGACATCAATGGTAGGGAAGGATTTCAATCTCGGCTCATCCCTCCCGCGCTGCCGGGAGCAGGGAGCCGCAGCAGCGATTCCCTGCTCTCCCAATGAGCAGGGGCTGCAGGGAATGTGGGACTGCAAGGAAATACCGATGGGAAGGAGAGAGGCAGCGTCTGGATGCTGTGCTGATGACGTCAAAATGTGACAGCCTCAATTATTAGCATTATTTGGCACCCAGGTATCCCAAGTACCCCCTTGAACTCACCCAGGGTCAGAACAGAAACTCCTCTTCTCTCCTCCATAGTTGTTTTGGAATATTTTTTCATGCTCCATAACCTCATTCCTTTTAATCCACTTTTCCTGGTTTCCTATAGAAGAAGCAGTTGAAAGTAAATTATTTTCACTGCCATTAAACTGGGTGCAAAGCTCTCAGAAAATGGATATAGGGAGGAAAATTATGATATACGATATAATATGATATGATATGATATGATATGATATGATATGATATGATATGATATGATTGATATGATATGATATGATATGATATGATATAATAATAATAGAGAATTATACATTATATAAGTATTATATAAAATACAGCTATTCTATAAATGTATTTATTTTTGCACTGCAAGAACTGGAAGTCCAGAGCTACTCATGCAGCTGTGGTTGCTGACGATTCCTTCTGGGATGTGCTGGGCTTTCCACAGTTTTTACAAATGGCCTGAACTTTGCAAAAACCACAGGAAAACCTGTGGCTGTGGAGCCTTTGGCACTTCTCTGCCCATTCCCAGGCAGGTGCTCTGTGCCCAGCACACACACGCTGGGCAAGCACAGTGCCAATGCAGGCTGCCTCTGCTCGGCTTCAAACAGCTCCAGCTCCAGCCCTGCCCTTCCTGCTGGAGCACTGGGAGCATCTCTCCACCTGGAGCACGATCCCAGTCCCTGGGGATCAGTGGGATTTCCCTGGGGATCAGTGGGATTTCCAGAGCAACATCCCCCTCTTGCAGAGCATCATCTGGATGATTCAAACTCAAGCGTTGCCGGATTTCTGCTGCCCAGTGAAACACCAGACAATTTGTGTTTCTATTTTTACCCTGGATTAGTCAAGGGTCGCTGCAGGACCAGATCAGGGGTGCTGGGCTTTCCATGGCCTTATGCTTCATCCCATAAATGCTCCTGGCCTTTGGCAAGCAGGAGAAAAGCCTGACAGGATGGGGATGACTCCTCTTTGCTGCCAGGGTTGGATCTCTCAGCAAAGAGCTTGGCACAGCTCACGGCCTCACCCCACCACTGCACTGCCCATCCCAGCCTCCCTCACACAGAGCTGGTCAGAGTCACCCACTCCAGCCTAAAAAGCATCCAGGATTATGAGAAAACTTGGGAACATCTCCCCAGCAGCACTGTGGCTGAATCACCACAGCTCCAAGCTGGCTGGGATGCTCATGGGATAAAAAGAGCCAAGGAGAGTTTGGAATTTCCAGAGAAATCTCTACATTTCCACCTGTCGCTTTTATTTAATGCAGAAACAAGGGAAAACAAACTGGAAAGAACAAATGTGGAAATGGAGTTTGGGATTGTTGGAAAGGGATGAACTATGGCCATGAAAAATATTAGCAATAATTAGTCCCAAATCACTGGGGTGAGCTGCAGATATTGATAGTCTGGCTCTCACATACATCAGAATGCCTCGTAGTTATCAGCAGCTCCAGGGTTTTCCTGCCCTCCAGCAAACACGTTTTTCCTTCTTCTGGAGGTCTGGTCATTTTCTGTTTCATTTCATTGCTGAGAGAAATTAAAATATTTCTTACATCTGCATCAGCATCTGCTAACAGGGAATTCAGGAAGCTGAGAAAATATTATAAAATACATAAACATAAAAATATATACATATAAAAAATAGGAGCTTCCTCCCTGTGTTCCCTGAGCACATGAGGTTGCTTCCAATGCACATTTTATTTTAAGGTGAGTTATTTTGTTGCCATAGTGACATCATTCAGGTTTCCAACCGCTGCCGTGTTGGGTTTTCTCCCAGGCAAGACTTGTCACAAGCAGTCACATCCCCAGCCCCTTCCTGGGCAGCAGCTTCCCAGGGGGCTGCAGGATCCCCTGGGATCCCAGCCTGCAGGATGAGCTGCCACCACTCCCTGCACAGGCACAGGGGGACAAGGACCTGGGGGAGCCAGAGAGGAGAGGCAGGCATGGAAAAACTCTGACCAAAAGGATTTTCCTCTGCTCATTCCTTATCCTTCCTCCTCCACCCATGCAGTGCTGTGAGAAGGTCAAAGAACCCGGTAGCTTTATTAATTAGCACTAATTAATACACTCAGCTGCCTCTGGTGTCACTGTGCTCATCTACCCCAGGCCTTGACACGGACAAGAATAAACCATGTTTGCCCCCAAAAGCTTAAAATCTCTGTAAATCCTATTTCTTGCTGCACAGGTGTCTCATGGATTAATTTTATTACAGAGAGAACTGTACTAAAATAAAGGTTTTAAATACAAAGGTCTGTAATTATGTTAATAGAGATGTAAAGAAATGGGATTCTCTGGTAAGGGAATATCTGTGGGGTTATTTGGTCAAATGGACTCTGTAAGTGTATTGGAAATTAATATTTAATTTTATGTATTTTTATATTAAATATTTAAATTCATTGTGTTATTATGATGCTAAAGACTTTTAATGGAAAATGCCTTTTTTTGGCTCTAATTAATTTAATTAAAGCAGGCAGAGTGTGCCTCATTAGCCTAAAACCTATTTCATGGGTGCCAGGCCCTATATGTAACTGAGAGCCAGGGTGCCTGTTCTACTGCAAGGCCAAAAGGAGCTCAAAAAACAAAAAAAAAAGCTGTTTCAAAGGTTTTCTATGTTTTTAATTTTAAATAAACCATTCTCAGATTATCAAATCAAGGCTACATTCCCATGGCAGACCTGAGCCCTGTGTAAGCCTTCCCAGGATTGCAGCATCTGGCTAAATCCAGCCCAGATTAAAGCAAAGCTTTCATTGCACAAACTCTCCCTGAAAGGAGCAGGATGCACTGATCACGGGAAGGGACAGAGCAGGGAAGTGCAGGCAGAGGATAAGGAATGCCAAAGGCAGCAGCAGGGTCCAGAGGAGGGGAGGCAGAGTCCTGTGCTGCACCAGGGGCTGGGGCACTTCTGTGCACAGGGAATTTGGGAAGCAGAGCCACTCCAGCCACGGCCTTTGGTGTTCCTGAGATCACCCCAGCTCCCTGATGGAAACCCTCTGGAACACAGCCTGGTCCACAGCTCAGCAACAGCCCCCACAACAAGGCTCTTTGCCTGCAGAGGTTTTAGCCAAAGCCATTGTTTTAACACCCTGTTTTAATATTTATTTCCGAATGTCTTTGACTGGGGGAAGGGTGGAAGGGGCTCCCAATTTAATTCCATAATCCCCCTAAGCCTTGCTTAATGCACTCGCTCTGCCTGGCCTCTGTGAATTCTACAGTGGTGTTTTGGGTGGTTGCAGCACTGCACTGGAAAATGTCCCATCATTTATTTTGCAGCTATTTGAGGGAAATGATTCCCAGGGCTGGAAGCCTGGTTGTTAAATCCCTATTGCCAAAGGAAACAAACTCTGTCACCCAGATGGGGCTGGACCTCGGGGCTGCCACGTGGATTCCTGAAGGAGGTAGCTCAGAGTCCAGTTGAAAACTCCCAAAATTAACATTAAAGCAGGAGCAGGAGGCTTTAGCAGTTGGTGAAAAATGTCATTTTTAGCTGAGGGGTGGGTGGGGCTGCAGGGAACAAAGCAGCTCTGGGACACCCATGTCCCCTGGGATGAGGCCCCCAAGCATGGCCATGGCTCACCCCAACTGCCCTTGGCTGGGAGGGATGGAAGTGCTGCTGGAGGGAAATTCCAACAACAGATTTTGTCCTGCTGCTTTCTTCTCCTGACAGGGAGGGAGTGCTGCAGCCTGGTTTGTTTTCCACATGTTCAAGAAAGACAAAACAATGCTTTCAAGAGTCTTGATGCATCTCATGAGCCTCTGGTCTCCCTAAATCCCTCCCTCAGGTCTCAGCTCCCAGGATTTTTCCAATATTTGCTTGAAACCTGCACCAAGAGCACAGCGTCACTCTCAATGGGATTTTTCCATGCCTCATTTCAGGATGCACTGTGTCTCCCATGGGAATATTCTTCAGCCATTCCAGAGGCATCCTGGAGTCAGCAAGGACAAACCCCCAAACACAAGGGCATGGGGGGCTGGCAGAGTCCGTAGGCAGCAGCAAAGTCAAGATGGAAGATGGGTTTGGAAGAAAGTCAAGGTCTGAAAGGTGTTACCTGCAACAACCTCAGTCAGCAAGCAGGAGGAAGGAGCAAAGAGAGGAAAAAATGAAGGGACTGAGATCTGCTGGCTGCACAGAGCAGGAGGGAGAAGGGTGTCCAGAGACATCAGGAAACACATAGAGAGAGGAGGATCCTCCACAGGAAATGGCAGATCCTCCAGACTTCAAGGACAATGTGGAGAACAAACAGGAGAAGCTTTTTTCCACCTCTACACCATATTCCACACTTACACCATTATAATCCAGGGATAACAAAGAAAACCTCAGGGAAATAAGGATGATGGCACAGTTCTGGCCATGTGCCTTCACAGCTTCACCTATGGTGGTTTTCCAGCAGAAACTCAACCACACAGAACTTGGGGACTTCATAAACTCTTAATAGACTTTTATTGGTGTAAGAGAAATGAAAGGGAACAGCCAACAGGGCAAGAACTTGCAGGTGTTGAAAACCACCTCACTGGAAATTAAATTAAATTAAATTAGTCCTTTGATTAAAAAAAAAAAACCACTTTAAAGGACCTTCCAAGAATGTAAGGCCTCTCCAAATCAAGATGACACACAAAACATATTGTAGCAAGTTATGTCTCAAGCCCTAATAATTTAAGGCCAAAAATAAAAAGAGATTCTGAAATCTGAACTCCTGAGGACATCAGGGGAAAGACTTTTCCCAGAGATACAAAACTGGACAGCCACAGGAGAATGTGAATGTCCATTAAATGATGGAAGTGCAAGAATTAAATGAAATACGGGGTCACTTTACTGCAGAGGAATTTATGGAAGCTTCCATGTTAAAGCTTTTCCTTATGAGGGATAAGAGGGAGACATCATCCAAATTGAAGATCACAAGAAGAGGCTTTATAAGCAATAAATAAAGATAATGGGAAGAGAATTCCTGTATGGGACAGCACTTTGAGAAATGTTC